>NC_079135.1:59455994-59775423 GCF_945859705.1 Episyrphus balteatus | reverse complement strand
AATTAAATGCCCTAATCATATCTCTCAGTTGCTTAGAAAAACGAATTAAAATTTTGTAATCAATCAGCTGGAGAACAAAAAAAAAAAAGCTTTAATTTCAGATATTTTTTCAATTTTTTTTTGTATGACAACCTATATAATAAATTGTATATCGTTGGAAAGCTTACATCTTCAGCTTTAATTAGATGCCCTAATCATATCTCTCAGTTGCTTAGAAAAAAGAATAAAAATTTTTTAATCAATCAGCTGGAGAACAAAAAAAAAAGCTTTAATTTCAGATATTTTTTTCAATTTTTTTTTGTATGACAACCTATAATAAATTGTATATCGTTGGAAAGCTAACATCTTCAGCTTTAATTAATGATTGACAACCTATAATAAATTGTATATCGTTGGAAAGCTTTCATCTTCAGCTTTAATTAAACGCCCTTATCATATCTCTCAGTTGCTTAGAAAAAAGAATAAAAATTTTTTAATCAATCAGCTGGAGAACAAAAAAAAAAGCTTTAATTTCAGATATTTTTTTCAATTTTTTTTTTGTATGACAACCTATAATAAATTGTATATCGTTGGAAAGCTTACATCTTCAGCTTTATTTAGATGCCCTAATCAGATCTCTCAGTTGCTTAAAAAAAAGAATAAAAATTTTTTAATCAATCAGCTGGAGAACAAAAAAAAAAAGCTTTAATTTCAGATATTTTTTCAATTTTTTTTTGTATGACAACCTATATAATAAATTGTATATCGTTGGAAAGCTTACATCTTCAGCTTTAATTAGATGCCCTAATCATATCTCTCAGTTGCTTAGAAAAACGAATTAAAATTTTTTAATCAATCAGCTGGAGAACAAAAAAAAAAAGCTTTAATTTCAGATATTTTTTCAATTTTTTTTTGTATGACAACCTATATAATAAATTGTATATCGTTGGAAAGCTTACATCTTCAGCTTTAATTAGATGCCCTAATCATATCTCTCAGTTGCTTAGAAAAAAGAATAAAAATTTTTTAATCAATCAGCTGGAGAACAAAAAAAAAAGCTTTAATTTCAGATATTTTTTTCAATTTTTTTTTGTATGACAACCTATAATCAATTGTATATCGTTGGAAAGCTTACATCTTCAGCTTTAATTAAATGCCCTAATCATATCTCTCAGTTGCTTAGAAAAAAGAATAAAAATTTTTTAATCAATCAGCTGCAGAACAAAAAAAAAAGCTTTAATTTCAGATATTTTTTTCAATTTTTTTTTGTATGACAACCTATAATAAATTGTATATCGTTGGAAAGCTTACATCTTCAGCTTTAATTAAATGCCCTAATCATATCTCTCAGTTGCTTAGAAAAAAGAATAAAAATTTTTTAATCAATCAGCTGGAGAACAAAAAAAAAAGCTTTAATTTCAGATATTTTTTTCAATTTTTTTTTGTATGACAACCTATAATAAATTGTATATCGTTGGAAAGCTAACATCTTCAGCTTTAATTAAACGCCCTTATCATATCTCTCAGTTGCTTAGAAAAAAGAATAAAAATTTTTTAATCAATCAGCTGGAGAACAAAAAAAAAGCTTTAATTTCAGATATTTTTTTCAATTTTTTTTTGTATGGCAACCTATAATAAATTGTATATCGTTGGAAAGCTTACATCTTCAGCTTTAATTAAATGCCCTAATCATATCTCTCAGTTGCTTAGAAAAAAGAATACAAATTTTTTAATCAATCAGCTGGAGAACAA
Organism: Episyrphus balteatus; assembly: GCF_945859705.1. Taxonomy (NCBI): domain Eukaryota; kingdom Metazoa; phylum Arthropoda; class Insecta; order Diptera; family Syrphidae; genus Episyrphus; species Episyrphus balteatus. The sequence continues at coordinate 59,773,692 of NC_079135.1, read as the reverse complement.
AAAAAAAAGCTTTAATTTCAGGGATTTTTTTCAACTTTTTTTGTATGACAACCTATAATAAATTGTATATCGTTGGAAAGCTTTCATCTTCAGCTTTAATTAAATGCCCTAATCATATCTCTCAGTTGCTTAGAAAAAAGAATAAAAATTTTTAATCAATCAGCTGCAGAACAAAAACCTATAATTAATTGTATATCGTTGGAAAGCTTTCATCTTCAGCTTTAATTAAATGCCCTAATCATATCTCTCAGTTGCTTAGAAAAAAGAATAAAATTTTTTAATCAATCAGCTGCAGAACAAAAAAAAAAGCTTTAATTTCAGATATTTTTTTCAATTTTTTTTGTATGACAACCTATAATAAATTGTATATCGTTGGAAAGCTTTCATCTTCAGCTTTAATTAAATGCCCTAATCATATCTCTCAGTTGCTTAGAAAAACGAATTAAAATTTTTTAATCAATCAGCTGGAGAACAAAAAAAAAAAGCTTTAATTTCAGATATTTTTTCAATTTTTTTTTGTATGACAACCTATATAATAAATTGTATATCGTTGGAAAGCTTACATCTTCAGCTTTAATTAGATGCCCTAATCATATCTCTCAGTTGCTTAGAAAAAAGAATAAAAATTTTTTAATCAATCAGCTGGAGAACAAAAAAAAAAGCTTTAATTTCAGATATTTTTTTCAATTTTTTTTTGTATGACAACCTATAATCAATTGTATATCGTTGGAAAGCTTACATCTTCAGCTTTAATTAAATGCCCTAATCATATCTCTCAGTTGCTTAGAAAAAAGAATAAAAATTTTTTAATCAATCAGCTGCAGAACAAAAAAAAAAGCTTTAATTTCAGATATTTTTTTCAATTTTTTTTTGTATGACAACCTATAATAAATTGTATATCGTTGGAAAGCTTACATCTTCAGCTTTAATTAAATGCCCTAATCATATCTCTCAGTTGCTTAGAAAAAAGAATAAAAATTTTTTAATCAATCAGCTGGAGAACAAAAAAAAAAGCTTTAATTTCAGATATTTTTTTCAATTTTTTTTTGTATGACAACCTATAATAAATTGTATATCGTTGGAAAGCTAACATCTTCAGCTTTAATTAAACGCCCTTATCATATCTCTCAGTTGCTTAGAAAAAAGAATAAAAATTTTTTAATCAATCAGCTGGAGAACAAAAAAAAAGCTTTAATTTCAGATATTTTTTTCAATTTTTTTTTGTATGGCAACCTATAATAAATTGTATATCGTTGGAAAGCTTACATCTTCAGCTTTAATTAAATGCCCTAATCATATCTCTCAGTTGCTTAGAAAAAAGAATACAAATTTTTTAATCAATCAGCTGGAGAACAAAAAAAAAAGCTTTAATTTCAGGGATTTTTTTCAACTTTTTTTGTATGACAACCTATAATAAATTGTATATCGTTGGAAAGCTTTCATCTTCAGCTTTAATTAAATGCCCTAATCATATCTCTCAGTTGCTTAGAAAAAAGAATAAAAATTTTTAATCAATCAGCTGCAGAACAAAAACCTATAATTAATTGTATATCGTTGGAAAGCTTTCATCTTCAGCTTTAATTAAATGCCCTAATCATATCTCTCAGTTGCTTAGAAAAAAGAATAAAATTTTTTAATCAATCAGCTGCAGAACAAAAAAAAAAGCTTTAATTTCAGATATTTTTTTCAATTTTTTTTTGTATGACAACCTATAATAAATTGTATATCGTTGGAAAGCTTTCATCTTCAGCTTTAATTAAATGCCCTAATCATATCTCTCAGTTGCTTAGAAAAAAGAATAAAAATTTTTAATCAATCAGCTGCAGAACAAAAAAAAGCTTTAATTTCAGATATTTTTTTCAATTTTTTTTTGTATGACAACCTATAATAAATTGTATATCGTTGGAAAGCTTTCATCTTCAGCTTTAATAAAATGCCCTAATCATATCTCTCAGTCGCTTAGAAAAAAGAATAAAAATTTTTTAATCAATCAGCTGCAGAACAAAAAAAAAAGCTTTAATTTCAGATATTTGTTTCAATTTTTTTTTGTATGACAACCTATAATAAATTGTATATCGTTGGAAAGCTTTCATCTTCAGCTTTGATTAAATGCCCTAATCATATCTCTCAGTTGCTTAGAAAAAAGAATAAAAATTTTTTAATCAATCAGCTGGAGAACAAAAAAAAAAGCTTTAATTTCAGATATTTTTTTCAATTTTTTTTTGTATGACAACCTATAATAAATTGTATATCGTTGGAAAGCTTTCATCTTCAGCTTTAATTAAATGCCCTAATCATATCTCTCAGTTGCTTAGAAAAAAGAATAAAAATTTTTTAATCAATCAGCTGCAGAACAAAAAAAAAAAGCTTTAATTTCAGATATTTTTTTTAATTTTTTTTTGTATGACAACCTATAATAAATTGTATATCGTTGGAAAGCTTTCATCTTCAGCTTTAATTAAATGCCCTAATCATATCTCTCAGTTGCTTGGAAAAAAGAATAAAAATTTTTTAATCAATCAGCTGCAGAACAAAAAAAAAAAGCTTTAATTTCAGATATTTTTTTCAATTTTTTTTGTATGACAACCTATAATAAATTGTATATCGTTGGAAAGCTTACATCTTCAGCTTTAATTAGATGCCCTAATCATATCTCTCAGTTGCTTAGAAAAAAGAATAAAAATTTTTTAATCAATCAGCTGGAGAACAAAAAAAAAAGCTTTAATTTCAGATATTTTTTTCAATTTTTTTTTGTATGACAACCTATAATAAATTGTATATCGTTGGAAAGCTTTCATCTTCAGCTTTAATTAAACGCCCTTATCATATCTCTCAGTTGCTTAGAAAAAAGAATAAAAATTTTTTAATCAATCAGCTGGAGAACAAAAAAAAAAGCTTTAATTTCAGATATTTTTTTCAATTTTTTTTTTGTATGACAACCTATAATAAATTGTATATCGTTGGAAAGCTTACATCTTCAGCTTTATTTAGATGCCCTAATCAGATCTCTCAGTTGCTTAAAAAAAAGAATAAAAATTTTTTAATCAATCAGCTGGAGAACAAAAAAAAAAAGCTTTAATTTCAGATATTTTTTTCAATTTTTTTTTGTATGACAACCTATAATAAATTGTATATCGTTGGAAAGCTTTCATCTTCAGCTTTAATTAAACGCCCTTATCATATCTCTCAGTTGCTTAGAAAAAAGAATAAAAATTTTTTAATCAATCAGCTGGAGAACAAAAAAAAAGCTTTAATTTCAGATATTTTTTTCAATTTTTTTTTGTATGGCAACCTATAATAAATTGTATATCGTTGGAAAGCTTACATCTTCAGCTTTAATTAAATGCCCTAATCATATCTCTCAGTTGCTTAGAAAAAAGAATAAAATTTTTTAATCAATCAGCTGGAGAACAAAAAAAAAAAGATTTAATTTCAGATATTTTTTTCAACTTTTTTTGGATGACAACCTATAATAAATTGTATATCGTTGGAAAGCTTTTATCTTCAGCTTTAATTAAATGCCCTAATCATATCTCTCAGTTGCTTAGAAAAAAGAATAAAAATTTTTAATCAATCAGCTGCAGAACAAAAACCTATAATTAATTGTATATCGTTGGAAAGCTAACATTTTCAGCTTTAATAAAATGCCCTAATCATATCTCTCAGTTGCTTAGAAAAAAGAATAAAAATTTTTTAATCAATCAGCTGCAGAACAAAAAAAAAAGCTTTAATTTCAGATATTTTTTTCAATTCTTTTTTGTATGACAACCTATAATAAATTGTATATCGTTGGAAAGCTTACATCTTCAGCTTTAATAAATGCCCTAATCATATCTCTCAGTTGCTTAGAAAAAAAAATTAAAATTTTTTAATCAATCAGCTGGAGAACAAAAAAAAAAGCTTTAATTTCAGATATTTTTTTCAATTTTTTTTTGTATGACAACCTATAATAAATTGTATATCGTTGGAAAGCTTACATCTTCAGCTTTAATTAGATGCCCTAATCATATCTCTCAGTTGCTTAGAAAAAAGAATAAAATTTTTTTAATCAATCAGCTGGAGAACAAAAAAAAAAGCTTTAATTTCAGATATTTTTTTCAATTTTTTTTGTATGACAACCTATAATAAATTGTATATCGTTGGAAAGCTTTCATCTTCAGCTTTAATTAAATGCCCTAATCATATCTCTCAGTTGCTTAGAAAAACGAATTAAAATTTTGTAATCAATCAGCTGGAGAACAAAAAAAAAAAAGCTTTAATTTCAGATATTTTTTCAATTTTTTTTTGTATGACAACCTATATAATAAATTGTATATCGTTGGAAAGCTTACATCTTCAGCTTTAATTAGATGCCCTAATCATATCTCTCAGTTGCTTAGAAAAAAGAATAAAAATTTTTTAATCAATCAGCTGGAGAACAAAAAAAAAAGCTTTAATTTCAGATATTTTTTTCAATTTTTTTTTGTATGACAACCTATAATAAATTGTATATCGTTGGAAAGCTAACATCTTCAGCTTTAATTAATGATTGACAACCTATAATAAATTGTATATCGTTGGAAAGCTTTCATCTTCAGCTTTAATTAAACGCCCTTATCATATCTCTCAGTTGCTTAGAAAAAAGAATAAAAATTTTTTAATCAATCAGCTGGAGAACAAAAAAAAAAGCTTTAATTTCAGATATTTTTTTCAATTTTTTTTTTGTATGACAACCTATAATAAATTGTATATCGTTGGAAAGCTTACATCTTCAGCTTTATTTAGATGCCCTAATCAGATCTCTCAGTTGCTTAAAAAAAAGAATAAAAATTTTTTAATCAATCAGCTGGAGAACAAAAAAAAAAAGCTTTAATTTCAGATATTTTTTTCAATTTTTTTTTGTATGACAACCTATAATAAATTGTATATCGTTGGAAAGCTTTCATCTTCAGCTTTAATTAAACGCCCTTATCATATCTCTCAGTTGCTTAGAAAAAAGAATAAAAATTTTTTAATCAATCAGCTGGAGAACAAAAAAAAAGCTTTAATTTCAGATATTTTTTTCAATTTTTTTTTGTATGGCAACCTATAATAAATTGTATATCGTTGGAAAGCTTACATCTTCAGCTTTAATTAAATGCCCTAATCATATCTCTCAGTTGCTTAGAAAAAAGAATAAAATTTTTTAATCAATCAGCTGGAGAACAAAAAAAAAAAGATTTAATTTCAGATATTTTTTTCAACTTTTTTTGGATGACAACCTATAATAAATTGTATATCGTTGGAAAGCTTTTATCTTCAGCTTTAATTAAATGCCCTAATCATATCTCTCAGTTGCTTAGAAAAAAGAATAAAAATTTTTAATCAATCAGCTGCAGAACAAAAACCTATAATTAATTGTATATCGTTGGAAAGCTAACATTTTCAGCTTTAATAAAATGCCCTAATCATATCTCTCAGTTGCTTAGAAAAAAGAATAAAAATTTTTTAATCAATCAGCTGCAGAACAAAAAAAAAAGCTTTAATTTCAGATATTTTTTTCAATTCTTTTTTGTATGACAACCTATAATAAATTGTATATCGTTGGAAAGCTTACATCTTCAGCTTTAATAAATGCCCTAATCATATCTCTCAGTTGCTTAGAAAAAAGAATTAAAATTTTTTAATCAATCAGCTGGAGAACAAAAAAAAAAGCTTTAATTTCAGATATTTTTTTCAATTTTTTTTTGTATGACAACCTATAATAAATTGTATATCGTTGGAAAGCTTACATCTTCAGCTTTAATTAGATGCCCTAATCATATCTCTCAGTTGCTTAGAAAAAAGAATAAAATTTTTTTAATCAATCAGCTGGAGAACAAAAAAAAAAGCTTTAATTTCAGATATTTTTTTCAATTTTTTTTGTATGACAACCTATAATAAATTGTATATCGTTGGAAAGCTTTCATCTTCAGCTTTAATTAAATGCCCTAATCATATCTCTCAGTTGCTTAGAAAAACGAATTAAAATTTTGTAATCAATCAGCTGGAGAACAAAAAAAAAAAAGCTTTAATTTCAGATATTTTTTCAATTTTTTTTTGTATGACAACCTATATAATAAATTGTATATCGTTGGAAAGCTTACATCTTCAGCTTTAATTAGATGCCCTAATCATATCTCTCAGTTGCTTAGAAAAAAGAATAAAAATTTTTTAATCAATCAGCTGGAGAACAAAAAAAAAAGCTTTAATTTCAGATATTTTTTTCAATTTTTTTTTGTATGACAACCTATAATAAATTGTATATCGTTGGAAAGCTAACATCTTCAGCTTTAATTAAATGCCCTAATCATATCTCTCAGTTGCTTAGAAAAAAGAATAAAAATTTTTTAATCAATCAGCTGGAGAACAAAAAAAAAAGCTTTAATTTCAGATATTTTTTTCAATTTTTTTTTGTATGACAACCTATAATAAATTGTATATCGTTGGAAAGCTTTCATCTTCAGCTTTAATTAAATGCCCTAATCATATCTCTCAGTTGCTTAGAAAAAAGAATAAAAATTTTTTAATCAATCAGCTGCAGAACAAAAAAAAAAGCTTTAATTTCAGATATTTTTTTCAATTTTTTTTTGTATGACAACCTATAATAAATTGTATATCGTTGGAAAGCTTACATCTTCAGCTTTAATTAAATGCCCTAATCATATCTCTCAGTTGCTTAGAAAAAAGAATAAAAATTTTTTAATCAATCAGCTGGAGAACAAAAAAAAAGCTTTAATTTCAGATATTTTTTTCAATTTTTTTTTGTATGACAACCTATAATAAATTGTATATCGTTGGAAAGCTAACATCTTCAGCTTTAATTAAACGCCCTTATCATATCTCTCAGTTGCTTAGAAAAAAGAATAAAAATTTTTTAATCAATCAGCTGGAGAACAAAAAAAAAAGCTTTAATTTCAGATATTTTTTTCAATTTTTTTTTGTATGGCAACCTATAATAAATTGTATATCGTTGGAAAGCTTACATCTTCAGCTTTAATTAAATGCCCTAATCATATCTCTCAGTTGCTTAGAAAAAAGAATACAAATTTTTTAATCAATCAGCTGGAGAACAAAAAAAAAAGCTTTAATTTCAGATATTTTTTTCAACTTTTTTTGTATGACAACCTATAATAAATTGTATATCGTTGGAAAGCTTTCATCTTCAGCTTTAATTAAATGCCCTAATCATATCTCTCAGTTGCTTAGAAAAAAGAATAAAAATTTTTAATCAATCAGCTGCAGAACAAAAACCTATAATTAATTGTATATCGTTGGAAAGCTTTCATCTTCAGCTTTAATTAAATGCCCTAATCATATCTCTCAGTTGCTTAGAAAAAAGAATACAAATTTTTTAATCAATCAGCTGCAGAACAAAAAAAAAGCTTTAATTTCAGATATTTTTTTCAATTTTTTTTTGTATGACAACCTATAATAAATTGTATATCGTTGGAAAGCTTTCATCTTCAGCTTTAATTAAATGCCCTAATCATATCTCTCAGTTGCTTAGAAAAAAGAATAAAAATTTTTAATCAATCAGCTGCAGAACAAAAAAAAGCTTTAATTTCAGATATTTTTTTCAATTTTTTTTGTATGACAACCTATAATAAATTGTATATCGTTGGAAAGCTTTCATCTTCAGCTTTAATTAGATGCCCTAATCATATCTCTCAGTTGCTTAGAAAAAAGAATAAAACATTTTTAATCAATCAGCTGGAGAACAAAAAAAAAGCTTTAATTTCAGATATTTTTTTCAACTTTTTTTGTATGACAACCTATAATAAATTGTATATCGTTGGAAAGCTTTCATCTTCAGCTTTAATTAAATGCCCTAATCATATCTCTCAGTTGCTTAGAAAAAAGAATAAAAATTTTTAATCAATCAGCTGCAGAACAAAAACCTATAATTAATTGTATATCGTTGGAAAGCTTTCATCTTCAGCTTTAATTAAATGCCCTAATCATATCTCTCAGTTGCTTAGAAAAAAGAATAAAAATTTTTTAATCAATCAGCTGGAGAACAAAAAAAAAAGCTTTAATTTCAGATATTTTTTTCAATTTTTTTTTGTATGACAACCTATAATAAATTGTATATCGTTGGAAAGCTTACATCTTCAGCTTTGATTAAATGCCCTAATCATATCTCTCAGTTGCTTAGAAAAAAGAATAAAAATTTTTAATCAATCAGCTGCAGAACAAAAACCTATAATTAATTGTATATCGTTGGAAAGCTTTCATCTTCAGCTTTAATTAAATGCCCTAATCATATCTCTCAGTTGCTTAGAAAAAAGAATAAAAATTTTTAATCAATCAGCTGCAGAACAAAAACCTATAATTAATTGTATATCGTTGGAAAGCTTTCATCTTCAGCTTTAATTAAATGCCCTATTCATATCTCTCAGTTGCTTAGAAAAAAGAATAAAAATTTTTTAATCAATCAGCTGCAGAACAAAAAAAAAAGCTTTAATTTCAGATATTTGTTTCAATTTTTTTTTGTATGACAACCTATAATCAATTGTATATCGTTGGAAAGCTTTCATCTTCAGCTTTGATTAAATGCCCTAATCATATCTCTCAGTTGCTTAGAAAAAAGAATAAAAATTTTTTAATCAATCAGCTGGAGAACAAAAAAAAAAGCTTTAATTTCAGATATTTTTTTCAATTTTTTTTTGTATGACAACCTATAATAAATTGTATATCGTTGGAAAGCTTACATCTTCAGCTTTAATTAGATGCCCTAATCATATCTCTCAGTTGCTTAGAAAAAAGAATAAAACATTTTTAATCAATCAGCTGGAGAACAAAAAAAAAAGCTTTAATTTCAGATATTTTTTTCAACTTTTTTTGTATGACAACCTATAATAAATTGTATATCGTTGGAAAGCTTTCATCTTCAGCTTTAATTAAATGCCCTAATCATATCTCTCAGTTGCTTAGAAAAAAGAATAAAAATTTTTAATCAATCAGCTGCAGAACAAAAACCTATAATTAATTGTATATCGTTGGAAAGCTTTCATCTTCAGCTTTAATTAAATGCCCTAATCATATCTCTCAGTTGCTTAGAAAAAAGAATAAAAATTTTTAATCAATCAGCTGCAGAACAAAAACCTATAATTAATTGTATATCGTTGGAAAGCTAACATTTTCAGCTTTAATAAAATGCCCTAATCATATCTCTCAGTTGCTTAGAAAAAAGAATAAAAATTTTTTAATCAATCAGCTGCAGAACAAAAAAAAAAGCTTTAATTTCAGATATTTTTTTCAATTCTTTTTTGTATGACAACCTATAATAAATTGTATATCGTTGGAAAGCTTTCATCTTCAGCTTTAATTAAATGCCCTAATCATATCTCTCAGTTGCTTAGAAAAAAGAATAAAAATTTTTTAATCAATCAGCTGGAGAACAAAAAAAAAGCTTTAATTTCAGATATTTTTTTCAATTTTTTTTTGTATGACAACCTATAATAAATTGTATATCGTTGGAAAGCTTACATCTTCAGCTTTAATAAATGCCCTAATCATATCTCTCAGTTGCTTAGAAAAAAGAATAAAAATTTTTTAATCAATCAGCTGGAGAACAAAAAAAAAAGCTTTAATTTCAGATATTTTTTTCAATTTTTTTTTGTATGACAACCTATAATAAATTGTATATCGTTGGAAAGCTTACATCTTCAGCTTTAATTAGATGCCCTAATCATATCTCTCAGTTGCTTAGAAAAAAGAATAAAATTTTTTTAATCAATCAGCTGGAGAACAAAAAAAAAAGCTTTAATTTCAGATATTTTTTTCAATTTTTTTTGTATGACAACCTATAATAAATTGTATATCGTTGGAAAGCTTTCATCTTCAGCTTTAATTAAATGCCCTAATCATATCTCTCAGTTGCTTAGAAAAACGAATTAAAATTTTGTAATCAATCAGCTGGAGAACAAAAAAAAAAGCTTTAATTTCAGATATTTTTTCAATTTTTTTTTGTATGACAACCTATAATAAATTGTATATCGTTGGAAAGCTTACATCTTCAGCTTTAATTAGATGCCCTAATCATATCTCTCAGTTGCTTAGAAAAAAGAATAAAAATTTTTTAATCAATCAGCTGGAGAACAAAAAAAAAAGCTTTAATTTCAGATATTTTTTTCAATTTTTTTTTGTATGACAACCTATAATAAATTGTATATCGTTGGAAAGCTTTCATCTTCAGCTTTAATTAAATGCCCTAATCATATCTCTCAGTTGCTTAGAAAAAAGAATAAAAATTTTTTAATCAATCAGCTGCAGAACAAAAAAAAAAGCTTTAATTTCAGATATTTTTTTCAATTTTTTTTTGTATGACAACCTATAATAAATTGTATATCGTTGGAAAGCTTACATCTTCAGCTTTAATTAAATGCCCTAATCATATCTCTCAGTTGCTTAGAAAAAAGAATAAAAATTTTTTAATCAATCAGCTGGAGAACAAAAAAAAAGCTTTAATTTCAGAAATTTTTTCAATTTTTTTTTGTATGACAACCTATAATAAATTGTATATCGTTGGAAAGCTAACATCTTCAGCTTTAATTAAACGCCCTTATCATATCTCTCAGTTGCTTAGAAAAAAGAATAAAAATTTTTTAATCAATCAGCTGGAGAACAAAAAAAAAAGCTTTAATTTCAGATATTTTTTTCAATTTTTTTTTGTATGGCAACCTATAATAAATTGTATATCGTTGGAAAGCTTACATCTTCAGCTTTAATTAAATGCCCTAATCATATCTCTCAGTTGCTTAGAAAAAAGAATACAAATTTTTTAATCAATCAGCTGGAGAACAAAAAAAAAAGCTTTAATTTCAGATATTTTTTTCAACTTTTTTTGTATGACAACCTATAATAAATTGTATATCGTTGGAAAGCTTTCATCTTCAGCTTTAATTAAATGCCCTAATCATATCTCTCAGTTGCTTAGAAAAAAGAATAAAAATTTTTAATCAATCAGCTGCAGAACAAAAACCTATAATTAATTGTATATCGTTGGAAAGCTTTCATCTTCAGCTTTAATTAAATGCCCTAATCATATCTCTCAGTTGCTTAGAAAAAAGAATACAAATTTTTTAATCAATCAGCTGCAGAACAAAAAAAAAGCTTTAATTTCAGATATTTTTTTCAATTTTTTTTTGTATGACAACCTATAATAAATTGTATATCGTTGGAAAGCTTTCATCTTCAGCTTTAATTAAATGCCCTAATCATATCTCTCAGTTGCTTAGAAAAAAGAATAAAAATTTTTAATCAATCAGCTGCAGAACAAAAAAAAGCTTTAATTTCAGATATTTTTTTCAATTTTTTTTGTATGACAACCTATAATAAATTGTATATCGTTGGAAAGCTTTCATCTTCAGCTTTAATAAAATGCCCTAATCATATCTCTCAGTTGCTTAGAAAAAAGAATAAAAATTTTTTAATCAATCAGCTGCAGAACAAAAAAAAAAAGCTTTAATTTCAGATATTTGTTTCAATTTTTTTTTTGTATGACAACCTATAATAAATTGTATATCGTTGGAAAGCTTTCATCTTCAGCTTTGATTAAATGCCCTAATCATATCTCTCAGTTGCTTAGAAAAAAGAATAAAAATTTTTTAATCAATCAGCTGGAGAACAAAAAAAAAAGCTTTAATTTCAGATATTTTTTTCAATTTTTTTTTGTATGACAACCTATAATAAATTGTATATCGTTGGAAAGCTTACATCTTCAGCTTTAATTAGATGCCCTAATCATATCTCTCAGTTGCTTAGAAAAAAGAATAAAACATTTTTAATCAATCAGCTGGAGAACAAAAAAAAAAGCTTTAATTTCAGATATTTTTTTCAACTTTTTTTGTATGACAACCTATAATAAATTGTATATCGTTGGAAAGCTTTCATCTTCAGCTTTAATTAAATGCCCTAATCATATCTCTCAGTTGCTTAGAAAAAAGAATAAAAATTTTTAATCAATCAGCTGCAGAACAAAAACCTATAATTAATTGTATATCGTTGGAAAGCTTTCATCTTCAGCTTTAATTAAATGCCCTAATCATATCTCTCAGTTGCTTAGAAAAAAGAATAAAAATTTTTAATCAATCAGCTGCAGAACAAAAACCTATAATTAATTGTATATCGTTGGAAAGCTAACATTTTCAGCTTTAATAAAATGCCCTAATCATATCTCTCAGTTGCTTAGAAAAAAGAATAAAAATTTTTTAATCAATCAGCTGCAGAACAAAAAAAAAAGCTTTAATTTCAGATATTTTTTTCAATTCTTTTTTGTATGACAACCTATAATAAATTGTATATCGTTGGAAAGCTTTCATCTTCAGCTTTAATTAAATGCTCTAATCATATCTCTCAGTTGCTTAGAAAAAAGAATAAAAATTTTTTAATCAATCAGCTGGAGAACAAAAAAAAAGGTTTAATTTCAGATATTTTTTTCAATTTTTTTTTGTATGACAACCTATAATAAATTGTATATCGTTGGAAAGCTTACATCTTTAGCTTTAATAAATGCCCTAATCATATCTCTCAGTTGCTTAGAAAAAAGAATAAAAATTTTTTAATCAATCAGCTGGAGAACAAAAAAAAAAGCTTTAATTTCAGATATTTTTTTCAATTTTTTTTTGTATGACAACCTATAATAAATTGTATATCGTTGGAAAGCTTACATCTTCAGTTTTAATTAGATGCCCTAATCATATCTCTCAGTTGCTTAGAAAAAAGAATAAAATTTTTTTAATCAATCAGCTGGAGAACAAAAAAAAAAGCTTTAATTTCAGATATTTTTTTCAATTTTTTTTGTATGACAACCTATAATAAATTGTATATCGTTGGAAAGCTTTCATCTTCAGCTTTAATTAAATGCCCTAATCATATCTCTCAGTTGCTTAGAAAAACGAATTAAAATTTTGTAATCAATCAGCTGGAGAACAAAAAAAAAAAGCTTTAATTTCAGATATTTTTTCAATTTTTTTTTGTATGACAACCTATAATAAATTGTATATCGTTGGAAAGCTTACATCTTCAGCTTTAATTAGATGCCCTAATCATATCTCTCAGTTGCTTAGAAAAAAGAATAAAAATTTTTTAATCAATCAGCTGGAGAACAAAAAAAAAAGCTTTAATTTCAGATATTTTTTTCAATTTTTTTTTGTATGACAACCTATAATAAATTGTATATCGTTGGAAAGCTTACATCTTCAGCTTTAATTAAATGCCCTAATCATATCTCTCAGTTGCTTAGAAAAAAGAATAAAAATTTTTTAATCAATCAGCTGGAGAACAAAAAAAAAAGCTTTAATTTCAGATATTTTTTTCAAGTTTTTTTTGTATGACAACCTATAATAAATTGTATATCGTTGGAAAGCTTTCATCTTCAGCTTTAATTAAATGCCCTAATCATATCTCTCAGTTGCTTAGAAAAAAGAATAAAAATTTTTTAATCAATCAGCTGCAGAACAAAAAAAAAAGCTTTAATTTCAGATATTTTTTTCAATTTTTTTTTGTATGACAACCTATAATAAATTGTATATCGTTGGAAAGCTTACATCTTCAGCTTTAATTAAATGCCCTAATCATATCTCTCAGTTGCTTAGAAAAAAGAATAAAAATTTTTTAATCAATCAGCTGGAGAACAAAAAAAAAAGCTTTAATTTCAGATATTTTTTTCAATTTTTTTTTGTATGACAACCTATAATAAATTGTATATCGTTGGAAAGCTAACATCTTCAGCTTTAATTAAACGCCCTTATCATATCTCTCAGTTGCTTAGAAAAAAGAATAAAAATTTTTTAATCAATCAGCTGGAGAACAAAAAAAAAAGCTTTAATTTCAGATATTTTTTTCAATTTTTTTTGTATGGCAACCTATAATAAATTGTATATCGTTGGAAAGCTTACATCTTCAGCTTTAATTAAATGCCCTAATCATATCTCTCAGTTGCTTAGAAAAAAGAATACAAATTTTTTAATCAATCAGCTGGAGAACAAAAAAAAAAGCTTTAATTTCAGATATTTTTTTCAACTTTTTTTGTATGACAACCTATAATAAATTGTATATCGTTGGAAAGCTTTCATCTTCAGCTTTAATTAAATGCCCTAATCATATCTCTCAGTTGCTTAGAAAAAAGAATAAAAATTTTTAATCAATCAGCTGCAGAACAAAAACCTATAATTAATTGTATATCGTTGGAAAGCTTTCATCTTCAGCTTTAATTAAATGCCCTAATCATATCTCTCAGTTGCTTAGAAAAAAGAATACAAATTTTTTAATCAATCAGCTGCAGAACAAAAAAAAAGCTTTAATTTCAGATATTTTTTTCAATTTTTTTTTGTATGACAACCTATAATAAATTGTATATCGTTGGAAAGCTTTCATCTTCAGCTTTAATTAAATGCCCTAATCATATCTCTCAGTTGCTTAGAAAAAAGAATAAAAATTTTTAATCAATCAGCTGCAGAACAAAAAAAAGCTTTAATTTCAGATATTTTTTTCAATTTTTTTTTGTATGACAACCTATAATAAATTGTATATCGTTGGAAAGCTTTCATCTTCAGCTTTAATAAAATGCCCTAATCATATCTCTCAGTTGCTTAGAAAAAAGAATAAAAATTTTTTAATCAATCAGCTGCAGAACAAAAAAAAAAGCTTTAATTTCAGATATTTGTTTCAATTTTTTTTTGTATGACAACCTATAATAAATTGTATATCGTTGGAAAGCTTTCATCTTCAGCTTTGATTAAATGCCCTAATCATATCTCTCAGTTGCTTAGAAAAAAGAATAAAAATTTTTTAATCAATCAGATATTTTTTTCAATTTTTTTTTGTATGACAACCTATAATAAATTGTATATCGTTGGAAAGCTTACATCTTCAGCTTTAATTAGATGCCCTAATCATATCTCTCAGTTGCTTAGAAAAAAGAATAAAACATTTTTAATCAATCAGCTGCAGAACAAAAAAAAAAGCTTTAATTTCAGATATTTTTTTCAATTTTTTTTTTATGACAACCTATAATAAATTGTATATCGTTGGAAAGCTTTCATCTTCAGCTTTAATTAAATGCCCTTATCATATCTCTCAGTTGCTTAGAAAAAAGAATAAAAATTTTTTAATCAATCAGCTGGAGAACAAAAAAAAAAAGCTTTAATTTCAGATATTTGTTTCAATTTTTTTTTGTATGACAACCTATAATAAATTGTATATCGTTGGAAAGCTTTCATCTTCAGCTTTGATTAAATGCCCTAATCATATCTCTCAGTTGCTTAGAAAAAAGAATAAAAATTTTTTAATCAATCAGCTGCAGAACAAAAAAAAGCTTTAATTTCAGATATTTTTTTCAATTTTTTTTTTTTATGACAACCTATAATAAATTGTATATCGTTGGAAAGCTTTCATCTTCAGCTTTAATTAAATGCCCTAATCATATCTCTCAGTTGCTTAGAAAAAAGAATACAAATTTTTTCATCAATCAGCTGGAGAACAAAAAAAAAAGCTTTAATTTCAGATATTTTTTTCAATTTTTTTTTGTATGACAACCTATAATAAATTGTATATCGTTGGAAAGCTTACATTTTCAGCTTTAATTAAAAGCCCTAATCATATCTCTCAGTTGCTTAGAAAAAAGAATAAAAATTTTTTAATCAATCAGCTGCAGAACAAAAAAAAAGCTTTAATTTCAGATATTTTTTTCAATTTTTTTTTGTATGACAACCTATAATAAATTGTATATCGTTGGAAAGCTTACATCTTCAGCTTTAATTAGATGCCCTAATCATATCTCTCAGTTGCTTAGAAAAAAGAATAAAAATTTTTTAATCAATCAGCTGCAGAACAAAAAAAAAAGCTTTAATTTCAGATATTTTTTTCAATTTTTTTTGTATGACAACCTATAATAAATTGTATATCGTTGGAAAGCTTACATCTTCAGCTTTAATTAGATGCCCTAATCATATCTCTCAGTTGCTTAGAAAAAAGAATACAAATTTTTTAATCAATCAGCTGGAGAACAAAAAAAAGCTTTAATTTCAGATATTTTTTTCATTTTTTTTTTGTATGACAACCTATAATAAATTGTATATCGTTGGAAAGCTTACATCTTCAGCTTTAATTAAATGCCCTAATCATATCTCTCAGTTGCTTAGAAAAAAGAATAAAAATTATTTAATCAATCAGCTGCAGAACAAAAAAAAAAGCTTTAGTTTCAGATATTTTTTTCAATTTTTTTTTGGATGACAACCTATAATAAATTGTATATCGTTGGAAAGCTTACATCTTCAGCTTTAATTAGATGCCCTAATCATACCTCTCAGTTGCTTAAAAAAAAGAATACAAATTTTTTAATCAATCAGCTGCAGAACAAAAAAAAAAGCTTTAATTTCAGATATTTTTTTCAATTTTTTTTTGTATGACAACCTATAATAAATTGTATATCGTTGGAAAGCTTTCATCTTCAGCTTTAATTCAACGCCCTTATCATATCTCTCAGTTGCTTATAAAAAAGAATAAAAATTTTTAAATCAATCAGCTGCAGAACAAAAAAAAGCTTTAATTTCAGATATTTTTTTCAATTTTTTTTTTGTATGACAACCTATAATAAATTGTATATCGTTGGAAAGCTTACATCTTCAGCTTTAATTAAATGCTCTAATCATATCTCTCAGTTGCTTAGAAAAAAGAATAAAAATTTTTTAATCAATCAGCTGGAGAACAAAAAAAAAAGCTTTAATTTCAGATATTTTTTTCAATTTTTTTTTGTATGACAACCTATAATAAATTGTATATCGTTGGAAAGCTTTCATCTTCAGCTTTAATTAAATGCTCTAATCATATCTCTCAGTTGCTTAGAAAAAAGAATACAAATTTTTTAATCAATCAGCTGGAGAACAAAAAAAAAGCTTTAATTTCAGATATTTTTTTCAATTTTTTTTTGTATGACAACCTATAATAAATTGTATATCGTTGGAAAGCTTACATCTTCAGCTTTAATTAGATGCCCTAACCATATCTCTCAGTTGCTTATAAAAAGAATAAAAATTTTTTAATCAATCAGCTGGAGAACAAAAAAAAGCTTTAATTTCAGATATTTTTTTCATTTTTTTTTTGTATGACAACCTATAATAAATTGTATATCGTTGGAAAGCTTACATCTTCAGCTTTAATTAAATGCCCTAATCATATCTCTCAGTTGCTTAGAAAAAAGAATAAAAATTATTTAATCAATCAGCTGCAGAACAAAAAAAAAAGCTTTAGTTTCAGATATTTTTTTCAATTTTTTTTTGGATGACAACCTATAATAAATTGTATATCGTTGGAAAGCTTACATCTTCAGCTTTAATTAGATGCCCTAATCATACCTCTCAGTTGCTAAGAAAAAAGAATACAAATTTTTTAATCAATCAGCTGCAGAACAAAAAAAAAAGCTTTAATTTCAGATATTTTTTTCAATTTTTTTTTGTATGACAACCTACAATAAATTGTATATCGTTGGAAAGCTTACATCTTCAGCTTTAATTAGATGCCCTTATCATATCTCTCAGTTGCTTAGAAAAAAGAATAAAAATTTTTTAATCAATCAGCTGGAGAACAAAAAAAAAGCTTTAATTTCAGATATTTTTTTCAATTTGTTTTTGTATGACAACCTATAATAAATTGTATATCGTTGGAAAGCTTTCATCTTCAGCTTTAATTAGATGCCCTAATCATATCTCTCAGTTGCTTAGAAAAAAGAATAAAAATTTTTTAATCAATCAGCTGGAGAACAAAAAAAAAAGCTTTAATTTCAGATATTTTTTTCAATTTTTTTTTGTATGACAACCTATAATAAATTGTATATCGTTGGAAAGCTTTCATCTTCAGCTTTAATTAAATGCCTAATCATATCTCTCAGTTGCTTAGAAAAAAGAATAAAAAGTTTTTAATCAATCAGCTGGAGAACAAAAAAAAAAGCTTTAATTTCAGATATTTTTTTCAATTTTTTTTTGTATGACAACCTATAATAAATTGTATATCGTTGGAAAGCTTACATCTTCAGCTTTAATTAGATGCTCTAATCATATCTCTCAGTTGCTTAGAAAAAAAGAATAAAAATTTTTTAATTAAATGCCCTAATCATATCTCTCAGTTGCTTAGAAAAAAGAATAAAAATTTTTTAATCAATCAGCTGCAGAACAAAAAAAAAAGCTTTAATTTCAGATATTTTTTTCAATTTTTTTTTGTATGACAACCTATAATAAATTGTATATCGTTGGAAAGCTTTCATCTTCAGCTTTAATTAAATGCCCTAATCATATCTCTCAGTTGCTTAGAAAAAAGAATAAAATTTTTTTAATCAATCAGCTGCAGAACAAAAAAAAAAGCTTTAATTTCAGATATTTTTTTCAATTTTTTTTTGTATGACAACCTATAATAAATTGTATATCGTTGAAAAGCTTTCATCTTCAGCTTTAATTGAATGCCCTTATCATATCTCTCAGTTGCTTAGAAAAAAGAATAAAAATTTTTTAATCAATCAGCTGCAGAACAAAAAAAAAGCTTTAATTTCAGATATTTTTTTCAATTTTTTTTTGTATGACAACCTATAATAAATTGTATGTCGTTGGTAAGCTTACATCTTCAGCTTTAATTCGATGCCCTAAGCATATCTCTCAGTTGCTTAGAAAAAAGAATAAAAATTTTTTAATCAATCAGCTGGAGAACAAAAAAAAAAGCTTTAATTTCAGATATTTTTTTCAATTTTTTTTTTGTATGACAACCTATAATAAATTGTATATCGTTGGAAAGCTTTCATCTTCAGCTTTAATTAAATGCCCTAATCATATCTCTCAGTTGCTTAGAAAAAAGAATAAAAATTTTTTAATCAATCAGCTGCAGAACAAAAAAAAAAGCTTTAGTTTCAGATATTTTTTTCAATTTGTTTTTGTATGACAACCTATAATAAATTGTATATCGTTGGAAAGCTTACATCTTCAGCTTTAATTAGATGCCCTAATCATATCTCTCAGTTGCTTAGAAAAAAGAATAAAAATTTTTTAATCAATCAGCTGCAGAACAAAAAAAAAAGCTTTAGTTTCAGATATTTTTTTCAATTTTTTTTTGTATGACAACCTATAATAAATTGTATATCGTTGGAAAGCTTACATCTTCAGCTTTAATTAGATGCCCTAATCATATCTCTCAGTTGCTTAGAAAAAAGAATAAAAAATTTTTAATCAATCAGCTTTAGAACAAAAAACAAAGCTCTAATTTCAGATATTTTTTTAAATTTTTTTTGTATGACAACCTATAATAAATTGTATATCGTTGGAAAGCTTTCATCTTCAGCTTTAATTATATGCCCTAATCATATCTCTCAGTTGCTTAGAAAAAAGAATAAAAATTTTTTAATCAATCAGCTGGTGAACAAAAAAAAAAGCTTTCATTTCAGATATTTTTTTCAATTTTTTTTTGTATGACAACCTATAATAAATTGTATATCGTTGGAAAGCTTACATCTTCAGCTTTAATTAGATGCCCTAATCATATCTCTCAGTTGCTTAGAAAAAAGAATAAAAATTTTTTAATCAATCAGCTGCAGAACAAAAAAAAAGCTTTAATTTCAGATATTTTTTTCAATTTTTTTTTGTATGACAACCTATAATAAATTGTATGTCGTTGGAAAGCTTACATCTTCAGCTTTAATTAGATGCCCTAATCATATCTCTCAGTTGCTTAGAAAAAAGAATAAAAATTTTTTAATCAATCAGCTGCAGAACAAAAAAAAAGCTTTAATTTCAGATATTTTTTTCAATTTTTTTTTTGTATGACAACCTATAATAAATTGTATATCGTTGGAAAGCTTTCATCTTCAGCTTTAATTAAATGCCCTAATCATATCTCTCAGTTGCTTAGAAAAAAGAATAAAAATTTTTTAATCAATCAGCTGCAGAACAAAAAAAAAAAGCTTTAATTTCAGATATTTTTTTCAATTTTTTTTTGTATGACAACCTATAATAAATTGTATATCGTTGGAAAGCTTTCATCTTCAGCTTTAATTAAATGCCCTAATCATATCTCTCAGTTGCTTAGAAAAAAGAATAAAAATTTTTTAATCAATCAGCTGCAGAACAAAAAAAAAAAGCTTTAATTTCAGATATTTTTTTCAATTTTTTTTTGTATGACAACCTATAATAAATTGTATATCGTTGGAAAGCTTACATCTTCAGCTTTAATTAGATGACCTTATCATATCTCTCAGTTGCTTAGAAAAAAGAATAAAAAATTTTTAATCAATGAGCTGCAGAACAAAAAAAAAAGCTTTAGTTTCAGATATTTTTTTCAATTTTTTTTTGGATGACAACCTATAATAAATTGTATAGCGTTGGAAAGCTTACATCTTCAGCTTTAATTAAATGCCCTAATCATATCTCTCAGTTGCTTAGAAAAAAGAATACAAATTTTTTAATCAATCAGCTGCAGAACAAAAAAAAAAGCTTTAATTTCAGATATTTTTTTCAATTTTTTTTTGTATGACAACCTATAATAAATTGTATATCGTTGGAAAGCTTACATCTTCAGCTTTAATTAGATGCCCTAATCATATCTCTCAGTTGCTTAGAAAAAAGAATAAAAATTTTTTAATCAATCAGCTGCAGAACAAAAAAAAAGCTTTAATTTCAGATATTTTTTTCAATTTTTTTTTGTATGACAACCTATAATAAATTGTATGTCGTTGGAAAGCTTACATCTTCAGCTTTAATTAGATGCCCTAATCATATCTCTCAGTTGCTTAGAAAAAAGAATAAAAATTTTTTAATCAATCAGCTGCAGAACAAAAAAAAAGCTTTAATTTCAGATATTTTTTTCAATTTTTTTTTTGTATGACAACCTATAATAAATTGTATATCGTTGGAAAGCTTTCATCTTCAGCTTTAATTAAATGCCCTAATCATATCTCTCAGTTGCTTAGAAAAAAGAATAAAAATTTTTTAATCAATCAGCTGCAGAACAAAAAAAAAAAGCTTTAATTTCAGATATTTTTTTCAATTTTTTTTTGTATGACAACCTATAATAAATTGTATATCGTTGGAAAGCTTTCATCTTCAGCTTTAATTAAATGCCCTAATCATATCTCTCAGTTGCTTAGAAAAAAGAATAAAAATTTTTTAATCAATCAGCTGCAGAACAAAAAAAAAAAGCTTTAATTTCAGATATTTTTTTCAATTTTTTTTTGTATGACAACCTATAATAAATTGTATATCGTTGGAAAGCTTACATCTTCAGCTTTAATTAGATGACCTTATCATATCTCTCAGTTGCTTAGAAAAAAGAATAAAAAATTTTTAATCAATCAGCTGCAGAACAAAAAAAAAAGCTTTAGTTTCAGATATTTTTTTCAATTTTTTTTTGGATGACAACCTATAATAAATTGTATAGCGTTGGAAAGCTTACATCTTCAGCTTTAATTAAATGCCCTAATCATATCTCTCAGTTGCTTAGAAAAAAGAATACAAATTTTTTAATCAATCAGCTGCAGAACAAAAAAAAAGCTTTAATTTCAGATATTTTTTTCAATTTTTTTTTGTATGACAACCTATAATAAATTGTATATCGTTGGAAAGCTTACATCTTCAGCTTTAATTAGATGCCCTAATCATATCTCTCAGTTGCTTAGAAAAAAGAATAAAAATTTTTTAATCAATCAGCTGGAGAACAAAAAAAAAGTTTTAATTTCAGATATTTTTTTCAATTTTTTTTTGTATGACAACCTATAATAAATTGTATATCGTTGGAAAGCTTTCATCTTCAGCTTTAATTAAATGCCCTAATCATATCTCTCAGTTGCTTAGAAAAAAGAATAAAATTTTTTTAATCAATCAGCTGGAGAACAAAAAACAAAGCTTTAATTTCAGATATTTTTTTCAATTTTTTTTTGTATGACAACCTATAATAAATTGTATATCGTTGGAAAGCTTACATCTTCAGCTTTAATTAGATGCCCTAATCATATCTCTCAGTTGCTTAGAAAAAAGAATAAAAATTTTTTAATCAATCAGCTGCAGAACAAAAAAAAAAGCTTTAGTTTCAGATATTTTTTTCAATTTTTTTTTGGATGACAACCTATAATAAATTGTATATCGTTGGAAAGCTTACATCTTCAGCTTTAATTAAATGCCCTAATCATATCTCTCAGTTGCTTAGAAAAAAGAATACAAATTTTTTAATCAATCAGCTGCAGAACAAAAAAAAAAAAGCTTTAATTTCAGATATTTTTTTCAATTTTTTTTTGTATGACAACCTATAATAAATTGTATATCGTTGGAAAGCTTTCATCTTCAGCTTTAATTAAATGCCCTAATCATATCTCTCAGTTGCTTAGAAAAAAGAATAAAATTTTTTTAATCAATCAGCTGCAGAACAAAAAAAAAAAGCTTTAATTTCAGATATTTTTTTCAATTTTTTTTTGTATGACAACCTATAATAAATTGTATATCGTTGGAAAGCTTTCATCTTCAGCTTTAATTAAATGCCCTAATCATATCTCTCAGTTGCTTAGAAAAAAGAATAAAAATTTTTTAATCAATCAGCTGCAGAACAAAAAAAAAAGCTTTAATTTCAGATATTTTTTTCAATTTTTTTTTTGTATGACAACCTATAATAAATTGTATATCGTTGGAAAGCTTACATCTTCAGCTTTAATTAGATGCCCTAATCATATCTCTCAGTTGCTTAGAAAAAAGAATAAAATTTTTTTAATCAATCAGCTGCAGAACAAAAAAAAAAGCTTTAGTTTCAGATATTTTTTTCAATTTTTTTTTGGATGACAACCTATAATAAATTGTATATCGTTGGAAAGCTTACATCTTCAGCTTTAATTAAATGCCCTAATCATATCTCTCAGTTGCTTAGAAAAAAGAATAAAAACTTTTTAATCAATCAGCTGCAGAACAAAAAAAAAAGCTTTAATTTCAGATATTTTTTTCAATTTTTTTTTGTATGACAACCTATAATAAATTGTATATCGTTGGAAAGCTTACATCTTCAGCTTTAATTAGATGCTCTAATCATATCTCTCAGTTGCTTAGAAAAAAGAATAAAAATTTTTTAATCAATCAGCTGCAGACCAAAAAAAATAAAATGCACGACTGGGTCGCACGAACTTGCTCTTAGAGTTAAAGTTGCTTAAATTTTTAAGACTTTTTATATAGAAATTTGGAAAAAAAAATAAAATTCGTTTTAAAAAAAAAAAATTAAATAAAATCTGAAATTAAATTGCCCTCCAAAACAAGTATGCAGTTTTGATTGATATATTAAAATGCATTTTTAGAAAAAAAATTTTCAAAATCGTTAGAGCCGTTTTTTAAAAAACTAATTTTTTATAAATAATTTTTTGGAAAAAAAAATTTAAAACAAAATTGGTATGCCATTTTGTAGAAATTATTAATCAACATCTTACAACAAAATTTCAAAAAAATTCAATGTCCCGTTTTCGAAAATTTGATTTTTCAAAAAAAAAAATTCAAAATTTTTTTAAAAATCCAAAAATTATTTTTTTGTAAATTTTATTTTTGGTTTATATTTAAATTATATAAATGCTTCTTCACAAAAAGTTTCGTTGAAATCGAATAAGCAGTTTCGGAGATAATCGGATTTGAAAAAAAACGGTTCTATGGCAGGTACCGTTAATAATGATTTTCAAACAAAAATTTTTTCATTAGAAGATAGACCTTTGCTTAAAACTACTACTTAAATTTTTTAAACAAAATGGTTGGAGCCGTTTTTGAGATATTTCAATTTTACTAAAATCGGTATATGACAAGTACCGTTATTTTTGGTCCAAAAAAATTAAATCCAAAAACCCCTCTGGAGAGTCGCCAAATAACGCAACATACCAAATTTGACATCAATCGGTCCATCCGTTTAGGCTGTAGCTCCTTATACAGACAGACAGACAGACAGACAGACTGACAGACAGACAGACAGACAGACAGACAGACGGACTTCCGGGACCCACTTTTTTGGCATTGTCTACCATCGTAATGTCATGGAAAAATGTTATCTCAACTTTTTTTTTTTTGTACGAATGCATAACTGGATATATAGTACCTATATCGCAAGTAAAAGCTTTAATTTCAGATATTTTTTTCAATTTTTTTTTTGGATGACAACCTATAATAAATTGTATATCGTTGGAAAGCTTACATCTTCAGCTTTAATTAAATGCCCTAATCATATCTCTCAGTTGCTTAGAAAAAAGAATAAAAACTTTTTAATCAATCAGCTGGAGAACAAAAAACAAAGCTTTAATTTCAGATATTTTTTTCAATTTTTTTTTGTATGACAACCTATAATAAATTGTATATCGTTGGAAAGCTTACATCTTCAGCTTTAATTAAATGCCCTAATCATATATCTCAGTTGCTTAGAAAAAAGAATAAAAATTTTTTAATCAATCAGCTGCAGAACAAAAAAAAGCTTTAATTTCAGATATTTTTTTTTGTATGACAACCTATAATAAATTGTATATCGTTGGAAAGCTTTCATCTTCAGCTTTAATTAAATGCCCTAATCATATCTCTCAGTTGCTTAGAAAAAAGAATAAAAATTTTTTAATCAATCAGCTGGAGAACAAAAAAAAAAGCTTTAATTTCAGATATTTTTTTCAATTTTTTTTTGTATGACAACCTATAATAAATTGTATATCGTTGGAAAGCTTACATCTTCAGCTTTAATTAGATGTCCTAATCATATCTCACAGTTGCTTAGAAAAAAGAATACAAAATTTTTAATCAATCAGCTGCAGAACAAAAAAAAAAGCTTTAATTTCAGATATTTTTTTCAATTTTTTTTTGTATGACAACCTATAATAAATTGTATATCGTTGGAAAGCTAACATCTTCAGCTTTAATTAAATGCCCTTATCATAGGTATCTCTCAGTTGCTTAGACTTGTATGACAACCTATAATAAATTGTATATCGTTGGAAAGCTTTCATTTTCAGCTTTAATTAAATGCCCTTATCATATCTCTCAGTTGCTTAGAAAAAAGAATAAAAATTTTTTAATCAATCAGCTGCAGAACAAAAAAAAAAGCTTTAATTTCAGATATTTTTTTCAATTTTTTTTTGTATGACAACCTATAATAAATTGTATATCGTTGGAAAGCTTACATCTTCAGCTTTAATTAGATGTCCTAATCATATCTCTCAGTTGCTTAGAAAAAAGAATACAAATTTTTTAATCAATCAGCTTCAGAACAAAAAAAAAAAAGCTTTAATTTCAGATATTTTTTTCAATTTTTTTTTGTATGACAACCTATAATAAATTGTATATCGTTGGAAAGCTTTCATATTCAGCTTTAATTAAATTCCCTAATCATGTCTCTCAGTTGCTTAGAAAAAAGAATAAAAATTTTTTAATCAATCAGCTGCAGAACAAAAAAAAAAGCTTTAATTTCAGATATTTTTTTCAATTTTTTTTTGTATGACAACCTATAATAAATTGTTTATCGTTGGAAAGCTTACATCTTCAGCTTAAATTAGATGCCCTAATCATATCTCTCAGTTGCTTATAAAAAAGAATAAAAATTTTTAAATCAATCAGCTGCAGAACAAAAAAAAGCTTTAATTTCAGATATTTTTTTCAATTTTTTTTTGTATGACAACCTATAATAAATTGTATATCGTTGGAAAGCTTACATCTTCAGCTTTAATTAAATGCCCTAATCATATCTCTCAGTTGCTTAGAAAAAAGAATAAAAAATTTTTAATCAATCAGCTGCAGAACAAAAAAAAAGCTTTAATTTCAGATATTTTTTTCAATTTTTTTTTGTATGACAACCTATAATAAATTGTATATCGTTGGAAAGCTAACATCTTCAGCTTTAATTAAATGTCCTTATCATATCTCTCAGTTGCTTAGACTTGTATGACAACCTATAATAAATTGTATATCGTTGGAAAGCTTTCATCTTCAGCTTTAATTAAATGCCCTAATCATATCTCTCAGTTGCTTAGAAAAAAGAATAAAAATTTTTTAATCAATCAGCTGGAGAACAAAAAAAAAAAGCTTTAATTTCAGATATTTTTTTCAATTTTTTTTTGTATGACAACCTATAATAAATTGTATATCGTTGGAAAGCTAACATCTTCAGCTTTAATTAAATGTCCTTATCATATCTCTCAGTTGCTTAGACTTGTATGACAACCTATAATAAATTGTATATCGTTGGAAAGCTTTCATCTTCAGCTTTAATTAAATGCCCTAATCATATCTCTCAGTTGCTAAGAAAAAAGAATAAAAATTTTTTAATCAATCACCTGCAGAACAAAAAAAAAAGCTTTAATTTCAGATATTTTTTTCAATTTTTTTTTGTATGACAACCTATAATAAATTGTATATCGTTGGAAAGCTTACATCTTCAGCTTTAATAAGATGCCCTAATCATATCTCTCAGTTGCTTAGAAAAAAGAATAAAAATTTTTTAATCAATCAGCTGCAGACCAAAAAAAAAAGCTTTAATTTCAGATATTTTTTTCAATTTTTTTTGTATGACAACCTATAATAAATTGTTTATCGTTGGAAAGCTTACATCTTCAGCTTTAATTAGATGCCCTAATCATATCTCTCAGTTGCTTATAAAAAAGAATAAACATTTTTTAATCAATCAGCTGCAGAACAAAAAAAAAAGCTTTAATTTCAGATATTTTTTTCAATTTTTTTTTGGGTTGGGGTCAAAATTCTGCCGGGGTCAAAATTCTTTTGTCAAAATTCTGCTTTCAAAATTCTGCTTAACAAAATTCTGCTTTCAAAATTCTGCTTTTCAAAATTCTGTTTTTCAAAATTCTGTTTTTCAAAATTCTGCTTTTCATAATTCTGCTTTTCAAAATTCTGCAAAAAATTAAAAAAGGGTTTGGAAAATGTTAAAAAGCGCGCGCTTTTAAACATTTTCCAAATCCTTTTTTAATTTTTTGCAGAATTCTGTAAAATCATATTTATGAAAAATTATCTGCTTATTTGATTACTTACACACATTTTTTAAATGCGAATTAATTTTTGTTTTATAAATGAATAAATTTGAAAATATTAAGAAAAGGTTTTTAATATTAAACATTTCCAAAAATAACTAAAAATTTATTAATTTATCAAATAAAGATGAATATTCAAAAATTTGAATAAGAAAAGGAATATACAACATCGGTTCCAATTAGTCATATTTTATTTGAAAGAAAGTCAGTATATGCATTTCAAAAAATATTTGCGACACTTAAATAAAAAAATTTAGGAAAGTACCAATGTTGAATTAAATTGATGAGGTGTATTTTTCTTTAGCCAGCGCATATTCAATAAAAAAAAAAAAAACAGAATTAGCAGAATTTTTTTTGTTCAAATATAATGCTGGCAGAATTTTGAAAAGCAGAATTTTAAAAAGCAGAATTTTGAAAAACAGAATAGAAAAAAAGCAGAATTTTGAAAAACAGAATTTTCGCTGAAAAAGCAGAATTTTGAAAAGCAGAATTTTGAAGCCAGAATTTTGACCCGATCCCTTTTTTTTTGTATGACAACCTATAATAAATTGTATATCGTTGGAAAGCTTTCATCTTCAGCTTTAATTAAATGCCCTAATCATATCTCTCAGTTGCTTAGAAAAAAGAATAAAAATTTTTTAATCAATCAGCTGGAGAACAAAAAACAAAGCTTTAATTTCAGATATTTTTTTCAATTTTTTTTTGTATCACAACCTATAATAAATTGTATATCGTTGGAAAGCTTACATCTTCAGCTTTAATTAAATGCCCTAATCATATCTCTCAGTTCCTTAGAAAAAAGAATAAAAATTTTTTAATCAATCAGCTGCGGAACAAAAAAAAAAGCTTTAATTTCGGGTTGGGGTCAAAATTCTGCCGGGGTCAAAATTCTTTTGTCAAAATTCTGCTTTCAAAATTCTGCTTAACAAAATTCTGCTTTCAAAATTCTGCTTTTCAAAATTCTGTTTTTCAAAATTCTGTTTTTCAAAATTCTGCTTTTCATAATTCTGCTTTTCAAAATTCTGCAAAAAATTAAAAAAGGGTTTGGAAAATGTTAAAAAGCGCGCGCTTTTAAACATTTTCCAAATCCTTTTTTAATTTTTTGCAGAATTCTGTAAAATCATATTTATGAAAAATTATCTGCTTATTTGATTACTTACACACATTTTTTAAATGCGAATTAATTTTTGTTTTATAAATGAATAAATTTGAAAATATTAAGAAAAGGTTTTTAATATTAAACATTTCCAAAAATAACTAAAAATTTATTAATTTATCAAATAAAGATGAATATTCAAAAATTTGAATAAGAAAAGGAATATACAACATCGGTTCCAATTAGTCATATTTTATTTGAAAGAAAGTCAGTATATGCATTTCAAAAAATATTTGCGACACTTAAATAAAAAAATTTAGGAAAGTACCAATGTTGAATTAAATTGATGAGGTGTATTTTTCTTTAGCCAGCGCATATTCAATAAAAAAAAAAAACAGAATTAGCAGAATTTTTTTTGTTCAAATATAATGCTGGCAGAATTTTGAAAAGCAGAATTTTAAAAAGCAGAATTTTGAAAAACAGAATAGAAAAAAAGCAGAATTTTGAAAAACAGAATTTTCGCTGAAAAAGCAGAATTTTGAAAAGCAGAATTTTGAAGCCAGAATTTTGACCCGATCCCTTTAATTTCAGATATTTTTTTCAATTTTTTTTTGTATGACAACCTATAATAAATTGTGTATCGTTGGAAAGCTTACATCTTCAGCTTTAATTAGATGCCCTAATCATATCTCTCAGTTGCTTAGAAAAAAGAATTAAAATTTTTTGATCAATCAGCTGCAGAACAAAAAAAAAAGCTTTAATTTTAGATATTTTTTTCAATTTTTTTTTGTATGACAACCTATAATAAATTGTATATCGTTGGAAAGCTTTCATCTTCAGCTTTAATTAAATGCCCTAATCATATCTCTCAGTTGCTTAGAAAAAAGAATAAAAATTTTTTAATCAATCAGCTGGAGAACAAAAAAAAAAGCTTTAATTTCAGATATTTTTTTCAATTTTTTTTTGTATGACAACCTATAATAAATTGTATATCGTTGGAAAGCTTAAACCTTCAGCTTTAATTCGATGCCCTAATCATATCTCACAGTTGCTTAGAAAAAAGAATACACATTTTTTAATCAATCAGCTGTAGAACAAAAAAAAAGCTTTAATTTCAGATATTTTTTTAAATTTTTTTTTGTATGACAACCTATAATAAATTGTATATCGTTGGAAAGCTAACATCTTCAGCTTTAATTAAATGCATTTATCATATCTCTCAGTTGCTTAGACTTGTATGACAACCTATAATAAATTGTATATCGTTGGAAAGCTTTCATCTTCAGCTTTAATTAAATGCCCTAATCATATCTCTCAGTTGCTTAGAAAAAAGAATAAAAATTTTTTAATCAATCAGCTGGAGAACAAAAAAAAAAGCTTTAATTTCAGATATTTTTTTCAATTTTTTTTTGTATGACAACCTATAATAAATTGTATATCGTTGGAAAGCTTAAACCTTCAGCTTTAATTCGATGCCCTAATCATATCTCACAGTTGCTTAGAAAAAAGAATACACATTTTTTAATCAATCAGCTGTAGAACAAAAAAAAAGCTTTAATTTCAGATATTTTTTTAAATTTTTTTTTGTATGACAACCTATAATAAATTGTATATCGTTGGAAAGCTTACATCTTCAGCTTTAATTAGATGCCCTAATCATATCTCTCAGTTGCTTAGTGGAAAGCTTTCATCTTCAGCTTTAATTAAATGCCCTAATCATATCTCTCAGTTGCTTAGAAAAAAGAATAAAAATTTTTTAATCAATCAGCTGGAGAACAAAAAAAAAAGCTTTAATTTCAGATATTTTTTTCAATTTTTTTTTGTATGACAACCTATAATAAATTGTATATCGTTGGAAAGCTTAAACCTTCAGCTTTAATTCGATGCCCTAATCATATCTCACAGTTGCTTAGAAAAAAGAATACACATTTTTTAATCAATCAGCTGTAGAACAAAAAAAAAGCTTTAATTTCAGATATTTTTTTAAATTTTTTTTTGTATGACAACCTATAATAAATTGTATATCGTTGGAAAGCTAACATCTTCAGCTTTAATTAAATGCATTTATCATATCTCTCAGTTGCTTAGACTTGTATGACAACCTATAATAAATTGTATATCGTTGGAAAGCTTTCATCTTCAGCTTTAATTAAATGCCCTAATCATATCTCTCAGTTGCTTAGAAAAAAGAATAAAAATTTTTTAATCAATCAGCTGGAGAACAAAAAACAAAGCTTTAATTTCAGATATTTTTTTCAATTTTTTTTGTATGAAAGCTTTTTTGTTGGAAAGCTTACATCTTCAGCTTTAATTAGATGCCCTAATCATATCTCTCAGTTGCTTAGAAAAAAGAATAAAAATTTTTTAATCAATCAGCTGTAGAACAAAAAAAAAGCTTTAATTTCAGATATTTTTTTCAATTTTTTTTTGTATGACAACCTATAATAAATTGTATATCGTTGGAAAGCTAACATCTTCAGCTTTAATTAAATGCATTTATCATATCTCTCAGTTGCTTAGACTTGTATGACAACCTATAATAAATTGTATATCGTTGGAAAGCTTTCATCTTCAGCTTTAATTAAATGCCCTAATCATATCTCTCAGTTCCTTAGAAAAAAGAATAAAAATTTTTTAATCAATCAGCTGCAGAACAAAAAAAAAAGCTTTAATTTCAGATATTTTTTTCAATTTTTTTTTGTATGACAACCTATAATAAATTGTATATCGTTGGAAAGCTTACATCTTCAGCTTTAATTAGATGCCCTAATCATATCTCTCAGTTGCTTAGAAAAAAGAATAAAAATTTTTTAATCAATCAGCTGCAGAACAAAAAAAAAGCTTTAATTTTAGATATTTTTTTCAATTTTTTTTTGTATGACAACCTATAATAAATTGTATATCGTTGGAAAGCTTTCATCTTCAGCTTTAATTAAATGCCCTAATCATATCTCTCAGTTGCTTAGAAAAAAGAATAAAAATTTTTTAATCAATCAGCTGGAGAACAAAAAAAAAAAGCTTTAATTTCAGATATTTTTTTCAATTTTTTTTTGTATGACAACCTATAATAAATTGTATATCGTTGGAAAGCTTACATCTTCAGCTTTAATTAGATGCCCTAATCATATCTCACAGTTGCTTAGAAAAAAGAATACACATTTTTTAATCAATCAGCTGTAGAACAAAAAAAAAGCTTTAATTTCAGATATTTTTTTCAATTTTTTTTTGTATGACAACCTATAATAAATTGTATATCGTTGGAAAGCTAACATCTTCAGCTTTAATTAAATGCATTTATCATATCTCTCAGTTGCTTAGACTTGTATGACAACCTATAATAAATTGTATATCGTTGGAAAGCTTTCATCTTCAGCTTTAATTAAATGCCCTAATCATATCTCTCAGTTGCTTAGAAAAAAGAATAAAAATTTTTTAATCAATCAGCTGGAGAACAAAAAAAAAAGCTTTAATTTCAGATATTTTTTTCAATTTTTTTTTGTATGACAACCTATAATAAATTGTATATCGTTGGAAAGCTTACATCTTCAGCTTTAATAAGATGCCCTAATCATATCTCTCAGTTGCTTAGAAAAAAGAATAAAATTTTTTAATCAATCAACTGCAGAACAAAAAAAAAAGCTTTAATTTCAGATATTTTTTTCAATTTTTTTTGTATGACAACCTATAATAAATTGTATATCGTTGGAAAGCTTACATCTTCAGCTTTAATTAGATGCCCTAATCATATCTCTCAGTTGCTTAGAAAAAAGAATAAAAATTTTTAATCAATCAACTGCAGAACAAAAAAAAAAGCTTTAATTTCAGATATTTTTTTCAATTTTTTTTGTATGACAACCTATAATAAATTGTATATCGTTGGAAAGCTTACATCTTCAGCTTTAATTAGATGCCCTAATCATATCTCTCAGTTGCTTAGAAAAAAGAATAAAAATTTTTTAATCAATCAGCTGCAGAACAAAAAAAAAAGCTTTAATTTCAGATATTTTTTTCAATTTTTTTTGTATGACAACCTATAATAAATTGTATATCGTTGGAAAGCTTACATCTTCAGCTTTAATTAGATGCCCTAATCATATCTCTCAGTTGCTTAGAAAAAAGAATAAAAATTTTTAATCAATCAACTGCAGAACAAAAAAAAAAGCTTTAATTTCAGATATTTTTTTCAATTTTTTTTTGTATGACAACCTATAATAAATTGTATATCGTTGGAAAGCTTACATCTTCAGCTTTAATTAAATGCCTTAGTCATATCTCTCAGTTGCTTAGAAAAAAGAATAAAAAATTTTTAATCAATCAGCTGGAGAACAAAAAAAAAAAAGCTTTAATTTCACATATTTTTTTCAATTTTTTTTGTATGACAACCTATAATAAATTGTATATCGTTGGAAAGCTTACATCTTCAGCTTTAATAAGATGCCCTTATCATATCTCTCAGTTGCTTAGAAAAAAGAATAAAAATTTTTTAATCAATCAGCTGGACAACAAAAAAAAAAGCTTTAATTTCAGATATTTTTTTCAATTTTTTTTTGTATGACAACCTATAATAAATTGTATATCGTTGGAAAGCTTTCATCTTCAGCTTTAATTAAATGCCCTAATCATATCTCTCAGTTGCTTAGAAAAAAGAATAAAAATTTTTAATCAGTCAACTGCAGAACAAAAAAAAAGCTTTAATTTCAGATATTTTTTTCAATTTTTTTTGTATGACAACCTATAATAAATTGTATATCGTTGGAAAGCTTACATTTTCAGCTTTAATTAAATGCCCTAATCATATCTCTCAGTTTCTTAGAAAAAAGAATAAAAATTTTTTAATCAATCAGCTGCAGAACAAAAAAAAAGCTTTAATTTCAGATATTTTTTTCAATTTTTTTTTGTATGACAACCTATAATAAATTGTATATCGTTGGAAAGCTTTCATCTTTGGCTGTAATTAAATGCCCTAATCATATCTCTCAGTTGCTAAGAAAAAAAGAATAAAATTTTTTTAATCAATCAGCTGGAGAACAAAAAAAAAGCTTTAATTTCAGATATTTTTTTCAATTTTTTTTTGTATGAAAACCTATAATAAATTGTATATCGTTGGAAAGCTTACATCTTCAGCTTTAATTAGATGCCCTAATCATATCTCTCAGTTGCTTAGAAAAAAGAATAAAAATTTTTTAATCAATCAGCTGCAGAAAAAAAAAAAAAAGCTTTAATTTCAGATATTTTTTTCATTTTTTTTTGTATGACAACCTATAATAAATTGTATATCGTTGGAAAGCTTTCATCTTCAGCTTTAATTAAATGCCCTAATCATATCTCTCAGTTGCTTAGAAAAAAGAATAAAAATTTTTTAATCAATCAGCTGGAGAACAAAAAAAAAAGCTTTAATTTCAGATATTTTTTTCAATTTTTTTTTGTATGACAACCTATAATAAATTGTATATCGTTAGAAAGCTTACATCTTCAGCTTTAATTAGATGTCCTAATCATATATCTCAGTTGCTTAGAAAAAAGAATAAAAATTTTTTAATCAATCAGCTGCAGAACAAAAAAAAAAGCTTTAATTTCAGATATTTTTTTCAATTTTTTTTTGTATGACAACCTATAATAAATTGTATATCGTTGGAAAGCTTTCATCTTCAGCTTTAATTAAATGCCCTAATCATATCTCTCAGTTGCTTAGAAAAAAGAATAAAAATTTTTTAATCAATCAGCTGGAGAACAAAAAAAAAAGCTTTAATTTCAGATATTTTTTTGTATGACAACCTATAATAAATTGTATATCGTTGGAAAGCTTTCATCTTCAGCTTTAATTAGATGCCCTAATCATATCTCTCAATTGCTTTGAAAAAAGAATAAAAATTTTTTAATCAATCAGCTGGAGAACAAAAAAAAGCTTTAATTTCAGATATTTTTTTCAATTTTTTTTTGTATGACAACCTATAATAAATTGTATATCGTTGGAAAGCTTACATCTTCAGCTTTAATTAGATGCCCTAATCATATCTCTCAGTTGCTTAGAAAAAAGAATAAAAATTTTTTAATCAATCAGCTGCAGAACAAAAAAAAAAGCTTTAATTTCAGATATTTTTTTAAATTTTTTTTTGTATGACAACCTATAATAAATTGTGTATCGTTGGAAAGCTTTCATCTTCAGCTTTAATAAAATGCCCTAATTTTATCTCTCAGTTGCTTAGAAAAAAGAATAAACATTTTTTAATCAATCAGCTGCAGAACAAAAAAAAAAGCTTTAATTTCAGATATTTTTTTCAATTTTTTTTTGTATGACAACCTATAATAAATTGTATATCGTTAGAAAGCTTACATCTTCAGCTTTAATTAGATGTCCTAATCATATCTCTCAGTTGCTTAGAAAAAAGAATAAAAATTTTTTAATCAATCAGCTGCAGAACAAAAAAAAAGCTTTAATTTCAGATATTTTTTTCAATTTTTTTTTGTATGACAACCTATAATAAATTGTATATCGTTGGAAAGCTTTCATCTTCAGCTTTAATTAAATGCCCTAATCATATCTCTCAGTTGCTTAGAAAAAAGAATAAAAATTTTTTAATCAATCAGCTGCAGAACAAAAAAAAAAGCTTTAATTTCAGATATTTTTTTGTATGACAACCTATAATAAATTGTATATCGTTGGAAAGCTTTCATCTTCAGCTTTAATTAAATGCCCTAATCATATCTCTCAGTTGCTTAGAAAAAAGAATAAACATTTTTTAATCAATCAGCTGGAGAACAAAAAAAAGCTTTAATTTCAGATATTTTTTTCAATTTTTTTTTGTATGACAACCTATAATAAATTGTATATCGTTGGAAAGCTAACATCTTCTGCTTTAATTAAAGGCCCTTATCATATCTCTCAGTTGCTTAGAAAAAAGAATAAAAATTTTTTAATCAATCAGCTGCAGAACAAAAAAAAAAGCTTTAATTTCAGATATTTTTTTCAATTTTTTTTTGTATGACAACCTATAATAAATTGTATATCGTTGGAAAGCTTTCATCTTCAGCTTTAATTAAATGCCCTAATCATATCTCTCAGTTGCTTAGAAAAAAGAATAAACATTTTTTAATCAATCAGCTGGAGAACAAAAAAAAGCTTTAATTTCAGATATTTTTTTCAATTTTTTTTTGTATGACAACCTATAATAAATTGTATATCGTTGGAAAGCTAACATCTTCTGCTTTAATTAAACGCCCTTATCATATCTCTCAGTTGCTTAGAAAAAAGAATAAAAATTTTTTAATCAATCAGCTGCAGAACAAAAAAAAAAGCTTTAATTTCAGATATTTTTTTCAATTTTTTTTTGTATGACAACCTATAATAAATTGTATATCGTTGGAAAGCTTTCATCTTCAGCTTTAATTAAATGCCCTAATCATATCTCTCAGTTGCTTAGAAAAAAGAATATAAAATTTTTAATCAATCAGCTGCAGAACAAAAAAAAAGCTTTCATTTCAGATATTTCTTGCAATTTTTTTTTGTATGACAACCTATAATAAATTGTATATCGATGGAAAGCTTACATCTTCAGCTTTAATTAGATGCCCTAATCATATCTCTCAGTTGCTTAGAAAAAAGAATAAAAATTTTTTAATCAATCAGCTGCAGAACAAAAAAAAAAGCTTTAATTTCAGATATTTTTTTCAATTTTTTTTTGTATGACAACCTATAATAAATTGTATATCGTTGGAAAGCTTACATCTTCAGCTTTAATTAAATGCCCTAATCATATCTCTCAGTTGCTTAGAAAAAAGAATAAAAATTTTGTAAGCAATCAGCTGGAGAACAAAAAAAAAGCTTTAATTTCAGATATTTTTTTCAATTTTTTTTTGTATGACAACCTATAATAAATTGTATATCGTTGGAAAGCTTTCATCTTCAGCTTTAATTATATGCCCTAATCATATCTCTCAGTTGCTTAGAAAAAAGAATAAAAATTTTTTAATCAATCAGCTGCAGAACAAAAAAAAAAGCTTTAATTTCAGATATTTTTTTAAATTTTTTTTTGTATGACAACCTATAATAAATTGTATATCGTTGGAAAGCTTACATCTTCAGCTTTAATTAAATGCCCTAATCATATCTCTCAGTTGCTTAGAAAAAAGAATAAAAATTTTTTAATCAATCAGCTGGAGAACAAAAAAAAAAGCTTTAATTTCAGATATTTTTTTGTATGACAACCTATAATAAATTGTATATCGTTGGAAAGCTTTCATCTTCAGCTTTAATTAGATGCCCTAATCATATCTCTCAATTGCTTAGAAAAAAGAATAAAAATTTTTTAATCAATCAGCTGGAGAACAAAAAAAAGCTTTAATTTCAGATATTTTTTTCAATTTTTTTTTGTATGACAACCTATAATAAATTGTATATCGTTGGAAAGCTTACATCTTCAGCTTTAATTAGATGCCCTAATCATATCTCTCAGTTGCTTAGAAAAAAAAATAAAAATTTTTTAATCAATCAGCTGCAGAACAAAAAAAAAAGCTTTAATTTCAGATATTTTTTTAAATTTTTTTTTGTATGACAACCTATAATAAATTGTGTATCGTTGGAAAGCTTTCATCTTCAGCTTTAATAAAATGCCCTAATT
Organism: Episyrphus balteatus; assembly: GCF_945859705.1. Lineage (NCBI taxonomy): Eukaryota > Metazoa > Arthropoda > Insecta > Diptera > Syrphidae > Episyrphus > Episyrphus balteatus. The sequence goes on along the minus strand of NC_079135.1, from coordinate 59,736,974 downwards.
TTATCTCTCAGTTGCTTAGAAAAAAGAATAAACATTTTTTAATCAATCAGCTGCAGAACAAAAAAAAAGCTTTAATTTCAGATATTTTTTTCAATTTTTTTTTGTATGACAACCTATAATAAATTGTATATCGTTAGAAAGCTTACATCTTCAGCTTTAATTAGATGTCCTAATCATATCTCTCAGTTGCTTAGAAAAAAGAATAAAAATTTTTTAATCAATCAGCTGCAGAACAAAAAAAAAGCTTTAATTTCAGATATTTTTTTCAATTTTTTTTTGTATGACAACCTATAATAAATTGTATATCGTTGGAAAGCTTTCATCTTCAGCTTTAATTAAATGCCCTAATCATATCTCTCAGTTGCTTAGAAAAAAGAATAAAAATTTTTTAATCAATCAGCTGGAGAACAAAAAAAAAAGCTTTAATTTCAGATATTTTTTTGTATGACAACCTATAATAAATTGTATATCGTTGGAAAGCTTTCATCTTCAGCTTTAATTAAATGCCCTAATCATATCTCTCAGTTGCTTAGAAAAAAGAATAAAAATTTTTTAATCAATCAGCTGGAGAACAAAAAAAAGCTTTAATTTCAGATATTTTTTTCAATTTTTTTTTGTATGACAACCTATAATAAATTGTATATCGTTGGAAAGCTAACATCTTCTGCTTTAATTAAACGCCCTTATCATATCTCTCAGTTGCTTAGAAAAAAGAATAAAAATATTTTAATCAATCAGCTGCAGAACAAAAAAAAAAGCTTTAATTTCAGATATTTTTTTCAATTTTTTTTTGTATGACAACCTATAATAAATTGTATATCGTTGGAAAGCTTTCATCTTCAGCTTTAATTATATGCCCTAATCATATCTCTCAGTTGCTTAGAAAAAAGAATATAAAATTTTTAATCAATCAGCTGCAGAACAAAAAAAAAGCTTTCATTTCAGATATTTTTTGCAATTTTTTTTTGTATGACAACCTATAATAAATTGTATATCGATGGAAAGCTTACATCTTCAGCTTTAATTAGATGCCCTAATCATATCTCTCAGTTGCTTAGAAAAAAGAATAAAAATTTTTTAATCAATCAGCTGCAGAACAAAAAAAAAAGCTTTAATTTCAGATATTTTTTTCAATTTTTTTTTGTATGACAACCTATAATAAATTGTATATCGTTGGAAAGCTTACATCTTCAGCTTTAATTAAATGCCCTAATCATATCTCTCAGTTGCTTAGAAAAAAGAATAAAAATTTTGTAAGCAATCAGCTGGAGAACAAAAAAAAGCTTTAATTTCAGATATTTTTTTCAATTTTTTTTTGTATGACAACCTATAATAAATTGTATATCGTTGGAAAGCTTTCATCTTCAGCTTTAATTATATGCCCTAATCATATCTCTCAGTTGCTTAGAAAAAAGAATAAAAATTTTTTAATCAATCAGCTGCAGAACAAAAAAAAAAGCTTTAATTTCAGATATTTTTTTAAATTTTTTTTTGTATGACAACCTATAATAAATTGTATATCGTTGGAAAGCTTACATCTTCAGCTTTAATTAAATGCCCTAATCATATCTCTCAGTTGCTTAGAAAAAAGAATAAAAATTTTTTAATCAATCAGCTGGAGAACAAAAAAAAAAGCTTTAATTTCAGATATTTTTTTGTATGACAACCTATAATAAATTGTATATCGTTGGAAAGCTTTCATCTTCAGCTTTAATTAGATGCCCTAATCATATCTCTCAATTGCTTAGAAAAAAGAATAAAAATTTTTTAATCAATCAGCTGGAGAACAAAAAAAAGCTTTAATTTCAGATATTTTTTTCAATTTTTTTTTGTATGACAACCTATAATAAATTGTATATCGTTGGAAAGCTTACATCTTCAGCTTTAATTAGATGCCCTAATCATATCTCTCAGTTGCTTAGAAAAAAAAATAAAAATTTTTTAATCAATCAGCTGCAGAACAAAAAAAAAAGCTTTAATTTCAGATATTTTTTTAAATTTTTTTTTGTATGACAACCTATAATAAATTGTGTATCGTTGGAAAGCTTTCATCTTCAGCTTTAATAAAATGCCCTAATTTTATCTCTCAGTTGCTTAGAAAAAAGAATAAACATTTTTTAATCAATCAGCTGCAGAACAAAAAAAAAAGCTTTAATTTCAGATATTTTTTTCAATTTTTTTTTGTATGACAACCTATAATAAATTGTATATCGTTAGAAAGCTTACATCTTCAGCTTTAATTAGATGTCCTAATCATATCTCTCAGTTGCTTAGAAAAAAGAATAAAAATTTTTTAATCAATCAGCTGCAGAACAAAAAAAAAGCTTTAATTTCAGATATTTTTTTCAATTTTTTTTTGTATGACAACCTATAATAAATTGTATATCGTTGGAAAGCTTTCATCTTCAGCTTTAATTAAATGCCCTAATCATATCTCTCAGTTGCTTAGAAAAAAGAATAAAAATTTTTTAATCAATCAGCTGGAGAACAAAAAAAAAAGCTTTAATTTCAGATATTTTTTTGTATGACAACCTATAATAAATTGTATATCGTTGGAAAGCTTTCATCTTCAGCTTTAATTAAATGCCCTAATCATATCTCTCAGTTGCTTAGAAAAAAGAATAAAAATTTTTTAATCAATCAGCTGGAGAACAAAAAAAAGCTTTAATTTCAGATATTTTTTTCAATTTTTTTTTGTATGACAACCTATAATAAATTGTATATCGTTGGAAAGCTAACATCTTCTGCTTTAATTAAACGCCCTTATCATATCTCTCAGTTGCTTAGAAAAAAGAATAAAAATATTTTAATCAATCAGCTGCAGAACAAAAAAAAAAGCTTTAATTTCAGATATTTTTTTCAATTTTTTTTTGTATGACAACCTATAATAAATTGTATATCGTTGGAAAGCTTTCATCTTCAGCTTTAATTATATGCCCTAATCATATCTCTCAGTTGCTTAGAAAAAAGAATATAAAATTTTTAATCAATCAGCTGCAGAACAAAAAAAAAGCTTTCATTTCAGATATTTTTTGCAATTTTTTTTTGTATGACAACCTATAATAAATTGTATATCGATGGAAAGCTTACATCTTCAGCTTTAATTAGATGCCCTAATCATATCTCTCAGTTGCTTAGAAAAAAGAATAAAAATTTTTTAATCAATCAGCTGCAGAACAAAAAAAAAGCTTTAATTTCAGATATTTTTTTCAATTTTTTTTTGTATGACAACCTATAATAAATTGTATATCGTTGGAAAGCTTTCATCTTCAGCTTTAATTAAATGCCCTAATCATATCTCTCAGTTGCTTAGAAAAAAGAATAAAAATTTTGTAAGCAATCAGCTGGAGAACAAAAAAAAAGCTTTAATTTCAGATATTTTTTTCAATTTTTTTTTGTATGACAACCTATAATAAATTGTATATCGTTGGAAAGCTTTCATCTTCAGCTTTAATTATATGCCCTAATCATATCTCTCAGTTGCTTAGAAAAAAGAATATAAAATTTTTAATCAATCAGCTGCAGAACAAAAAAAAAGCTTTCATTTCAGATATTTTTTGCAATTTTTTTTTGTATGACAACCTATAATAAATTGTATATCGATGGAAAGCTTACATCTTCAGCTTTAATTAGATGCCCTAATCATATCTCTCAGTTGCTTAGAAAAAAGAATAAAAATTTTTTAATCAATCAGCTGCAGAACAAAAAAAAAAGCTTTAATTTCAGATATTTTTTTCATTTTTTTTTGTATGACAACCTATAATAAATTGTATATCGTTGGAAAGCTTTCATCTTCAGCTTTAATTAAATGCCCTAATCATATCTCTCAGTTGCTTAGAAAAAAGAATAAAAATTTTTTAATCAATCAGCTGCAGAACAAAAAAAAAAGCTTTAATTTCAGATATTTTTTTAAATTTTTTTTTGTATGACAACCTATAATAAATTGTGTATCGTTGGAAAGCTTTCATCTTCAGCTTTAATAAAATGCCCTAATTTTATCTCTCAGTTGCTTAGAAAAAAGAATATAAAATTTTTAATCAATCAGCTGCAGAACAAAAAAAAAGCTTTCATTTCAGATATTTTTTGCAATTTTTTTTTGTATGACAACCTATAATAAATTGTATATCGATGGAAAGCTTACATCTTCAGCTTTAATTAGATGCCCTAATCATATCTCTCAGTTGCTTAGAAAAAAGAATAAAAATTTTTTAATCAATCAGCTGGAGAACAAAAAAAAGCTTTAATTTCAGATATTTTTTTCAATTTTTTTTTGTATGACAACCTATAATAAATTGTATATCGTTGGAAAGCTTACATCTTCAGCTTTAATTAGATGCCCTTATCATATCTCTCAGTTGCTTAGAAAAAAGAATAAACATTTTTTAATCAATCAGCTGCAGAACAAAAAAAAAAGCTTTAATTTCAGATATTTTTTTTCAATTTTTTTTTGTATGACAACCTATAATAAATTGTATATCGTTGGAAAGCTTACATCTTCAGCTTTAATTAAATGACCTTATCATATCTCTCAGTTGCTTAGAAAAAAGAATAAACATTTTTTAATCAATCAGCTGCAGAACAAAAAAAAAAGCTTTAATTTCAGATATTTTTTTCAATTTTTTTTTGTATGACAACCTATAATAAATTGTATATCGTTGGAAAGCTTACATCTTCAGCTTTAATTAGATGCCCTAATCATATCTCTCAGTTGCTTAGAAAAAAGAATAAAAATTTTTTAATCAATCAGCTGCAGAACAAAAAAAAAGCTTTAATTTCAGATATTTTTTTCAATTTTTTTTTTTGTATGACAACCTATAATAAATTGTATATCGTTGGAAAGCTTTCATCTTCAGCTTTAATTAAATGCCCTTATCATATCTCTCAGTTGCTTATAAAAAAGAATAAAAATTTTTTAATCAATCAGCTGGAGAAAAAAAAAAAAGCTTTAATTTCAGATATTTTTTTCAATTTTTTTTTGTATGACAACCTATAATAAATTGTATATCGTTGGAAAGCTTACATCTTCAGCTTTAATTAGATGCCCTAATCATATATCTCAGTTGCTTAGAAAAAAGAATAAAAATTTTTTAATCAATCACCTGGAGAACAAAAAAAAAAGCTTTAATTTCAGATATTTTTTTCAATTTTTTTTTGTATGACAACCTATAATAAATTGTATATCGTTGGAAAGCTTTCATCTTCAGCTTTAATTAAATGCCCTAATCATATCTCTCAGTTGCTTAGAAAAAAGAATAAAAATTTTTTAATCAATCAGCTGCAGAACAAAAAAAAAAGCTTTAATTTCAGATATTTTTTTCAATTTTTTTTTGTATGACAACCTATAATAAATTGTATATCGTTGGAAAGCTAACATCTTCAGCTTTAATTAAATGCCCTAATCATATCTCTCAGTTGCTCAGAAAAAAGAATAAAAATTTTTTAATCAATCAGCTGCAGAACAAAAAAAAAGCTTTAATTTCATATATTTTTTTAAATTTTTTTTTGTATGACAACCTATAATAAATTGTATATCGTTGGAAAGCTTTCATCTTCAGCTTTAATTAAATGCCCTAATCATATCTCTCAGTTGCTTAGAAAAAAGAATAAAAATTTTTTAATCAATCAGCTGCAGAACAAAAAAAAACTTTAATTTCATATATTTTTTTCAATTTTTTTTTGTATGACAACCTATAATAAATTGTATATCGTTGGAAAGCTTTCATCTTCAGCTTTAATTAAATGCCCTAATCATATCTCTCAGTTGCTTAGAAAAAAGAATAAAAATATTTTAATCAATCAGCTGCAGAACAAAAAAAAAAGCTTTCATTTCAGATATTTTTTTCAATGTTTTTTTGTGTGACATTCTATAATAGATTGTATATCGTTGGAAAGCTTACATCTTCAGCTTTCATTAGATGCCCTTATCATATCTCTCAGTTGCTTAGAAAAAAGAATTAAAATTTTTTAATCAATCAGCTGCAGAACAAAAAAAAAGCTTTAATTTCAGATATTTTTTTCAATTTTTTTTGTATGACAACCTATAATAAATTGTATATCGTTGGAAAGCTTACATCTTCAGCTTTAATTAAATGCCCTAATCATATCTCTCAGTTGCTTAGAAAAAAGAATAAAAATTTTTTAATCAATCAGCTGGAGAACAAAAAAAAAGGTTTAATTTCAGATATTTTTTTCAATTTTTTTCTGTATGACAACCTATAATAAATTGTATATCGTTGGAAAGCTTACATCTTCAGCTTTAATTAGATGCCCTAATCATATCTCTCAGTTGCTTAGAAAAAAGAATACAAATTTTTAATCAATCAGCTGCAGAACAAAAAAAAAAGCTTTAATTTCAGATATTTTTTTCAATTTTTTTTTGTATGACAACCTATAATAAATTGTATATCGTTGGAAAGCTTACATCTTCAGCTTTAATTAGATGCCCTAATCATATCTCTCAGTTGCTTAGAAAAAAGAATACAAATTTTTTAATCAATCAGCTGCAGAACAAAAAAAAAAAAGCTTTAATTTCAGATATTTTTTTCAATTTTTTTTTGTATGACAACCTATAATAAATTGTATATCGTTGGAAAGCTTTCATATTCAGCTTTAATTAAATTCCCTAATCATGTCTCTCAGTTGCTTAGAAAAAAGAATAAAAATTTTTTAATCAATCAGCTGCAGAACAAAAAAAAAAGCTTTAATTTCAGATATTTTTTTCAATTTTTTTTTGTATGACAACCTATAATAAATTGTATATCGTTGGAAAGCTTACATCTTCAGCTTTAATTAGATGCCCTAATCATATCTCTCAGTTGCTTAGAAAAAAGAATACAAATTTTTTAATCAATCAGCTGCAGAACAAAAAAAAAAAGCTTTAATTTCAGATATTTTTTTCAATTTTTTTTTGTATGACAACCTATAATAAATTGTATATCGTTGGAAAGCTTTCATCTTCAGCTTTAATTAAATGCCCTAATCATATCTCTCAGTTGCTTAGAAAAAAGAATAAAAATTTTTTAATCAATCAGCTGCAGAACAAAAAAAAAAGCTTTAATTTCAGATATTTTTTTCAATTTTTTTTTGTATGACAACCTATAATAAATTGTATATCGTTGGAAAGCTAACATTCTCAGCTTTAATTAAATGCCCTAATCATATCTCTCAGTTGCTTAGAAAAAAGAATACAAATTTTTTAATCAATCAGCTGCAGAACAAAAAAAAAGCTTTAATTTCATATATTTTTTTCAATTTTTTTTTGTATGACAACCTATAATAAATTGTATATCGTTGGAAAGCTTTCATCTTCAGCTTTAATTAAATGCCCTAATCATATCTCTCAGTTGCTTAGAAAAAAGAATAAACATTTTTTAATCAATCAGCTGCAGAACAAAAAAAAAAAGCTTTAATTTCAGATATTTTTTTCAATTTTTTTTTGTATGACAACCTATAATAAATTGTATATCGTTGGAAAGCTTTCATCTTCAGCTTTAATTAAATACCCTAAGCATATCTCTCAGTTGCTTAGAAAAAAGAATACAAATTTTTTAATCAATCAGCTGGAGAACAAAAAATAAAGCTTTAATTTCAGATATTTTTTTCAATTTTTTTTTGTATGACAACCTATAATAAATTGTATATCGTTGGAAAGCTTACATCTTGAGCTTTAATTATATGCCCTAATCATATCTCTCAGTTGCTTAGAAAAAAGAATAAACATTTTTTAATCAATCAGCTGCAGAACAAAAAAAAAAGCTTTAATTTCAGATATTTTTTTCAATTTTTTTTTGTATGACAACCTATAATAAATTGTATATCGTTGGAAAGCTTTCATCTTCAGCTTTAATTAAATGCCCTTATCATATCTCTCAGTTGCTTAGAAAAAAGAATAAAATTTTTTTAATCAATCAGCTGGAGAACAAAAAAAAAGCTTTAATTTCAGATATTTTTTTCAATTCTTTTTGTATGACAACCTATAATAAATTGTATATCGTTGGAAAGCTTTCATCTTCAGCTTTTATTAAATGCCCTAATCATATCTCTCAGTTGCTTAGAAAAAAGAATAAAAATTTTTTAATCAATCAGCTGCAGAACAAAAAAAAAAAGCTTTAATTTCAGATATTTTTTTCAATTTTTTTTTGTATGACAACCTATAATAAATTGTATATCGTTGGAAAGCTTTCATCTTCGGCTTTAATTAAATGCCCTAATCATATCTCTCAGTTGCTTAGAAAAAAGAATAAAAATTTTTTAATCAATCAGCTGGAGAACAAAAAAAAAAGCTTTAATTTCAGATATTTTTTTCAATTTTTTTTTGTATGACAACCTATAATAAATTGTATATCGTTGGAAAGCTTTCATCTTCAGCTTTTATTAAATGCCCTAATCATATCTCTCAGTTGCTTAGAAAAAAGAATACAAATTTTTTAATCAATCAGCTGCAGAACAAAAAAAAAAGCTTTAATTTCAGATATTTTTTTCAATTTTTTTTTGTATGACAACCTATAATAAATTGTATATAGTTGGAAAGCTTACATCTTCAGCTTTAATTAGATGCCCTAATCATATCTCTCAGTTGCTTAGAAAAAAGAATAAAAATTTTTTAATCAATCAGCTGCAGAACAAAAAAAAAGCTTTAATTTCAGATATTTTTTTCAATTTTTTTTGTATGACAACCTATAATAAACTGTATATCGTTGGAAAGCTTACATCTTCAGCTTTAATAAGATGCCCTAATCATATCTCTCAGTTGCTTAGAAAAAAGAATAAAAATTTTGTAATCAATCAGCTGCAGAACAAAAAAAAAGCTTTAATTTCAGATATTTTTTTCAATTTTTTTTTGTATGACAACCTATAATAAATTGTATATCGTTGGAAAGCTTTCATCTTCAGCTTTAATTAAATGCCCTAATCATATCTCTCAGTTGCTTAGGAAAAAGAATAAAATTTTTTTAATCAATCAGCTGCAGAACAAAAAAAAAAGCTTTAATTTCAGATATTTTTTTCAATTCTTTTTGTATGACAACCTATAATAACTTGTATATCGTTGGAAAGCTTACATCTTCAGCTTTAATTAAATGCCCTAATCATATCTCTCAGTTGCTTAGAAAAAAGAATAAAAATTTTTTAATCAATCAGCTGGAGAACAAAAAAAAAAGCTTTAATTTCAGATATTTTTTTCAATTTTTTTGTGTATGACAACCTATAATAAATTGTATATCGTTGGAAAGCTTACATCTTCAGCTTTAATAAGATGCCCTAATCATATCTCTCAGTTGCTTAGAAAAAAGAATAAAAATTTTGTAATCAATCAGCTGCAGAACAAAAAAAAAGCTTTAATTTCAGATATTTTTTTCAATTTTTTTTTGTATGACAACCTATAATAAATTGTATATCGTTGGAAAGCTTTCATCTTCAGCTTTAATTAAATGCCTTAATCATATCTCTCAGTTGCTTAGAAAAAAGAATAAAAATTTTTTAATCAATCAGCTGGAGAACAAAAAAAAAAGCTTTAATTTCAGATATTTTTTTCAATTTTTTTTTGTATGACAACCTATAATAAATTGTATATCGTTGGAAAGCTTACATTTTCAGCTTTAATTAGATGCCCTAATCATATCTCCCAGTTGCTTGGAAAAAAGAATAAAATTTTTTAATCAATCAGCTGGAAATTTTTTAATCAATCAGCTGCAGAACAAAAAAAAAAGCTTTAATTTCAGATATTTTTTTCAATTTTTTTTTGTATGACAACCTATAATAAATTGTATATCGTTGGAAAGCTTTCATCTTCAGCTTTAATTAAATGCCCTAATCATATCTCTCAGTTGCTTAGAAAAAAGAATAAAAATTTTTTAATCAATCAGCTGCTGAACAAAAAAAAAGCTTTAATTTCAGATATTTTTTTCAATTCTTTTTGTATGACAACCTATAATAAATTGTATATCGTTGGAAAGCTTTCATCTTCAGCTTTAATTAAATGCCCTAATAATATATCTCAGTTGCTTAGAAAAAATAATAAAAATTTTTTAATCAATCAGCTGGAAAACAAAAAAAAAAGCTTTAATTTCAGATATTTTTTTCAATTTTTTTTTGTATGACAACCTATAATAAATTGTATATCGTTGGAAAGCTTACATTTTCAGCTTTCATTAGATGCCCTAATCATATCTCCCAGTTGCTTAGAAAAAAGAATAAAATTTTTTAATCAATCAGCTGGAGAACAATAAAAAAAGCTTTAATTTCAGATATTTTTTTCAATTTTTTTTTGTATGACAACCTATAATAAATTGTATATCGTTGGAAAGCTTACATTTTCAGCTTTAATTAAATGCCCTTATCATATCTCTCAGTTGCTTAGAAAAAAGAATAAAAATTTTTTAATCAATCAGCTGCAGAACAAAAAAAAAGCTTTAATTTCAGATATTTTTTTCAATTTTTTTTTGTATGACAACCTATAATAAATTGTATATCGTTGGAAAGCTTTCATCTTCAGCTTTAATTAAATGCCCTAATCATATCTCTCAGTTGCTTAGAAAAAAGAATAAAAATTTTTTAATCAATCAGCTGCAGAACAAAAAAAAGCTTTAATTTCAGATATTTTTTTCAATTTTTTTTTTGTATGACAACCTATAATAAATTGTATATCGTTGGAAAGCTTACATCTTCAGCTTTAATTAAATGCCCTAATCATATCTCTCAGTTGCTTAGAAAAAAGAATAAAATTTTTAATCAATCAGCTGCAGAACAATAAAAAAAGCTTTAATTTCAGATATTTTTTTCAATTTTTTTTTGTATGACAACCTATAATAAATTGTATATCGTTGGAAAGCTTACATTTTCAGCTTTAATTAAATGCCCTTATCATATCTCTCAGTTGCTTAGAAAAAAGAATAAAAATTTTTTAATCAATCAGCTGCAGAACAAAAAAAAAGCTTTAATTTCAGATATTTTTTTCAATTTTTTTTTGTATGACAACCTATAATAAATTGTATATCGTTGGAAAGCTTTCATCTTCAGCTTTAATTAAATGCCCTAATCATATCTCTCAGTTGCTTAGGAAAAAGAATAAAATTTTTTTAATCAATCAGCTGGAGAACAAAAAAAAAGCTTTAATTTCAGATATTTTTTTCAATTCTTTTTGTATGACAACCTATAATAAATTGTATATCGTTGGAAAGCTTACATCTTCAGCTTTAATTAAATGCCCTAATCATATCTCTCAGTTGCTTAGAAAAAAGAATAAAAATTTTTTAATCAATCAGCTGGAGAACAAAAAAAAAAAGCTTTAATTTCAGATATTTTTTTCAATTTTTTTTTGTATGACAACCTATAATAAATTGTATATCGTTGGAAAGCTTTCATCTTCAGCTTTAATTAAATGCCCTAATCATATCTCTCAGTTGCTTAGAAAAAAGAATAAAAATTTTTTAATCAATCAGCTGGAGAACAAAAAAAAAAGCTTTAATTTCAGATATTTTTTTCAATTTTTTTTTATATGACAACCTATAATAAATTGTATATCGTTGGAAAGCTTACATTTTCAGCTTTAATTAGATGCCCTAATCATATCTCCCAGTTGCTTAGAAAAAAGAATAAAATTTTTTAATCAATCAGCTGGAGAACAAAAAAAAAAGCTTTAATTTCAGATATTTTTTTCAATTTTTTTTTTATGACAACCTATAATAAATTGTATATCGTTGGAAAGCTTACATTTTCAGCTTTAATTAAATGCCCTAATCATATCTCTCAGTTGCTTAGAAAAAAGAATACAAATTTTTTAATCAATCAGCTGCAGAACAAAAAAAAAAGCTTTAATTTCAGATATTTTTTTCAATTTTTTTTTGTATGACAACCTATAATAAATTGTATATCGTTGGAAAGCTTTCATCTTCAGCTTTAATTAAATGCCCTAATCATATCTCTCAGTTGCTTAGAAAAAAGAATAAAAATTTTTTAATCAATCAGCTGCAGAACAAAAAAAAAGCTTTAATTTCAGATATTTTTTTCAATTTTTTTTTGTATGACAACCTATAATAAATTGTATATCGTTGGAAAGCTTTCATCTTCAGCTTTAATTAGATGCCCTAATCATATCTCTCAGTTGCTTAGAAAAAAGAATTAAAATTTTTTAATCAATCAGCTGTAGAACAAAAAAAAAGCTTTAATTTCAGATATTTTTTTCAATTTTTTTTTTGTATGACAACCTATAATAAATTGTATATCGTTGGAAAGCTTACATCTTCAGCTTTAATTAGATGCCCTAATCATATCTCTCAGTTGCTTAGAAAAAAGAATAAAAAATTTTTAATCAATCAGCTGCAGAACAAAAAAAAAAGCTTTAATTTCAGAAATTTTTTTCAATTTTTTTTTGTATGACAACCTATAATAAATTGTATATCGTTGAAAAGCTTACATCTTCAGCTTTAATTACATGGCCTAATCATATCTCTCAGTTGCTTAGAAAAAAGAATAAAAAATTTTTAATCAATCAGCTGGAGAACAAAAAAAAAGCTTTAATTTCAGATATTTTTTTCAATTTTTTTTTGTATGACAACCTATAATAAATTGTATATCGTTGGAAAGCTTACATCTTCAGCTTTAATTAAATGCCCTAATCATATCTCTCAGTTGCTTAGAAAAAAGAATACAAATTTTTTAATCAATCAGCTGGAGAACAAAAAAAAAGCTTTAATTTGAGATATTTTTTTCAATTTTTTTTTTGTATGACAACCTATAATAAATTGTATATCGTTGGAAAGCTTACATCTTCAGCTTTAATTAAATGCCCTAATCATATCTCTCAGTTGCTTAGAAAAAAGAATAAAAATTTTTTAATCAATCAGCTGGAGAACAAAAAAAAAAAGCTTTAATTTCAGATATTTTACATCTCTCATATCTCTCAGTTGCTTAGAAAAAAGAATAAAAAATTTTTAATCAATCAGCTGGAGAACAAAAAAAAAGCTTTAATTTCAGATATTTTTTTCAATTTTTTTTTGTATGACAACCTATAATAAATTGTATATCGTTGGAAAGCTTTCATCTTCAGCTTTAATTAAATGCCCTAATCATATCTCTCAGTTGCTTAGAAAACAGAATACAAATTTTTTAATTAATCAGCTGGAGAACAAAAAAAAAAGCTTTAATTTCAGATATTTTTTTCAATTTTTTTTTGTATGACAACCTATAATAAATTGTATATCGTTGGAAAGCTTACATCTTCAGCTTTAATAAGATGCCCTAATCATATCTCTCAGTTGCTTAGAAAAAAGAATTAAAATTTTTTAATCAATCAGCTGTAGAACAAAAAAAAAGCTTTAATTTCAGATATTTTTTTCAATTTTTTTTTTGTATGACAACCTATAATAAATTGTATATCGTTGGAAAGCTTACATCTTCAGCTTTAATTAGATGCCCTAATCATATCTCTCAGTTGCTTAGAAAAAAGAATACAAATTTTTTAATCAATCAGCTGCAGAACAAAAAAAAAAGCTTTAATTTCAGATATTTTTTTCAATTTTTTTTTGTATGACAACCTATAATAAATTGTATATCGTTGGAAAGCTTTCATCTTCAGCTTTAATAAAATGCCCTAATCATATCTCTCAGTTGCTTAGAAAAAAGAATAAAAATTTTTTAATCAATCAGCTGGAGAACAAAAAAAAAAGCTTTAATTTCAGATATTTTTTTCAATTTTTTTTTGTATGACAACCTATAATAAATTGTATATCGTTGGAAAGCTTTCATCTTCAGCTTTAATTAAATGCCCTAATCATATCTCTCAGTTGCTTAGAAAAAAGAATACAAATTTTTTAATCAATCAGCTGGAGAACAAAAAAAAAAAGCTTTAATTTGAGATATTTTTTTCAATTTTTTTTTGTATGACATCCTATAATAAATTGTATATCGTTGGAAAGCTTACATCTTCAGCTTTAATTAAATGTCCTAATAATATCTCTCAGTTGCTTAGAAAAAAGAATAAAAATTTTTTAATCAATCAGATGGAGAACAAAAAAAAAGCTTTAATTTCAGATATTTTTTTCAATTTTTTTTGGTATGACAACCTATAATAAATTGTATATCGTTGGAAAGCTTACATCTTCAGCTTTAATTAAATGCCCTAATCATATCTCTCAGTTGCTTAGAAAAAAGAATAAAAATTTTTTAATCAATCAGCTGGAGAACAAAAAAAAAGCTTTAATTTCAGATATTTTTTTCAATTTTTTTTTTGTATGACAACCTATAATAAATTGTATATCGTTGGAAAGCTTACATCTTCAGCTTTAATAAGATGCCCTTATCATATCTCTCAGTTGCTTAGAAAAAAGAATAAAAAATTTTTAATCAATCAGCTGCAGAACAAAAAAAAAGCTTTAATTTCAGATATGTATTTTTTTCAATTTTTTTTTGTATGACAACCTATAATAAATTGTATATCGTTGGAAAGCTTACATCTTCAGCTTTAATTAGATGCCCTAATCATATCTCTCAGTTGCTTAGAAAAAAGAATAAAAATTTTTTAATCAATCAGCTGCAGAACAAAAAAAAAAGCTTTAATTTCAGATATTTTTTTCAATTTTTTTTTGTATGACAACCTATAATAAATTGTATATCGTTGGAAAGCTTACATCTTCAGCTTTAATTTGATGCCCTAATTATATCTCTCAGTTGCTTAGAAAAAAGAATACAAATTTTTTAATCAATCAGCTGGAGAACCAAAAAAAAAGCTCTAATTTCAGATATTTTTTTCAATTTTTTTTTGTATTACAACCTATAATAAATTGTATATCGTTGAAAAGCTTACATCTTCAGCTTCAGAACAAAAAAAAAAAAGCTTTAATTTGAGATATTTTTTTCAATTTTTTTTTGTATGACAACCTATAATAAATTGTATATCGTTGGAAAGCTTACATTTTCAGCTTTAATTAAATGCCCTAATCATATCTCTCAGTTGCTTAGAAAAAAGAATAAAAATTTTTTAATCAATCAGCTGCAGAACAAAAAAAAAGCTTTAATTTCAGATATTTTTTTCAATTTTTTTTTGTATGACAACCTATAATAAATTGTATATCGTTGGAAAGCTTTCATCTTCAACTTTAATTAAATGCCCTAATCATATCTCTCAGTTGCTTAGAAAAAAGAATAAAATTTTTTTAATCAATCAGCTGGAGAACAAAGAAAAAAGCTTTAATTTCAGATATTTTTTTCAATTTTATTTTGTATGACAACCTATAATAAATTGTATATCGTTGGAAAGCTTACATCTTCAGCTTTAATAAGATGCCCTAATCATATCTCTCAATACTTAGAAAAAAGAATACAAATTTTTTAATCAATCAGCTGCAGAACAAAAAAAAAAGCTTTAATTTCAGATATTTTTTTCAATTTTTTTTTGTATGACAACCTATAATAAATTGTATATCGTTGGAAAGCTTACATCTTCAGCTTTAATTAGATGCCCTAATCATATCTCTCAGTTGCTTAGAAAAAAGAATAAAAATTTTTTAATCAATCAGCTGGAGAACAAAAAAAAAAGCTTTAATTTCAGATATTTTTTTCAATTTTTTTTTGTATGACAACCTATAATAAATTGTATATCGTTGGAAAGCTTACATCTTCAGCTTTAATTAGATGCCCTAATCATATCTCTCAGTTGCTTAGAAAAAAGAATAAAAATTGTTTAATCAATCAGCTGCAGAACAAAAAAAAAAGCTTTAATTTCAGATATTTTTTTCAATTTTTTTTGTATGACAACCTATAATAAATTGTATATCGTTGGAAAGCTTACATCTTCAGCTTTAATAAGATGCCCTAATCATATCTCTCAATACTTAGAAAAAAGAATACAAATTTTTTAATCAATCAGCTGCAGAACAAAAAAAAAAGCTTTAATTTCAGATATTTTTTTCAATTTTTTTTTGTATGACAACCTATAATAAATTGTATATCGTTGGAAAGCTTACATCTTCAGCTTTAATTAAATGCCCTAATCATATCTCTCAGTTGCTTAGAAAAAAGAATACAAATTTTTTAATCAATCAGCTGGAGAACAAAAAAAAAAGCTTTAATTTCAGATATTTTTTTCAATTTTTTTTTGTATGACAACCTATAATAAATTGTATATCGTTGGAAAGCTTACATCTTCAACTTTAATTCGATGCCCTTATCATATCTCTCAGTTGCTTAGAAAAAAGAATAAAAATTTTTTAATCAATCAGCTGGAGAACAAAAAAAAAAGCTTTAATTTCAGATATTTTTTTCAATTTTTTTTTTGTATGACAACCTATAATAAATTGTATATCGTTGGAAAGCTTACATCTTCAGCTTTAATTAGATGCCCTAATTATATCTCTCAGTTGCTTAGAAAAAAGAATAAAAATTTTTTAATCAATCAGCTGGAGAACAAAAAAAAAGCTTTAATTTCAGATATTTTTTTCAATTTTTTTTTGTATGACAACCTATAATAAATTGTATATCGTTGGAAAGCTTACATCTTCAGCTTTAATTAGATGCCCTAATCATATCTCTCAGTTGCTTAGAAAAAAGAATAAAAATTGTTTAATCAATCAGCTGCAGAACAAAAAAAAAAGCTTTAATTTCAGATATTTTTTTCAATTTTTTTTGTATGACAACCTATAATAAATTGTATATCGTTGGAAACCTTACATCTTCAGCTTTAATTTAATGCCCTAATCATATCTCTCAGTTGCTTAGAAAAAAGAATAAAAATTTTTTAATCAATCAGCTGCAGAACAAAAAAAAAAGCTTTAATTTCAGATATTTTTTTCAATTTTTTTTTTGTATGACAACCTATAATAAATTGTATATCGTTAGAAAGATAACATTTTCAGCTTTAATTAGTTGCCCTAATCATATTTCTCAGTTGCTTAGAAAAAAGAATAAAAATTTTTTAATCAATCAGCTGCAGAACAAAAAAAAAAGCTTTAATTTCAGATATTTTTTTCAATTTTTTTTTTGTATGACAACCTATAATAAATTGTATATCGTTGGAAAGCTTACATCTTCATCTTTAATTAAATGCCCTAATCATATCTCTCAGTTGCTTAGAAAAAAGAATAAAAATTTTTTAATCAATCAGCTGCAGAACAAAAAAAAAAGCTTTAATTTCAGATATTTTTTTCAATTTTTTTTGTATGACAACCTATAATAAATTGTATATCGTTGGAAAGCTTACATCTTCAACTTTAATTCGATGCCCTAATCATATCTCTCAGTTTCTTAGAAAAAAGAATAAAAATTTTTTAATCAATCAGCTGGAGAACAAAAAAAAAAGCTTTAATTTCAGATATTTTTTTCAATTTTTTTTGTATGACAACCTATAATAAATTGTATATCGTTGGAAAGCTTACATCTTCAACTTTAATTCGATGCCCTATTCATATCTCTCAGTTGCTTAGAAAAAAGAATAAAAATTTTTTAATCAATCAGCTGCAGAACAAAAAAAAAAGCTTTAATTTCAGATATTTTTTTCAATTTTTTTTGTATGACAACCTATAATAAATTGTATATCGTTGGAAAGCTTACATCTTCAACTTTAATTCGATGCCCTAATCATATCTCTCAGTTGCTTAGAAAAAAGAATACAAATTTTTTAATCAATCAGCTGCAGAACAAAAAAAAAGCTTTAATTTCAGATATTTTTTTCAATTTTTTTTTGTATGAAAACCTATAATAAATTGTATATCGTTGGAAAGGTTACATATTTTTTTCAATTTTATTTTTGTATGACAACCTATAATAAATTATATATCGTTGGAAAGCTTACATCTTCAGCTTTAATTAGATGCCCTTATAATATCTCTCAGTTGCTTAGAAAAAAGAATAAAAATTTTTTAATCAATCAGCTGCAGAACAAAAAAAAAGCTTTAATTTCAGATATTTTTTTCAATTTTTTTGTGTATGACAACCTATAATAGATTGTATATCGTTGGAAAGCTTACATCTTCAGCTTTAATTTAATGCCCTAATCATATCTCTAAAATGCTAAGAAAAAAGAATAAAAATTTTTTAATCAATCAGCTGGAGAACAAAAAAAAAAGCTTTAATTTCAGTTATTTTTTTCAATTTTTTTTTTGTATGACAACCTATAATAAATTGTATATCGTTGGAAAACTTACATCTTCAGTTTTAATTAAATGCCCCAATCATATCTCTCAGTTGCTTAGAAAAAAGAATAAAAATTTTTTAATCAATCAGCTGCAGAACAAAAAAAAGCTTTAATTTCAGATATTTTTTTTCAATTTTTTTGTATGACAACGTATAATAAATTGTATATCGTTGGAAAGCTTACATCTTCAGCTTTAATAAAATGCCCTAATCATATCTCTCAGTTGCTTAGAAAAAAGAATAAAAATTTTTTAATCAATCAGCTGCAGAACAAAAAAAAAGCTTTAATTTCACATATTTTTTTCAATTTTTTTGTGTATGACAACCTATAATAGATTGTATATCGTTGGAAAGCTTACATCTTCAGCTTTAATTAGATGCCCTAATCATATCTCTCAGTTGCTTACAAAAAAGAATAAAAATTGTTTAATCAATCAGCTGCAGAACAAAAAAAAAAGCTTTAATTTCAGATATTTTTTTCAATTTTTTTTGTATGACAACCTATAATAAATTGTATATCGTTGGAAACCTTACATCTTCAACTTTAATTTAATGCCCTAATCATATCTCTCAGTTGCTTAGAAAAAAGAATAAAAATTTTTTAATCAATCAGCTGCAGAACAAAAAAAAAAGCTTTAATTTCAGATATTTTTTTCAATTTTTTTTGTATGACAACCTATAATAAATTGTATATCGTTGGAAAGCTTACATCTTCAGCTTTAATTAGATGCTCGAATCATATCTCTCAGTTGCTTAGAAAAAAGAATAAAAATTTTTTAATCAATCAGCTGCAGAACAAAAAAAAAAGCTTTAATTTCAGTTATTTTTTTCAATTTTTTTTTGTATGACAACCTAAAATAAATTGTATATCGTTGGAAAGCTTACATCTTCAGCTTAAATTAAATGGCCTAGTCATATCTCTCAGTTGCTTAGAAAAAAGAATAAAAATTTTTTAATCAATCAGCTGCAGAACAAAAAAAAAGCTTTAATTTCAGATATTTTTTTCAATTTTTTTTTGTATGACAACCTATAATAAATTGTATATCGTTGGAAAGCTTACATCTTCAGCTTTAATTAGATGCCCTAATCATATCTCTCAGTTGCTTACAAAAAAGAATAAAAATTGTTTAATCAATCAGCTGCAGAACAAAAAAAAAAGCTTTAATTTCAGATATTTTTTTCAATTTTTTTTGTATGACAACCTATAATAAATTGTATATCGTTGGAAACCTTACATCTTCAGCTTTAATTTAATGCCCTAATCATATCTCTCAGTTGCTTAGAAAAAAGAATAAAAATTTTTTAATCAATCAGCTGCAGAACAAAAAAAAAAGCTTTAATTTCAGATATTTTTTTCAATTTTTTTTGTATGACAACCTATAATAAATTGTATATCGTTGGAAAGCTTACATCTTCAGCTTTAATTAAATGCCCTAATCATATCTCTCAGTTGCTTAGAAAAAAGAATAAAAATTTTTCAATCAATCAGCTGCAGAACAAAAAAAAAGCTTTAATTTCAGTTATATTTTTCAATTTTTTTTTGTATGACAACCTATAATAAATTGTATATCATTGGAAAGCTTACATCTTCAGCTTTAATTAAATGCCCTAATCATATCTCTCAGTTGCTTAGAAAAAAGAATAAAAATTTTTTCATCAATCAGCTGCAGAACAAAAAAAAATCTTTAATTTCAGATATTTTTTTCAATTTTTTTTTGTATGACATCCTATAAACAATTGTATATCGTTGGAAAGCTTACATCTTCAGCTTTAATAAGATGCCCTAATCATATCTCTCAGTTGCTTAGAAAAAAGAATACAAATTTTTTAATCAATCAGCTGCAGAACAAAAAAAAAAAGCTTTAATTTCAGATATTTTTTTCAATTTTTTTTGTATGACAACCTATAATAAATTGTATATCGTTGGAAAGCTTACATCTTCAGCTTTAATTAAATGCCCTTATCATATCTCTCAGTTGCTTAGAAAAAAGAATACAAATTTTTTAATCAATCAGCTGGAGAACAAAAAAAAAAGCTTTAATTTCAGTTATTTTTTTCAATTTTTTTTTGTATGACAACCTATAATAAATTGTATATCGTTGAAAAGCTTACATCTTCAGCTTTAATAAGATGCCCCAATTATATCTCTCAGTTGCTTAGAAAAAAGAATAAAATTTTTTTAATCAATCACCTGCAGAACAAAAAAAAAAGCTTTAATCTCAGATATTTTTTTCAATTTTTTTTTGTATGACAACCTATAATAAATTGTATATCGTTGGAAAGCTTACATCTTCAGCTTAAATTAAATGCCCTAATCATATCTTTCAAATGCTTAGAAAAAAGAATAAAAATTTTTTAATCAATCAGCTGCAGAACAAAAAAAAAGCTTTAATTTCAGATATTTTTTTCAATTTTTTTTTTGTACGACAACCTATAATAAATTGTATATCGTTGGAAAGCTAACATCTTCAGCTTTAATTAGTTGCCCTTATCATATTTCTCAGTTGCTTAGAAAAAAGAATAAAAATTTTTTAATCAATCAGCTGCAGAACAAAAAAAAAAGCTTTAATTTCAGATATTTTTTTCAATTTTTTTTTGTATGACAACCTATAATAAATTGTATATCGTTGGAAAGCTTACATCTTCAGCTTTAATTAGATGCCCTTACTATATCTCTCAGTTGCTTAGAAAAAAGAATACAAATTTTTTAATCAATCAGCTGCAGAACAAAAAAAAAGCTTTAATTTCAGATATTTTTTTCAATTTTTTTTGTATGACAACCTATAATAAATTTTATATCGTTGGAAGGCTTACATCTTCAGCTTTAATTATATGCTCTAGTCATATCTTTCAGTTGCTTTGAAAAAGGAATAAAAATTTTTTCATCAATCAGCTGCAGAACAAAAAAAAGCTTTAATTTCAGATATTTTTTTCAATTTTTTTTTATGACAACCTATAATAAATTGTATATCGTTGGAAAGCTTACATCTTCAGCTTTAATTAAATGCCCTAATCATACCTCTCAGTTGCTTAGAAAAAAGAATACAAATTTTTTAATCAATCAGCTGCAGAACAAAAAAAAGCTTTAATTTCAGATATTTTTTTCAATTTTTTTTGTATGACAACCTATAATAAATTGTATATCATTGGATAGCTAACATCTTCAGCTTTAATTAAATGCCCTAATCATATCTCTCAGTTGCTTAGATAAAAGAATAAAAATTTTTTAATCAATAAGCTGCAGAACAAAAAAAAAGCTTTAATTTCAGATATTTTTTTCAATTTTTTTTTGTATGACAACCTATAATAAATTGTATATCGTTGGAAAGCTTACATCTTCAGCTTTAATTATATGATCTAGTCATATCTCTCAGTTGCTTTGAAAAAGGAATAAAAATTTTTTCATCAATCAGCTGCAGAACAAAAAAAGCTTTAATTTCAGATATTTTTTTCAATTTTTTTTTATGACAACCTATAATAAATTGTATATCGTTGGAAAGCTTACATCTTCAGCTTTAATTAAATGCCCTTATCATACCTCTCAGTTGCTTTGAAATTGCTTAGAAAAAAGAATACAAATTTTTTAATCAATCAGCTGCAGAACAAAAAAAAGCTTTAATTTCAGATATTTTTTTCAATTTTTTTTGTATGACAACCTATAATAAATTGTATATCATTGGATAGCTAACATCTTCAGCTTTAATTAAATGCCCTAATCATATCTCTCAGTTGCTTAGATAAAAGAATAAAATATTTTAATCAATCAGCTGCAGAACAAAAAAAAAAGCTTTAATTTCAGATATTTTTTTCAATTTTTTTTTGTATGACAACCTATAATAAATTGTATATCGTTGAAACGCTTACATCTTCAGCTTTAATTAGATGCCCTAATCATATCTCTCAGTTGCTTAGAAAAACGAATAAAAATTTTTTAATCAATCAGCTGCAGAACAAAAAAAAGCTTTAATTTCAGATATTATCATATCTCTCAGTTGCTTAGAAAAAAGAATAAAAATTTTTTAATCAATCAGCTGCAGAACAAAAAAAAAACTTTCATTTCAGATATTTTTTTCAATTTTTTTTGTATGACATCCTATAATAAATTGTATATCGTTGGAAAGTTTACATCTTCAGCTTTAATTAGATGCCCTAATCATATCTCTCAGTTGCTTAGAAAAAAGAATAAAAATTTTGTAATCAATCAGCTGCAGAACAAAAAAAAAAGCTTTAATTTCAGATATTTTTTTCAATTTTTTTTTATTTGTTTGCGGCGTTAACCTTGTTAATTATTTTGTACAGTTTACTTTAAATAAATCTTTAAATTTTAAATAAATACACGACACACTTTTAATTTTGAAAGGAGAATTTATTTTTCTTGCAGCTTGATTGATGGTTAAAAATGACAGAGTAAGTGACAGCACAGATGATGAGCAAAAAATGACATACACGTTAATTGAATTGTCATATTTCAACGAGTTGATTATGCGTTCTTTACATGAGCTGCTTTTCAGTGTTGGGTGCGTTCAACAATATGACAACCTATAATAAATTGTATATCGTTGGAAAGCTTACATCTTCAGCTTTAATTAGATGCCCTAATCATATCTCTCAGTTGCTTAGAAAAAAGAATAGAAATTTTTTAATCAATCAGCTGCAGAACAAAAAAAAAAAGCTTTAGTTTTAGATATTTTTTTCACTTTTTTTTTGTATGACATCCTATTATTAATTGTATATCGTTGGAAAGCTTACATCTTCAGCTTTAATTTGATACTCTAATCATATCTCTCAGTTGCTTAGAAAAAAGAATAAAAATTTTTTAATCAATCAGCTGCAGAACAAAAAAAAAGCTTTAATTTCAGATATTTTTTTCAATTTTTTTTGTATGACAACCTATAATAGATTGTATATCGTTGGAAAGCTTACATCTTCAGCTTTAACTAAATGCCCTAATCATATCTCTCAGTTGCTTAGAAAAAAGAATAAAATTTTTTTAATCAATCAGCTGCAGAACAAAAAAAAAGCTTTAATTTCAGATATTTTTTTCAATTTTTTTTTGTATGACAACCTATAATAAATTGTATATCGTTGGAAAGCTTATGTTCATCTTCAGCTTTAATTAGATGCCCTAATCATATCTCTCAGTTGCTTAAAAAAAGAATAAAAATTTTTTAATCAATCAGCTGCAGAACAAAAAAAAAGCTTTAATTTCAGATATTTTTTTCAATTTTTTTTTGTATGACAACCTATAATAAATTGTATATCGTTGGAAAACTTACATCTTTAGCTTTAATTAAATGCCCTAATCATATCTCTCAGTTGCTTAGAAAAAAGAATAAAATTTTTTAATCAATCAGCTGCAGAACAATAAAAAAGCTTTAATTTCAGATATTTTTTTCAATTTTTTTTTGTATGACAACCTATAATAAATTGTATATCGTTGGAAAGCTTACATCTTCAACTTTAATTAAATGCCCTTATCATATCTCTCAGTTGCTTAGAAAAAAGAATAAAAATTTTTTAATCAATCAGCTGGAGAACAAAAAAAAAATGCTTTAATTTCAGATATTTTTTTCAATTTTTTTTTTGTATCACAACCTATAATAAATTGTATATCGTTGGAAAGCTTACATCTTCAGCTTAAATTAAATGCCCCAATCATATCTCTCAGTTGCTTAGAAAAAAGAATAAAAATTTTTTAATCAATCAGCTGCAGAACAAAAAAAAAGCTTTAATTTCAGATATTTTTTTCTATTTTTTTTTTTGTATGACAACCTATAATAAATTGTATATCGTTGGAAAGCTTACATCTTCAACTTTAATTAAATGTCTTTATCATATCTCTCAGTTGCTTAGAAAAAAGAATAAAAATTTTTTAATCAATCAGCTGGAGAACAAAAAAAAAGCTTTAATTTCAGATATTTTTTTCAAATTTTTTTTTGTACGACAACCTATAATAAATTGTATATCGTTGGAAAGCTAACATCTTCAGCTTTAATTAGATGCCCTAATCATATCTCTCAGTTGCTTAGAAAAATGAATAAAAATTTTTTAATCAATCAGCTGCAGAACAAAAAAAAAGCTTTAATTTCAGATATTTTTTTCAATTTTTTTTTGTATGACAACCTATAATAAATTGTATATCGTTGGAAAGCTTACATCTTCAGCTTTAATTAAATGCCCTAATCATATCTCTCAAATGCTAAGAAAAAAGAATAAAAATTTTTTAATCAATCAGCTGGAGAACAAAAAAAAAAGCTTTAATTTCAGATATTTTTTTCAATTTTTTTTTTGTATGACAACCTATAATAAATTGTATATCGTTAGAAAGATAACATTTTCAGCTTTAATTAGTTGCCCTAATCATATTTCTCAGTTGCTTAGAAAAAAGAATAAAAATTTTTTAATCAATCAGCTGCAGAACAAAAAAAAAGCTTTAATTTCAGATATTTTTTTCAATTTTTTTTTTGTATGACAACCTATAATAAATTGTATATCGTTGGAAAGCTTACATCTTCAGCTTTAATTAGATGCCCTTACCATATCTCTCAGTTGTTAAGAAAAAAGAATACAAATTTTTTAATCAAACAGCTGCAGAATAAAAAAATAGCTTTAATTTCAGATATTTTTTTCAATTTTTTTTGTATGACAACGTATAATAAATTGTATATCGTTGGAAAGCTTACATCTTCAGTTTTAATTAGATGCTCGAATCATATCTCTCAGTTTCTTAGAAAAAAGAATAAAAATTTTTTAATCAATCAGCTGCAGAACAAAAAAAAAGGTTTAATTTCAGATATTTTTTTCAATTTTTTTTTGTATGACAACCTATAATAAATTGTATATCGTTGGAAAGCTTACATCTTCAGCTTTAATTAGATGCCCTAATCATATCTCTCAGTTGCTTAGAAAAAAGAATAAAATTTTTTAATCAATCAGCTGCAGAACAAAAAAAAAGCTTTAATTTCAGATATTTTTTTCAATTTTTTTTGTGTGACAACCTATAATAAATTGTATATCGTTGGAAAGCTTACATCTTCAGCTTAAATTAAATCATATCTCTCAGTTGCTTAGAAAAAAGAATAAAAATTTTTTAATCAATCAGCTGCAGAAAAAAAAAAGCTTTAATTTCAGATATTTTTTTCAATTTTTTTTTTTGTATGACAACCTATAATAAATTGTATATCGTTGGAAAGCTTACATCTTCAGCTTTAATTAAATGTCCTAATCATATCTCTCAAATGCTTAGAAAAAAGAATAAAAATTTTTTAATTAATCAGCTGGAGAACAAAAAAAAAAGCTTTAATTTCAGATATTTTTTTCAATTTTTTTTTTTGTATGACAACCTATAATAAATTGTATATCGTTGGAAAGCTAACATCTTCAGCTTTAATTAGTTGCCCTTATCATATTTCTCAGTTGCTTAGAAAAAAGAATACAAATTTTTTAATCAATCAGCTGCAGAACAAAAAAAAAACTTTCATTTCAGATATTTTTTTCAATTTTTTTTGTGTATGACAACCTATAATAAATTGTATATCGTTGGAAAGCTTACATCTTCAGCTTTAATTTAATGCCCTAATAATATCTCTAAAATGCTTAGAAAAAAGAATAAACATTTTTTAATCAATCAGCTGCAGAACAAAAAAAAGCTTTAATTTCAGATATTTTTTTCAATTTTTTTTTGTATGACAACCTATAATAAATTGTATATCGTTGGAAAGCTTACATCTTTAGCTTTAATTAGATGCCCTAATCATATCTCTCAGTTGCTTAGAAAAAAGAATAAAATTTTTTAATCAATCAGCTGCAGAACAAAAAAAAAGCTTTAATTTCAGATATTTTTTTCAATTTTTTTTTGTATGACATCCTATAATAAATTTTATATCGTTGGAAAGCTTACATCTTCAGCTTTAATTAGATGCAATAATCATATCTCTCAGTTGCTTAGAAAAAAAGAATAAAAATTTTTTAATCAATCAGCTTCAGAACAAAAAAAAAAAGCTTTAATTTCAGGTATTTTTTTCAATATTTTTTTGTATGACAACCTATAATAAATTGTATATCGTTGGAAAGCTTTAATTAAATGCCCCAATCATATCTCTCAGTTGCTTACAAAAAAGAATAAAAATTTTTTAATCAATCAGCTGCAGAACAAAAAAATAGCTTTAATTTCAGATATTTTTTTCAATTTTTTTTTTTTTTTGTATGACAACCTATAATAAATTGTATATCGTTGGAAAGCTTACATCTTCAGCTTTAATTATATGCTCTAGTCATATCTCTCAGTTGCTTTGAAAAAGGAATAAAAATTTTTTCATCAATCAGCTGCAGAACAAAAAAAAGCTTTAATTTCAGATATTTTTTTCAATTTTTTTTTATGACAACCTATAATAAATTGTATATCGTTGGAAAGCTTACATCTTCAGCTTTAATTAAATGCCCTAATCATACCTCTCAGTTGCTTAGAAATTGCTTAGAAAAAAGAATAAAAATTTTTTAATCAATCAGCTGCAGAACAAAAAAAAGCTTTAATTTCAGATATTTTTTTCAATTTTTTTTGTATGACAACCTATAATAAATTGTATATCATTGGATAGCTAACATCTTCAGCTTTAATTAAATGCCCTTATCATATCTCTCAGTTGCTTAGATAAAAGAATAAAAATTTTTTAATCAATCAGCTGCAGAACAAAAAAAAAGCTTTAATTTTAGATATTTTTTTCAATTTTTTTTTGTATGACAACCTATAATAAATTGTATATCGTTGGATAGCTTACATCTTCAGCTTTAATTAGATGCCCTAATCATATCTCTCAGTTGCTTAGAAAAACGAATAAAAATTTTTTAATCAATCAGCTGCAGAACAAAAAAAAGCTTTAATTTCAGATATTATCATATCTCTCAGTTGCTTAGAAAAAAGAATAAAAAAATTTTAATCAATCAGCTGCAGAACAAAAAAAAACTTTCATTTCAGATATTTTTTTCAATTTTTTTTGTATGACATCCTATAATAAATTGTATATCGTTGGAAAGCTTACATCTTCAGCTTTAATTAGATGCCCTAATCATATCTCTCAGTTGCTTAGAAAAAAGAATAAAAATTTTGTAATCAATCAGCTGCAGAACAAAAAAAAAAGCTTTAATTTCAGATATTTTTTTCAATTTTTTTTTGTATGACAACCTATAATAAATTGTATATCGTTGAAAAGCTTACATCTTCAGCTTTAATTAGATGCCCTAATCATATCTCTCAGTTGCTTAGAAAAACGAATAAAAATTTTTTAATCAATCAGCTGCAGAACAAAAAAAAGCTTTAATTTCAGATATTATCATATCTCTCAGTTGCTTAGAAAAAAGAATAAAAAATTTTTAATCAATCACCTGCAGAACAAAAAAAAACTTTCATTTCAGATATTTTTTTCAATTTTTTTTGTATGACATCCTATAATAAATTGTATATCGTTGGAAAGCTTACATCTTCAGCTTTAATTAGATGCCCTAATCATATCTCTCAGTTGCTTAGAAAAAAGAATAAAAATTTTGTAATCAATCAGCTGCAGAACAAAAAAAAAAGCTTTAATTTCAGATATATTTTTCAATTTTTTTTTATTTGTTTGCGGCGTTAACCTTGTTAATTATTTTGTACAGTTTACTTTAAATAAATCTTTAAATTTTAAATAAATACACGACACACTTTTAATTTTGAAAGGAGAATTTATTTTTCTTGCAGCTTGATTGATGGTTAAAAATGACAGAGTAAGTGGCAGCAAAGATGATGAGCAAAAAATGACATACTCGTTAATTGAATTGTCATATTTCAACGAGTTGATTATGCGTTCTTTACATGAGCTGCTTTTCAGTGTTGGGTGCGTTCAACAATATGACAACCTATAATAAATTGTATATCGTTGGAAAGCTTACATCTTCATATTTCTCAGTTGCTTAAAAAAAGAATAAAAATTTTTTAATCAATCAGCTGCAGAACAAAAAAAAAAGCTTTAATTTCAGATATTTTTTTCAATTTTTTTTTGTATGACAACCTATAATAAATTGTATATCGTTGGAAAGCTTACATCTTCAGCTTTAATTAGATGCCCTTACCATATCTCTCAGTTGTTAACAAAAAAGAATACAAATTTTTTAATCAATCAGCTGCAGAATAAAAAAAAAGCTTTAATTTCAGATATTTTTTTCAATTTTTTTTGTATGACAACGTATAATAAATTGTATATCGTTGGAAAGCTTACATCTTCAGCTTTAATAAGATGCTCGAATCATATCTCTCAGTTGCTTAGAAAAAAGAATAAAAATTTTTTAATCAATCAGCTGCAGAACAAAAAAAAAGCTTTAATTTCAGATATTTTTTTCAATTTTTTTTTGTATGACAACCTATAATAAATTGTATATCGTTGGAAAACTTACATCTTTAGCTTTAATTAAATGCCCTAATCATATCTCTCAGTTGCTTAGAAAAAAGAATAAAATTTTTTAATCAATCAGCTGCAGAACAATAAAAAAGCTTTAATTTCAGATATTTTTTTCAATTTTTTTTTGTATGACAACCTATAATAAATTGTATATCGTTGGAAAGCTTACATCTTCAACTTTAATTAAATGCCCTTATCATATCTCTCAGTTGCTTAGAAAAAAGAATAAAAATTTTTTAATCAATCAGCTGGAGAACAAAAAAAAAATGCTTTAATTTCAGATATTTTTTTCAATTTTTTTTTTGTATCACAACCTATAATAAATTGTATATCGTTGGAAAGCTTACATCTTCAGCTTAAATTAAATGCCCCAATCATATCTCTCAGTTGCTTAGAAAAAAGAATAAAAATTTTTTAATCAATCAGCTGCAGAACAAAAAAAAAGCTTTAATTTCAGATATTTTTTTTAATTTTTTTTTTGTATGACAACCTATAATAAATTGTATATCGTTGGAAAGCTTACATCTTCAACTTTAATTAAATGTCCTTATCATATCTCTCAGTTGCTTAGAAAAAAGAATAAAAATTTTTTAATCAATCAGCTGGAGAACAAAAAAAAAGCTTTAATTTCAGATATTTTTTTCAAATTTTTTTTTGTACGACAACCTATAATAAATTGTATATCGTTGGAAAGCTAACATCTTCAGCTTTATATGTGAACTTTTGATCATATGATTGAAATTTAAATTTTTTAGGTTTTATTTGGGCTTTAATGATCTTTATTTTTGGATGCAATTAATGAAACACTAATTCATCTTTTTGTTACCCTACGTTTCGCCGGTTTCTTTCCAGCTTCCTCAGGGGATTTTTTTAATTTGACTAATATAACCAAAAATACAATTACAAATTAGATTCATATTATTTAAATTTTTGTATAGGAACTTACTTTTAGTGGTGAAAAATTAAATTTTAGTACATTTTTATTATTGTTGTTTGAATTTAAAATTTTTAAATAAATAATTTAATAAATTAACATGAAAAACTAAACAAAAACACTACAACAAAAACTTAGAGCTATTATCACAATTTCTTATCACAGACTTTAATTTATGGCAACACTATATACGCAGCTGATGTTATCGATGTCTTCTTGATGGTTCATCGTTCGGTTCATTTTCTGCTGGATGCGCAGACTTTCCAATGTGTAGCGGGTGGAGATGCGGTTTTCCTTGTCTAATATTTTGATGTTATCAAAATCAGCTGTATGTGTGTTGTCAATCATGTGTTGTGAGAGTGCTGTGGATGGTCTCTTTTTTCTAATGTCAGCTTCATGCTCTGACATTCTTACAGCTAATTTTCTTTTTGTTGTTCCTATGTATACCATGTTACATGTGTTGTTGTTGTTGCCTTTGCAGGGAATTTGATAGACAACATTGTGTTGCTCTGTTTTTTCTATTTTTGGTTTTGTGTTAGTGAATATTCTGTTGAGTGTATAGTTAGCTTTGTGTGCGAAAATTGTCTTTTCTCTGTCTATTGGTACTGTAATGTTTAGAGTATGGTTATCGGTGAGGGTGGGAACATAAGTGATTGAGTAGTATCTAGGGTTGCCAGATTTTTGTTTTGATGGTTGTTGATTGTTTTTATTTTTAATTAGATGCCCTAATCATATCTCTTAGTTGCTTAGAAAAATGAATAAAAATTTTTTAATCAATCAGCTGCAGAACAAAAAAAAAGCTTTAATTTCAGATATTTTTTTCAATTTTTTTTTGTATGACAACCTATAATAAATTGTATATCGTTGGAAAGCTTACATCTTCAGCTTTAATTAAATGCCCTAATCATATCTCTCAAATGCTAAGAAAAAAGAATAAAAATTTTTAAATCAATCAGCTGCAGAACAAAAAAAAAAGCTTTAATTTCAGATATTTTTTTCAATTTTTTTTTTGTATGACAACCTATAATAAATTGTATATCGTTAGAAAGATAACATTTTCAGCTTTAATTAGTTGCCCTAATCATATTTCTCAGTTGCTTAGAAAAAAGAATAAAAATTTTTTAATCAATCAGCTGCAGAACAAAAAAAAAGCTTTAATTTCAGATATTTTTTTCAATTTTTTTTTTTGTATGACAACCTATAATAAATTGTATATCGTTGGAAAGCTTACATCTTCAGCTTTAATTAGATGCCCTTACCATATCTCTCAGTTGTTAAGAAAAAAGAATACAAATTTTTTAATCAATCAGCTGCAGAATAAAAAAATAGCTTTAATTTCAGATATTTTTTTCAATTTTTTTTGTATGACAACGTATAATAAATTGTATATCGTTG
The DNA here is from genome assembly GCF_945859705.1 of Episyrphus balteatus. Lineage (NCBI taxonomy): Eukaryota > Metazoa > Arthropoda > Insecta > Diptera > Syrphidae > Episyrphus > Episyrphus balteatus. The sequence goes on along the minus strand of NC_079135.1, from coordinate 59,706,095 downwards.
GAAAGCTTACATCTTCAGCTTTAATTAGATGCTCGAATCATATCTCTCAGTTTCTTAGAAAAAAGAATAAAAATTTTTTAATCAATCAGCTGCAGAACAAAAAAAAAGCTTTAATTTCAGATATTTTTTTCAATTTTTTTTGTATGACAACCTATAATAAATTGTATATCGTTGGAAAGCTTACATCTTCAGCTTTAATTAGATGCCCTAATCATATCTCTCAGTTGCTTAGAAAAAAGAATAAAATTTTTTAATCAATCAGCTGCAGAACAAAAAAAAAGCTTTAATTTCAGATATTTTTTTCAATTTTTTTTGTATGACAACCTATAATAAATTGTATATCGTTGGAAAGCTTACATCTTCAGCTTAAATTAAATGCCCCAATCATATCTCTCAGTTGCTTAGAAAAAAGAATAAAAATTTTTTAATCAATCAGCTGCAGAAAAAAAAAAAGCTTTAATTTCAGATATTTTTTTCAATTTTTTTTTTGTATGACAACCTATAATAAATTGTATATCGTTGGAAAGCTTACATCTTCAGCTTTAATTAAATGTCCTTATCATATCTCTCAAATGCTTAGAAAAAAGAATAAAAATTTTTTAATTAATCAGCTGGAGAACAAAAAAAAAAGCTTTAATTTCAGATATTTTTTTCAATTTTTTTTTTGTATGACAACCTATAATAAATTGTATATCGTTGGAAAGCTAACATCTTCAGCTTTAATTAGTTGCCCTAATCATATTTCTCAGTTGCTTAGAAAAAAGAATAAAAATTTTTTAATCAATCAGCTGCAGAACAAAAAAAAAACTTTCATTTCAGATATTTTTTTCAATTTTTTTTGTGTATGACAACCTATAATAGATTGTATATCGTTGGAAAGCTTACATCTTCAGCTTTAATTTAATGCCCTAATAATATCTCTAAAATGCTTAGAAAAAAGAATAAACATTTTTTAATCAATCAGCTACAGAACAAAAAAAAGCTTTAATTTCAGATATTTTTTTCAATTTTTTTTTGTATGACAACCTATAATAAATTGTATATCGTTGGAAAGCTTACATCTTTAGCTTTAATTAGATGCCCTAATCATATCTCTCAGTTGCTTAGAAAAAAGAATAAAATTTTTTAATCAATCAGCTGCAGAACAAAAAAAAAGCTTTAATTTCAGATATTTTTTTCAATTTTTTTTGTATGACATCCTATAATAAATTGTATATCGTTGGAAAGCTTACATCTTCAGCTTTAATTAGATGCAATAATCATATCTCTCAGTTGCTTAGAAAAAAAGAATAAAAATTTTTTAATCAATCAGCTTCAGAACAAAAAAAAAAAGCTTTAATTTCAGGTATTTTTTTCAATATTTTTTTGTATGACAACCTATAATAAATTTTATATCGTTGGAAGGCTTACATCTTCAGCTTTAATTAAATGCCCCAATCATATCTCTCAGTTGCTTACAAAAAAGAATAAAAATTTTTTAATCAATCAGCTGCAGAACAAAAAAATAGCTTTAATTTCAGATATTTTTTTCAATTTTTTTTTTTTTTTGTATGACAACCTATAATAAATTGTATATCGTTGGAAAGCTTACATCTTCAGCTTTAATTATATGCTCTAGTCATATCTCTCAGTTGCTTTGAAAAAGGAATAAAAAATTTTTCATCAATCAGCTGCAGAACAAAAAAAAGCTTTAATTTCAGATATTTTTTTCAATTTTTTTTTATGACAACCTATAATAAATTGTATATCGTTGGAAAGCTTACATCTTCAGCTTTAATTAAATGCCCTAATCATACCTCTCAGTTGCTTAGAAATTGCTTAGAAAAAAGAATAAAAAATTTTTAATCAATCAGCTGCAGAACAAAAAAAAGCTTTAATTTCAGATATTTTTTTCAATTTTTTTTGTATGACAACCTATAATAAATTGTATATCATTGGATAGCTAACATCTTCAGCTTTAATTAAATGCCCTTATCATATCTCTCAGTTGCTTAGATAAAAGAATAAAAATTTTTTAATCAATCAGCTGCAGAACAAAAAAAAAGCTTTAATTTCAGATATTTTTTTCAATTTTTTTTTGTATGACAACCTATAATAAATTGTATATCGTTGGATAGCTTACATCTTCAGCTTTAATTAGATGCCCTAATCATATCTCTCAGTTGCTTAGAAAAACGAATAAAAATTTTTTAATCAATCAGCTGCAGAACAAAAAAAAGCTTTAATTTCAGATATTATCATATCTCTCAGTTGCTTAGAAAAAAGAATAAAAAATTTTTAATCAATCAGCTGCAGAACAAAAAAAAACTTTCATTTCAGATATTTTTTTCAATTTTTTTGTATGACATCCTATAATAAATTGTATATCGTTGGAAAGCTTACATCTTCAGCTTTAATTAGATGCCCTAATCATATCTCTCAGTTGCTTAGAAAAAAGAATAAAAATTTTGTAATCAATCAGCTGCAGAACAAAAAAAAAAGCTTTAATTTCAGATATTTTTTTCAATTTTTTTTTGTATGACAACCTATAATAAATTGTATATCGTTGAAAAGCTTACATCTTCAGCTTTAATTAGATGCCCTAATCATATCTCTCAGTTGCTTAGAAAAACGAATAAAAATTTTTTAATCAATCAGCTGCAGAACAAAAAAAAGCTTTAATTTCAGATATTATCATATCTCTCAGTTGCTTAGAAAAAAGAATAAAAAATTTTTAATCAATCACCTGCAGAACAAAAAAAAACTTTCATTTCAGATATTTTTTTCAATTTTTTTTGTATGACATCCTATAATAAATTGTATATCGTTGGAAAGCTTACATCTTCAGCTTTAATTAGATGCCCTAATCATATCTCTCAGTTGCTTAGAAAAAAGAATAAAAATTTTGTAATCAATCAGCTGCAGAACAAAAAAAAAAGCTTTAATTTCAGATATTTTTTTCAATTTTTTTTTATTTGTTTGCGGCGTTAACCTTGTTAATTATTTTGTACAGTTTACTTTAAATAAATCTTTAAATTTTAAATAAATACACGACACACTTTTAATTTTGAAAGGAGAATTTATTTTTCTTGCAGCTTGATTGATGGTTAAAAATGACAGAGTAAGTGGCAGCAAAGATGATGAGCAAAAAATGACATACTCGTTAATTGAATTGTCATATTTCAACGAGTTGATTATGCGTTCTTTACATGAGCTGCTTTTCAGTGTTGGGTGCGTTCAACAATATGACAACCTATAATAAATTGTATATCGTTGGAAAGCTTACATCTTCATATTTCTCAGTTGCTTAGAAAAAAGAATAAAAATTTTTAAATCAATCAGCTGCAGAACAAAAAAAAAAGCTTTAATTTCAGATATTTTTTTCAATTTTTTTTTTGTATGACAACCTATAATAAATTGTATATCGTTGGAAAGCTTACATCTTCAGCTTTAATTAGATGCCCTTACCATATCTCTCAGTTGTTAAGAAAAAAGAATACAAATTTTTTAATCAATCAGCTGCAGAATAAAAAAAAAGCTTTAATTTCAGATATTTTTTTCAATTACATCTTCAGCTTTAATTAGATGCTCGAATCATATCTCTCAGTTTCTTAGAAAAAAGAATAAAAATTTTTTAATCAATCAGCTGCAGAACAAAAAAAAAGCTTTAATTTCAGATATTTTTTTCAATTTTTTTTTGTATGACAACCTATAATAAATTGTATATCGTTGGAAAGCTTACATCTTCAGCTTTAATTAGATGCCCTAATCATATCTCTCAGTTGCTTAGAAAAAAGAATAAAATTTTTTAATCAATCAGCTGCAGAACAAAAAAAAAGCTTTAATTTCAGATATTTTTTTCAATTTTTTTTGTGTGACAACCTATAATAAATTGTATATCGTTGGAAAGCTTACATCTTCAGCTTAAATTAAATGCCCCAATCATATCTCTCAGTTGCTTAGAAAAAAGAATAAAAATTTTTTAATCAATCAGCTGCAGAACAAAAAAAAAGCTTTAATTTCAGATATTTTTTTCTGTTTTTTTTTGTATGACAACCTATAATAAATTGTATATCGTTGGAAAGCTTACATCTTCAACTTTAATTAAATGTCCTAATCATATCTCTCAGTTGCTTAGAAAAAAGAATAAAAATTTTTTTAATCAATCAGCTGGAGAACAAAACAAAAGCTTTAATTTCAGATATTTTTTTCAAATTTTTTTTTGTACGACAACCTATAATAAATTGTATATCGTTGGAAAGCTTACATCTTCAGCTTTAATTAGATCCCCTAATCATATCTCTTAGTTGCTTAGAAAAAAGAATAAAAATTTTTTAATCAATCAGCTGCAGAAAAAAAAAAAGCTTTAATTTCAGATATTTTTTTCAATTTTTTTTTTGTATGACAACCTATAATAAATTGTATATCGTTGGAAAGCTTACATCTTCAGCTTTAATTAAATGCCCTAATCATATCTCTCAAATGCTTAGAAAAAAGAATAAAAATTTTTTAATTAATCAGCTGGAGAACAAAAAAAAAGCTTTAATTTCAGATATTTTTTTCAATTTTTTTTTGTATGACAACCTATAATAAATTGTATATCGTTGGAAAGCTAACATCTTCAGCTTTAATTAGTTGCCCTAATCATATTTCTCAGTTGCTTAGAAAAAAGAATACAAATTTTTTAATCAATCAGCTGCAGAACAAAAAAAAAACTTTCATTTCAGATATTTTTTTCAATTTTTTTTGTATGACATCCTATAATAAATTGTATATCGTTTTAAAGCTTACATCTTCAGTTTTAATTAGATGCTCGAATCATATCTCTCAGTTTCTTAGAAAAAAGAATAAAAATTTTTTAATCAATCAGCTGCAGAACAAAAAAAAACTTTAATTTCAGATATTTTTTTCAATTTTTTTGTGTATGACAACCTATAATAGATTGTATATCGTTGGAAAGCTTACATCTTCAAATTTAATTTAATGCCCTAATAATATCTCTAAAATGCTTAGAAAAAAGAATAAACATTTTTTAATCAATCAGCTGCAGAACAAAAAAAAGCTTTAATTTCAGATATTTTTTTCAATTTTTTTTTGTATGACAACCTATAATAAATTGTATATCGTTGGAAAGCTTACATCTTTAGCTTTAATTAGATGCCCTAATCATATCTCTCAGTTGCTTAGAAAAAAGAATAAAAATTTTTTAATCAATCAGCTGCAGAACAAAAAAAAAGCTTTAATTTCAGATATTTTTTTCAATTTTTTTTGTATGACATCCTATAATAAATTGTATATCGTTGGAAAGCTTACATCTTCAGCTTTAATTAGATGCCCTAATCATATCTCTCAGTTGCTTAGAAAAAAGAATAAAAATTTTTTAATCAATCAGCTTCAGAACAAAAAAAAAGCTTTAATTTCAGATATTTTTTTCCATTTTTTTTTATGACAACCTATAATAAATTGTATATCGTTGGAAAGCTTACATCTTCAGCTTTAATTAAATGCCCTAATCATACCTCTCAGTTGCTTAGAATTTGCTTAGAAAAAAGAATAAAAATTTTTTAATCAATCAGCTGCAGAACAAAAAAAAGCTTTAATTTCAGATATTTTTTTCAATTTTTTTTGTATGACAACCTATAATAAATTGTATATCATTGGATAGCTAACATCTTCAGCTTTAATTAAATGCCCTAATCATATCTCTCAGTTGCTTAGATAAAAGAATAAAAATTTTTTAATCAATCAGCTGCAGAACAAAAAAAAAGCTTTAATTTCAGATATTTTTTTCAATTTTTTTTTGTATGACAACCTATAATAATAGTCTATTTAATAGACCCGAGCTCCAGAGCAAAAATAGAACAAATTCGTTCAAGACTTTTTATTGGCGATTATGATTCCTTGGCATACAAGAATACTCCAGCCAAAAGTGCTACTAAATCCATTGGTGCATTTCTGAGAAAACGGCAACACTGGTCGGTTTTCAGTTTTTTTGATTTAACTCGAAAACCAAGCCTGACTTTGAAATGGTTCAAAGACACTTTTCATAGAAAATTAAATTTTCTGTCAAGTTAAGATGGTTAAAAAATTTAAAAAATTATTTTTGACTAAAATTCTAACCTAAAATCAAAGAAAAAAAAGTTAAAAAAATGGCAATTTTATTTTTTTTTACTAAATCAAGGGGCATTTTGTGTATGTAGCCGGGACGTCCAAATTTTGTACTAATGAAATAAAGTAGAGGTAAAATCCTTTGATAATATGTAATTTTTATTTTTTTTTGTCAAGAAACAACTTAAATGTACCTATTCAAAAATTAGCACTTTTTCTAAATTTTTGACTTTTTTAGTTAAAAGCAAGTTTTTGAAACTCGATAAAATCGTATTAATTGGTAACTTTTAGACTTTTAAAGTAAACATACTTCGAGGTATTGATTTAATATAAACTAAATATGACAAACAAAAAAATTTATTTGCATCCTTATGGCCTTTTGTGCAATTTTGTGTATGTCCATTTTTATAAATTCGGGTCGAATGGATGGACGGAGAGCCATTAGCTTTGGTCTATTGCATAGAAGAACATTTAATACCAACTCTTTTACTGTTTTCAATGGCCTGAAAATCAATTCTTGTAAAATCCGCGACCAACGAAAAGTTTCTCTTGAAAAACGAAAAAAATACTCTAATGAGTTTGAAACAAAATAGCTCAGGCAAATTAGTAAATCAAATTGCACTTTTCGCGGGACAAATTTTTTTCATGGAACGTGTTTAGGTGAATGTCCTTATCGTAAAAGTGAATTTTTTGGGATGATAAGATATCGGGAACAGCCGTCATCTTGGAAAAGAGGTCGGTGCCGTTTTTATTTTATAACTCCATTTTTACTCATTTAAACCAAAAATGTCCGAGGATAAACTTATTATCAAATAAATTATCTAAAAAATGGTATACAAATGAATTCCGTGAGTTAGTTAAATTCAATTTTATAGTCGGTCAAAATCCGGGTTCTTCTCGCAAGGTTAAGACAATATGACATTTTTTCAAATATCTGAAGAACTTTTGATTTGTTTGGGATTTTCTAAAAGAATGAATTATAGCACTTTTAATTATCTATGAAATGAGCCCTTTATCGTTACTGTAACCAACATAATGTATAAGCTATCTAACGTCGAAGTTCACATTCTACCAGTCAAAAGTGAGAAAATATCAAGTTTTCTTCTATTAGACCGAGCAAATTTTTGAAGTGGAGGTATAACCAAAATATAAGTAAACAGTTTTTTAACTATATTCGTCTAAATATTGAATTCAAAGTTTGAAATATTTAATGTTAACCTTTATATGGTTTTCGAGGTTTTAAATGAAGTGAATTTTCCAATTAATGTGAATAAGCTAAAGTGACACTATTTAAAATTCTAAATATAAGAACTGATGCCCTGTCATTTTTCCTAAACATGAACACCTCAATCTCAGCATTACGATAAGTATAACTCAAGATATGAGCTGTGTAAGCCGTTATGTTTTCGAGACTATTGTGTTTAATTTTTGATTGTTTATTTGAACTATTGAAATCCCAAATATGTTCAGTTTAAAAATCGTATATCATGACTTCGACGTTTGTTGCTTCCACAATGTGATGGTTACAAAAACAATAAAGGGTTCATTTCATAGATAATTAAAAGTGCTATAATTCATTCTTTTAGAAAATCCCAAACAAATCAAAAGTTCTTCAGATATTTGAAAAAATGTCATATTGTCTTAACCTTGCGAGAAGAACCCGGATTTTGACCGACTATAAAATTGAATTTAACTAACTCACGGAATTCATTTGTATACCATTTTTTAGATAATTTATTTGATAATAAGTTTATCCTCGGACATTTTTGGTTTAAATGAGTAAAAATGGAGTTATAAAATAAAAACGGCACCGACCTCTTTTCCAAGATGACGGCTGTTCCCGATATCTTATCATCCCAAAAAATTCACTTTTACGATAAGGACATTCACCTAAACACGTTCCATGAAAAAAATTTGTCCCGCGAAAAGTGCAATTTGATTTACTAATTTGCCTGAGCTATTTTGTTTCAAACTCATTAGAGTATTTTTTTCGTTTTTCAAGAGAAACTTTTCGTTGGTCGCGGATTTTACAAGAATTGATTTTCAGGCCATTGAAAACAGTAAAAGAGTTGGTATTAAATGTTCTTCTATGCAATAGACCAAAGCTAATGGCTCTCCGTCCATCCATTCGACCCGAATTTATAAAAATGGACATACACAAAATTGCACAAAAGGCCATAAGGATGCAAATAAATTTTTTTGTTTGTCATATTTAGTTTATATTAAATCAATACCTCGAAGTATGTTTACTTTAAAAGTCTAAAAGTTACCAATTAATACGATTTTATCGAGTTTCAAAAACTTGCTTTTAACTAAAAAAGTCAAAAATTTAGAAAAAGTGCTAATTTTTGAATAGGTACATTTAAGTTGTTTCTTGACAAAAAAAAATAAAAATTACATATTATCAAAGGATTTTACCTCTACTTTATTTCATTAGTACAAAATTTGGACGTCCCGGCTACATACACAAAATGCCCCTTGATTTAGTAAAAAAAAATAAAATTGCCATTTTTTTAACTTTTTTTTCTTTGATTTTAGGTTAGAATTTTAGTCAAAAATAATTTTTAAAATTTTTTAACCATCTTAACTTGACAGAAAATTTAATTTGCTATGAAAAGTGTCTTTGAACCATTTCAAAGTCAGGCTTGGTTTTCGAGTTAAATCAAAAAAACTGAAAACCGACCAGTGTTGCCGTTTTCTCAGAAATGCACCAATGGATTTAGTAGCACTTTTGGCTGGAGTATTCTTGTATGCCCAGGAATCATAATCGCCAATAAAAACTCTTGAACGAATTTGTTCCATCGAAAAGGGTCTATTCAATAGACTATAAATTGTATATCGTTGAAAAGCTTACATCTTCAGCTTTAATTAGATGCCCTAATCATATCTCTCAGTTGCTTAGAAAAACGAATAAAAATTTTTTAATCAATCAGCTGCAGAACAAAAAAAAGCTTTAATTTCAGATATTATCATATCTCTCAGTTGCTTAGAAAAAAGAATACAAAATTTTTAATCAATCAGCTGCAGAACAAAAAAAACTTTCATTTCAGATATTTTTTTCAATTTTTTTTGTATGACATCCTATAATAAATTGTATATCGTTGGAAAGCTTACATCTTCAGCTTTAATTAGATGCCCTAATCATATCTCTCAGTTGCTTAGAAAAAAGAATAAAAATTTTGTAATCAATCAGCTGCAGAACAAAAAAAAAAGCTTTAATTTCAGATATTTTTTTCAATTTTTTTTTATTTGTTTGCGGCGTTAACCTTGTTAATTATTTTGTACAGTTTACTTTAAATAAATCTTTAAATTTTAAATAAATACACGACACACTTTTAATTTTGAAAGGAGAATTTATTTTTCTTGCAGCTTGATTGATGGTTAAAAATGACAGAGTAAGTGACAGCAAAGATGATGAGCAAAAAATGACATACTCGTTAATTGAATTGTCATATTTCAACGAGTTGATTATGCGTTCTTTACATGAGCTGCTTTTCAGTGTTGGGTGCGTTCAACATTATGACAACCTATAATAAATTGTATATCGTTGGAAAGCTTACATCTTCAGCTTTAATTAGATGCCCTAATCATATCTCTCAATTGCTTAGAAAAAAGAATACAAATTTTTTAATCAATCAGCTGCAGAACAAAAAAAAAGCTTTAGTTTTAGATATTTTTTTCACTTTTTTTTTGTATGACATCCTATAATTAATTGTATATCGTTGGAAAGCTTACATCTTCAGCTTTAATTTGATACTCTAATCATCTCTCTCAGTTGCTTAGAAAAAAGAATAAAAATTTTTTAATCAATCAGCTGCAGAACAAAAAAAAAGCTTTAATTTCAGATATTTTTTTCAATTTTTTTTGTATGACAACCTATAATAGATTGTATATCGTTGGAAAGCTTACATCTTCAGCTTTAACCAAATGCCCTAATCATATCTCTCAGTTGCTTAGAAAAAAGAATAAAAATTTTTTAATCAATCAGCTGCAGAACAAAAAAAAAGCTTTAATTTCAAAAAAAAGCTTTAGTTTTAGACATTTTTTTCACTTTTTTTTTGTATGACATCCTATAATTAATTGTATATCGTTGGAAAGCTTACATCTTCAGCTTTAATTTGATACTCTAATCATCTCTCTCAGTTGCTTAGAAAAAAGAATAAAATTTTTTTAATCAATCAGCTGGAGAACAAAAAAAAAAGCTTTAATTTCAGATATTTTTTTCAATTTTTTTTTGTATGACAACCTATAATAAATTGTATATCGTTGGAAAGCTTACATCTTCAGCTTTTATTAGATGCCCTTATCATATCTATCAGTTGCTTAGAAAAAAGAATAAATTTTTTTTAATCAATCAGCTGGAGAACAAAAAAAAAGCTTGAATTTCAGATATTTTTTTCAATTTTTTTTTGTATGACAACCTATTATAAATTGTATATCGTTGGAAAGCTTACATCTTCTGCTTTAATTAGATGCCCTAATCATATCTCTCAGTTGCTTAGAAAAAAGAATAAAATTTTTTTAATCAATTAGCTGCAGAACAAAAAAAAAAAACTTTAATTTCAGATATTTTTTTCAATTTTTTTTTGTATGACAACCTATAATAAATTGTATATCGTTGGAAAGCTTACATCTTCAGCTTTAATTTGATGGCCTAATCATATCTCTCAGTTGTTTAGAAAAAAGAATAAAAATTTTTTAATCAATCAGCTGCAGAACAAAAAAAAAGCTTTAATTTCAGATATTTTTTTCAATTTTTTTTTGTTTGACAACCTATAATAAATTGTATATCGTTGGAAGGCTTACATCTTCAGCTTAAATTAAATGCCCCAATCATATCTCTCAGTTGCTTAGAAAAAAGAATAAAAATTTTTTAATCAATCAGCTGCAGAACAAAAAAAAAGCTTTAATTTCAGATATTTTTTTCAATTTTTTTTTGTATGACAACCTATAATAAATTGTATATGGTTGGAGAACTTACATCTTCAGTTTTAATTAAATGCCCCAATCATATCTCTCAGTTGCTTAGAAAAAAGAATAAAAATTTTTTAATCAATCAGCTGCAGAACAAAAAAAAGCTTTAATTTCAGATATTTTTTTCAATTTTTTTTTGTATGACATCTATAATAAATTGTATATCGTTGGAAAGCTTACATCTTCAGCTTTAATTGGATGGCCTAATCATATCTCTCAGTTGCTTAGAAAAAAGAATAAAAATTTTTTAATCAATCTGCTGGAAAACAAAAAAAAAGCTTTCATGTCAGATATTTTTTTCAATTTTTTTTTGTATGACAACCTATAATAAATTGTATATCGTTGGAAAGCTTACATCTTCAGCTTTAATTGGATGGCCTAATCATATCTCTCAGTTGCTTAGAAAAAAGAATAAAAATTTTTTAATCAATCAGCTGCAGAACAAAAAAAAAGCTTTAATTTCAGATATTTTTTTCAATTTTTTTTTGTTTGACAACCTATAATAAATTGTATATCGTTGGAAGGCTTACATCTTCAGCTTTAATTAAATGCCCCAATCATATCTCTCAATTGCTTATAAAAAAGAATAAAAATTTTTTAATCAATCAGCTGCACAACAAAAATAAAGCTTTAATTTCAGATATTTTTTTCAATTTTTTTGTGTATGACAACCTATAATAGATTGTGTATCGTTGGAAAGCTTACATCTTCAGCTTTAATTAAATGCCCTAATCATATCTCTCAGTTGCTTAGAAAAAAGAATAAAAATTTTTTGATCAATCTGCTGGAAAACAAAAAAAAGCTTTCATTTCAGATATTTTTTTCAATTTTTTTTTGTATGACAACCTATAATAGATTGTGTATCGTTGGAAAGCTAACATCTTCAGCTTTAATTAAATGCCCTAATCATATATCTCAGTTGCTTAGAAAAAAGAATAAAAATTTTTTGATCAATCTGCTGGAAAACAAAAAAAAGCTTTCATTTCAGATATTTTTTTCAATTTTTTTTTGTATGACAACCTATAATAAATTGTATATCGTTGGAAAGCTTACATCTTCAGGTTTAATTAAATGCCCTAATCATATCTCTCAGTTGCTTAGAAAAAAGAATAAACATTTTTTAATCAATCAGCTGCAGAACAAAAAAAAGCTTTAATTTCAGATATTTTTTTCAATTTTTTTTTGTATGACATCCTATAATAAATTGTATATCGTTGGAAAGCTTACATCTTCAGCTTAAATTTAATGCCCCAATCATATCTCTCAGTTGCTTAGAAAAAAGAATAAAAATTTTTTAATCAATCAGCTGCAGAACAAAAAAAAAAACTTTAATTTCAGATATTTTTTTTCAATTTTTTTTTGTATGACAACCTATAATAAATTGTATTTCGTTGGAAAGCTTACATCTTCAGCTTTAATTGGATGGCCTCATCATATCTCTCAGTTGCTTAGAAAAAAGAATAAAAAATTTTTAATCAATCAGCTGCAGAACAAAAAAAAAGCTTTCATTTCAGATATTTTTTTCAATTTTTTTTTGTTTGACAACCTATAATAAATTGTATATCGTTGGAAGGCTTACATCTTCAGCTTTAATTAAATGCCCCAATCATATCTCTCAGTTGCTTAGAAAAAAGAATAAAAATTTTTTAATCAATCAGCTGCAGAACAAAAAAAAAGCTTTAATTTCAGATATTTTTTTCAATTTTTTTGTGTATGACAACCTATAATAGATTGTATATCGTTGGAAAGCTTACATCTTCAGCTTTAATTAGATGCCCTAATCAAATCTCTCAGTTGCTTAGAAAAAAGAATAAAAATTTTTTAATCAATCTGCTGGAAAACAAAAAAAAAGCTTTCATTTCAGATATTTTCTTCAATTTTTTTTTGTATCACAACCTATAATAAATTGTATATCGTTGGAAAGCTTACATCTTCAGCTTTAATTAAATGCCCTTATCATATCTCTCAGTTGCTTAGAAAAAAGAATAAACATTTTTTAATCAATCAGCTGCAGAACAAAAAAAAGCTTTAATTTCAGATATTTTTTTCAATTTTTTTTTGTATGACATCCTATTATAAATTGTATGTCGTTGGAAAGCTTACATCTTCATCTTTAATTAAATGCCCTAATAATATCTTTCAGTTGCTTAGAAAAAAGAATAAAAATTTTTTAATCAATCAGCTGCAGAACAAAAAAAAGCTTTCGTTTCAGATATTTTTTTCAATTTTTTTTGAATGACAACCTATTATAAATTGTATATCGTTGGAAAGCTTACATCTTCAGCTTTAATTAGATGCCCTAATCATATCTCTCAGTTGCTTAGAAAAAAGAATAAAATTTTTTTAATCAATCAGCTGCAGAACAAAAAAAAAACTTTAATTTCAGATATTTTTTTCAATTTTTTTTTGTATGACAACCTATAATAAATTGTATATCGTTGGAAAGCTTATATCTTCAGCTTTAATTAAATGCCCTAATCATATCTCTCAGTTGTTTAGAAAAAAGAATAAAAATTTTTTAATCAATCAGCTGCAGAACAAAAAAAAAAGCTTTAATTTCAGATATTTTTTTCAATTTTTTTTTGTTTGACAACCTATAATAAATTGTATATCGTTGGAAGGCTTACATCTTCAGCTTAAATTAAATGCCCCAATCATATCTCTCAGTTGCTTAGAAAAAAGAATAAAATTTTTTAATCAATCAGCTGCAGAACAAAAAAAAGCTTTAATTTCAGATATTTTTTTCAATTTTTTTTTGTATGACAACCTATAATAAATTGTATATCGTTGGAAAACTTACCTATAATAAATTGTATATCGTTGGAAGGCTTACATCTTCAGCTTTAATTAAATGCCCCAATCATATCTCTCAGTTGCTTAGAAAAAAGAATAAAATTTTTTTAATCAATCAGCTGCAGAACGAAAAAAAAGCTTTAATTTCAGATATTTTTTTCAATTTTTTTGTGTATGACAACCTATAATAAATTGTATATCGTTAAAAAGCTTACATCTTCAGCTTTAATTAGATGCTCTAGTCATATCTCTCAGTTGCTTAGAAAAAAGAATAAAAATTTTTTAATCAATCAGCTGCACAACAAAAAAAAACTTTAATTTCAGATATTTTTTTCAATTTTTTTTTGTATGACAACCTATAATAAATTGTATATCGTTGGAAAGCTTACATCTTCAGCTTTAATTGGATGGCCTAATCATATCTCTCAGTTGCTTAGAAAAAAGAATAAAAATTTTTTAATTAATCAGGTGCAGAACAAAAAAAAAACCTTAATTTCAGATATTTTTTTCAATTTTTTTTTTGTTTGACAACCTATAATAAATTGTATATCGTTGGAAGGCTTACATCTTCAGCTTTAATTAAATGCCCCAATCATATCTCTCAGTTGCTTAGAAAAAAGAATAAAAATTTTTTAATCAATCAGCTGCAGAACAAAAAAAAAGCTTTAATTTCAGATATTTTTTTCAATTTTTTTGTGTATGACAACCTATAATAAATTTTATATCGAAGGCTTACATCTTCAGCTTTAATTAAATGGCCTTATCATATCTCTCAGTTGCTTAGATAAAAGAATACAAAATTTTTAATCAATCACCTGCAGAACAAAAAAAAAACTTTGATTTCAGATATTTTTTTCAATTTTTTTTTGTATGACAACCTATAATAAATTGTATATCGTTGGAAAGCTTACATCTTCAGCTTTAATTGGATGGCCTAATCATATCTCTCAGTTGCTTAGAAAAAAGAATAAAAATTTTTTAATCAATCAGCTGCAGAACAAAAAAAAAAGCTTTAATTTCAGATATTTTTTTCAATTTTTTTTTGTTTGACAACCTATAATAAATTGTATATCGTTGGAAGGCTTACATCTTCAGCTTTAATTAAATGCCCCAATCATATCTCTCAGTTGCTTAAAAAAAAGAATAAAAATTTTTTAATCAATCAGCTGCAGAACAAAAAAAAAAGCTTTAATTTCAGATATTTTTTTCAATTTTTTTGTGTATGACAACCTATAATAGATTGTATATCGTTGGAAAGCTTACATCTTCAGCTTTAATTAGATGCCCTAATCAAATCTCTCAGTTGCTTAGAAAAAAGAATAAAAATTTTTTAATCAATCTGCTGGAAAACAAAAAAAAAGCTTTCATTTCAGATATTTTTTTCAATTTTTTTTTGTATGACAACCTATAATAAATTGTATATCGTTGGAAAGCTTACATCTTCAGCTTTAATTAAATGCCCTTATCATATCTCTCAGTTGCTTAGAAAGAAGAATAAACATTTTTTAATCAATCAGCTGCAGAACAAAAAAAAGCTTTAATTTCAGATGTTTTTTCAATTTTTTTTGTATGACATCCTATAATAAATTGTATATCGTTGGAAAGCTTACATCTTCAGCTTTAATTAAATGCCCTAATCATATCTTTCAGTTGCCTAGAAAAAAGATTATAAATTTTTTAATCAATCAGCTGCAGAACAAAAAAAAGCTTTCGTTTCAGATATTTTTTTCAATTTTTTTTGTATGACATCCTATAATAGATTGTATATCGTTGGAAAGCTTACATCTTCAGCTTTAATTAGATGCCCTAATCATATCTCTCAGTTGCTTCGAAAAAAAAATAAAAATTTTTTAATCAATCAGCTGCAGAACAAAAAAAAAGCTTTAATTTCAGATATTTTTTTCAATTTTTTTTGTATGACAACCTATTATAAATTGTATATCGTTGGAAAGCTTACATCTTCAGCTTTAATTAAATGCCCTAATCATATCTCTCAGTTGCTTAAAAAAAAGAATAAAAATTTTTTAATCAATCAGCTGCACAACAAAAAAAAAAGCTTTAATTTCAGATATTTTTTTCAATTTTTTTTGTATGACAACCTATAATAAATTTTATATCGAAGGCTTACATCTTCAGCTTTAATTAAATGCCCTTATCATATCTCTCAGTTGCTTAGAAAAAAGAATAAAAATTTTTCAATCAATCAGCTGCAGAACAAAAAAAAAGCTTTCATTTCAGATATTTTTTTCAAATTTTTTTTATGACAACCTATAATAAATTGTATATCGTTGGAAAGCTTACATCTTCAGCTTTAATTAAATGCCCTAATCATACCTCTCAGTTGCTTAGAAAAAAGAATACAAATTTTTTAATAAATCAGCTGCAGAACAAAAAAAGGCTTTAATTTCAGATATTTTTTTCAATTTTTTTTGTATGACAACCTATAATAAATTGTATATCGTTGGATAGCTTACATCTTCAGCTTTAAATAAATGCCCTAATCATATCTCTCAGTTGCTTAGATAAAAGAATAAAATTTTTTTAATCAATCAGCTGCAGAACAAAAAAAAAACTTTAATTTCAGATATTTTTTTCAATTTTTTTTTTGTATGACAACCTATAATAAATTGTATATCGTTGAAAAGCTTACATCTTCAGCTTTAATTAGATGCCCTAATCATATCTCTCAGTTGCTTAGAAAAACGAATAAAAATTTTTTAATCAATCAGCTGCAGAACAAAAAAAAGCTTTAATTTCAGATATTATCATATCTCTCAGTTGCTTAGATAAAAGAATAAAAATTTTTTAATCAATCAGCTGCAGAACAAAAAAAAAAGCTTTAATTTCAGATATTTTTTTCAATTTTTTTTTGTATGACATCCTATAATAAATTGTATATCGTTGGAAAGCTTACATCTTCAGCTTTAATTAGATGCCCTAATCATATCTCTCAGTTGCTTAGAAAAAAGAATAAAAATTTTGTAATCAATCAGCTGCAGAACAAAAAAAAAAGCTTTAATTTGAGATATTTTTTTCAATTTTTTTTGTATGACAACCTATAATAAATTGTATATCGTTGAAAAGCTTACATCTTCAGCTTTAATTAGATGCCCTAATCATATCTCTCAGTTGCTTAGAAAAACGAATAAAAATTTTTTAATCAATCAGCTGCAGAACAAAAAAAAGCTTTAATTTCAGATATTATCATATCTCTCAGTTGCTTAGAAAAAAGAATAAAAAATTATTAATCAATCACCTGCAGAACAAAAAAAAACTTTCATTTCAGATATTTTTTTCAATTTTTTTTGTATGACATCCTATAATAAATTGTATATCGTTGGAAAGCTTACATCTTCAGCTTTAATTAGATGCCCTAATCATATCTCTCAGTTGCTTAGAAAAAAGAATAAAAATTTTGTAATCAATCAGCTGCAGAACAAAAAAAAAAGCTTTAATTTCAGATATTTTTTTCAATTTTTTTTTATTTGTTTGCGGCGTTAACCTTGTTAATTATTTTGTACAGTTTACTTTAAATAAATCTTTAAATTTTAAATAAATACACGACACACTTTTAATTTTGAAAGGAGAATTTATTTTTCTTGCAGCTTGATTGATGGTTAAAAATGACAGAGTAAGTGACAGCACAGATGATGAGCAAAAAATGACATACTCGTTAATTGAATTGTCATATTTCAACGAGTTGATTATGCGTTCTTTACATGAGCTGCTTTTCAGTGTTGGGTGCGTTCAACAGTATGACAACCTATAATAAATTGTATATCGTTGGAAAGCTTACATCTTCATATTTCTCAGTTGCTTAGAAAAAAGAATAAAAATTTTTTAATCAATCAGCTGCAGAACAAAAAAAAAAGCTTTAATTTCAGATATTTTTTTCAATTTTTTTTTGTATGACATCCTATAATAAATTGTATATCGTTGGAAAGCTTACATCTTCAGCTTTAATTAGATGCCCTAATCATATCTCTCAGTTGCTTAGAAAAAAGAATAAAAATTTTTTAATCAATCAGCTGCAGAACAAAAAAAAAAAGCTTTCATTTCAGATATTTTTTTCAATACTTTTTGTATGACATCCTATAATAAATTGTATATCGTTGAAAAGCTTACATCTTCAGCTTTAATTAGATGCCCTAATCATATCTCTCAGTTGCTTAGAAAAACGAATAAAAATTTTTTAATCAATCAGCTGCAGAACAAAAAAAGCTTTAATTTCAGATATTATCATATCTCTCAGTTGCTTAGATAAAAGAATAAAAATTTTTTAATCAATCAGCTGCAGAACAAAAAAAAAGCTTTAATTTCAGATATTTTTTTCAATTTTTTTTTGTATGACAACCTATAATAAATTGTATATCGTTGAAAAGCTTATATCTTCAGCTTTAATTAGATGCCCTAATCATATCTCTCAGTTGCTTAGAAAAAAAATAAAAAATTTTTAATCAATCAGCTGCAGAACAAAAAAAAAAGCTTTAATTTCAGATATTTTTTTCAATTTTTTTTTTTTGTATGACAACCTATAATAAATTGTATATCGTTGGAAAGCTTACATCTTCAGCTTTAATTAGATGCCCCAATCATATCTCTAAGTTGCTTAGAAAAAAGAATAAAAAATTTTTAATCAATGAGCTGCAAAACAAAAAAAAAGCTTTAATTTCAGATAATTTTTTCAATTTTTTTTGTATGACATCCTATAATAAATTGTATATCGTTGGATAGCTTACATCTTCAGCTTTAATTAGATGCCCTTATCATATCTCTAAGTTGCTTAGAAAAAAGAATTAAAAATTTTTTAATCAATGAGCTGCAGAACAAAAAAAAAAGCTTTAAATTCAGATATTTTTTTCAATTTTTTTTGTATGACAACCTATAATAAATTGTATATCGTTGAAAAGCTTATATCTTCAGCTTTAATTAGATGCCCTAATCATATCTCTCAGTTGCTTAGAAAAAAAATAAAAAATTTTTAATCAATCAGCTGCAGAACAAAAAAAAAAGCTTTAATTTCAGATATTTTTTTTTTTGTATGACAACCTATAATAAATTGTATATCGTTGGAAAGCTTACATCTTCCGCTTTAATTAGATGCCCCAATCATATCTCTAAGTGGCTTAGAAAAAAGAATAAAAAATTTTTAATCAATGAGCTGCAAAACAAAA
This sequence comes from Episyrphus balteatus, assembly GCF_945859705.1. Taxonomy (NCBI): domain Eukaryota; kingdom Metazoa; phylum Arthropoda; class Insecta; order Diptera; family Syrphidae; genus Episyrphus; species Episyrphus balteatus. Next base: position 59,687,067 of record NC_079135.1, on the reverse strand, counting down.
AAAAAAGCTTTAATTTCAGATAATTTTTTCAATTTTTTTTGTATGACATCCTATAATAAATTGTATATCGTTGGAAAGCTTACATCTTCAGCTTTAATTAGATGCCCTAATCATATCTCTAAGTTGCTTAGAAAAAAGAATAAAAAATTTTTCATCAATGAGCTGCAGACCAAAAAAGAAGCTTTAATTTCAAATATTTTTTTCAATTTTTTTTTTGTATGACAACCTATAATAAATTGTATATCGTTGGAAAGCTTACATCTTAAGCTTTAATTAGATGCCCTAATCATATCTCTAAGTTGCTTAGAAAAAAGAATAAAAAATTTTTCATCAATGAGCTGCAGTACAAAAAAAAGCTTTAATTTCAGATTTTTTTTTAATTTTTTTTGTATGACAACCTATAACAACGGCGGATAAAGGGGGGTGGGCACGGGGGCTCGTGCCCCCCCCCCCCCACCCCCCAGAACTGGTTCATACTTAAAGCAAATCAAATTATAAGAGTTGTTAAAATATATGAATAATAGCAGAAAGAACTTGAGTGAAACTCTTGTCTATTTCTGGCTGGAAATACGAATTTTGTTGTTTGTTGTAACGCTTTCCATGAAAAGCTCCACCTCACAAATAAATAACCGACTATTTGATGGGTAAACACGAGTTTTTTTTTCGATTTAAAAAAAGTGAATTTTCTAAGTGTTTTTTTTTTACTTCAAAATGATTTTGGTAAAAAATTTTAATATGGATACCGAGAGTCAAGGTATGAATGGTATTCTTAAAAAAATTTAATTGTATATAAAACTCTTTTTTTTTCAAACGGAGGGGTTGAAGTTTTTTTTTTAACATAAGTGTTTTTAAAATAGCGCAACATGCCACAACATTGCATAACCTATATATTATAGAGCTGATGGACATGTAGAACAATCTTGTATTTCAAGAGTTTGCCCAAGTTTGCACCCCCGAAAATAAAGACCCCTTGAAAAAAACTCATCAAAAGTGACTCTTACTTATAGATTTTTATATTATCTATTATTTTTCTCCAGGGATACCTTTAAAATTATGTAAAGAAATAGTGTTCCAAATTTCAAAAGAATCGGTGCAGTAGTTTTGAAGTTATGAGGGGCACCGGTTTTGAAAACATTAGTTGTGGGGAGAACGATTTAAGGTTTTGAACTCTAGACTAAAACGTTCGTAAGCGAAGTATTAAAATACTCATAACTTGGTCAATTTTCCAATAGATCTACAATATGAACACAATATTCTTGAGATATAAAAAAAATTTGAATGCAATTAAAAAAAAACGGGGTTTTCCGGGAAAAAAGGATGTTTCATTTTTTTTATTCTTAGGAACTTTAATATTTATTAGAATGAAATCTTTAGTATTTGATTAAAAATTACTATGTCATAAAGTAATGGTATAAATATGTCCATAATATTGCAAAATCTTGTAAAAAATCAATTAAAAAACGGAAATACATATTTTTTTTCTAAATTTCATCTTTAAAACTAAATTTCTCAAAAACTATTTAATGAAACTTGAGTCAAAAAATAAAATTAAGAATAAATTCCTAACATTAAGAAAAGTTATAGCACAGTTTTGTACGTGCATTTTATGATTTTTAATATATTTGTTCTCCCTAATCTAATCGGGATGTAAGTGGGTAAGCAAAATTTTTCCTTCCGAATAACATATTCGTCATTTGGTACCAATTTGATGTGAAAAATGTGCCCAAATATTTTTGGCCAGGTTTGAGACCAAAATACCGCACTGTGCGTCGTTAAAATTCACTGCTTGTCAGTCAGTCTTATGAAACTTTATTTTATTTCTAGCTGTTATTGCTGAATTTTTTGTCAATCCGTCCCTTATGCCCCTCATAGAAAAAAATCCTGGATCCGCCCCTGACCTATAATAAATTGTATATCGTTGGAAAGCTTACATCTTCAGCTTTAATTAAATGCCCTAATCATACCTCTCAGTTGCTTAGAAAAAAGAATAAAACATTTTTAATCAATGAGCTGCAGAACAAAAAAAAAAGCTTTAATTTCAGATATTTTTTTTCAATTTTTTTTTGTATGGAGTCAAATTTTCTCAAGTGGGCCACCTAAAACCGACTTCTCGAGTTTGATACTTTTTTTGTATATATTGGAAGATTTTCAAAAAGTGACAAAAAGAAAATATTTGTTTCATTTGACCTGAAGCCCGTTCACCAAAACACTTATAAAAAAAAAAAAAAAACTTATGGAAGATTTTCATGTTAAAAATAATATTCCAAAGTATTTTTGAAAAATTTCAATTTTGTTAAAAGTTATAAACAAATGAAATTTTTCAGGTCTCTTTGTTAAAATGGCTATATCTCAGTAAAGAAATGATAAAAATAAATAAAACTTGGTACACATATTACCAATTGTGAGCTGCCATCTGTCAAAAATAATTTTACTCCATTATATTTTTATTTTGCAATAGGGTTAGGGTATAGCAAAAGTGCAAGACCATTGTAAAATTTCAATCCATACATTTTGTGGCTGTAGTGTTGTGTTGTATCTCCTCCTATACCTACCAGAGGAAATAGTCGTGCGTTGAACTCAGCACACTTCAATTGTGTTGTACTCTTTGATTCCCAATTCGATATCATATTACGGATATTGTCTTGGGTCAATCAAAGTGCAATCATACAATAGTTGAACTGTGCTGACTCTTTAAACGTGCCGACGAGTATCCACTGGTAATGTATGGGCTTGCGATCACCCAAATGACACGACAAGGTTGGTCTTTGTAAAACATTCAATGAAGTCGGTCGTTTCGCATTCTTTACAGTTAAAACACTTTAACATTGGCGCAGCCGGTCCGCGAATCTCGTTTCTTTTATGTAAACTCGCGAATCTAAATTCAGAATAGTTAAAAAAAAAAAATAATTAATCAAAGTGTGAAATCTAAATGTTTTAAAAGAATCGCGTCTTATGTTGTGTTGTGTAGTGTTGTTGTGACATTAAAGTGATGGAAAAATAACAAAATAATAACAAAGAGAAAAAAAATATATATATCTCAAATAACAAAGAGAAAAAAGAAAAAATATATCTCAAAAAATATATCTCAAGTAATAACAAAGAGAAAAAAGAATATATCTGAAAAAAAACCATCGTTTGTGACAATTGAAAGTAGATACAAAGGGAAAAATACAGGTGAGTATACTTTAATGTATGTACATATATTTTTTTTTATATCGTAAATGACAAAGTTGTGTACCTATAAATTTGATTTTTTTTTAATTTTTTTTTTCGGTTTAGTTTTCCAAGTCAAGTTCTTAGTCAAGTTTCGTTTCTTTCATTTGTTTTTCGTAGTAACTTTAGTTGAGGTAGGTCGTTTGATTTTATTTGATTTAAAAAGAAAAAAATTAGATCTGTTGGTTGGCGTTAGTTAATGGCCCGCAACCAAATTGAAGCCCAACTTAACGATCTAATAGAGGAGTTAGAGTATTTTAAAAAAGAAAAGAAAGAAAACCAACGACAATTAAAGTCGTTGAATGAATTTCTTTTCACAGAATTAAGGGAAGTTTTGAATCCTGAGGTTTACAAACTGGTCAGTTTTCAGCTAACATCTCAGTGGGGTAAATTAACTAGAGTAGAATCGACTGACGCAATCGATAACGAATACGTCAAAGCCGTTCACGCTCTAGTAGAAAACCACACTAAAGAGGCAGACGACCTTACAAAACAGCTTAAAACGAGCGAGTTTAAGCGTAAGGAAGCTGAAAAACAACTTCTGAAAACAACAGAAGAAGCTGACCAGGAAATAGACCAGCTCACTATTGAGTTAAACAAAAGTTTAACAACTCAAAGGGAGCTAAGGGAAAAAGGTAAATCATCACCTTATCCTGACAGTTCAAAACACCTTATTCCGTTGCTCACTCCTCAACATACTTCTACACCAAAATCGTCTCTGGAAAGAAACCTGGTCAACACAGGAGTTCAAACCACAGTTGTAGAAGTATTTAAATCAAATAAAATCACTCAGGTAGAAATAGAAGAAAATTGCAAAATGCCACTTGAGAGTATAAGCAAGGTAGTTTCAAGGTTAGTCCCCATATTCAACGGGGAGAGAAATCATGAACTTTCACAAAGAGTTCATGAATTCTTAAACGCATGCGATCTGGCTTTGAAAATGGTAAAGAAGAAGGGGGATCTTAGTGTGTCTAATCTCAACCCGATTGCAAGGCGATGCGTTTGAGTTAATTCGTTCAAACAATGTGAACACAATAGAGGGGTTGGCAAAACTGTTTAAAGACAGTTATTTAGTGCCAAAAACTCTGGACAATGTGATGAACGAATTAAAACAATGCCATCAATTGCTAGGCGAAGATGTAAAAGCGTTCGCTAGACGTCTAGCGAAACTGAAGGCTACATCTGTTGAGATTATTGACTCAAGATATACCGCAACTGAGTCGGAACGGGATCGAAAATATATGCGAATTTTAAAATTTGCATATATTTTCGATCCCGGATTATTTTTTACTATTGTATAGTTTTTAAGATTTGAGTGTGTAGGTATGAAGCTTGTATACATGAAATAGTCCTCTCTTGTACTGTTCAAAACAGGGACATGGACGTAATTGTCGTGCGCCTTAACTATTGTGTTTCCACATTAAGGAACGGGAAAAGAACCTTCTATCTTTAATTAAACTAAATCATAACTTAACAAAGCAAGAAAAAAAATCTATACAAAATTTATGCGTTAAGTTTAATGATGTATTTTTACTAAAAGGTGATCGTTTAAGCTATACACCCGTGTTAGCCCACAACATACCCACCAAATCTGACCAAGCACCAATCAATATAAAGCAATATAGAACTCCGCAGATTCACAAACAGGAAATTGAAAGGCAAGTGCAAGAAATGCTTGACCAAGACATTATTTCTGAAAGTAAATCACCTTGGAAGGTCAAAAACGGTGGAGGGTGGTTGTTGACTTCAGAAAACTAAATGAAGTCACAATCAAAGATGCATTTCCCCTTCCTAGAATAGAAGAAATTCTCGATCAATTGGGCAATAGTCAGTTTTTTACCAAATTGGATTTGGCAAGCGGTTACCATCAGGTGTTGATCGATCCAGCCGATAAAGCTAAAACTGCGTTTAGCACCAGTACAGGGCATTACGAGTTCAATAGAATGCCCTTTGGTCTAACCGGTGCTCCGGCAACATTTCAAAGGATCATGAATCACATTCTGACAGGTTTGCATGGCATTGATTGTTTCGTTTATTTAGATGATATTGTTGTCTATGGTAAAAATCTAGAAGAACATAATCAAGAACTTTCTAAAGTTTTGGGAAAACTTAGGCAGCACAATCTCAAATTAAATACCGAGAAATGTAACTTTCTACGGCGTGAAGTAACATATTTGGGACACGTATGTTCTGAAGCTGGTGCTTCACCCGACCCAGCTAAAACACAATGTGTTACAGATTTTCCTAGACCCAAAACAATAAAACCATTTCTGGGCCTTACGAACTATTATAGAAAATTTATACCGCAATACGCTAAAATAGCAGCCCCAATATCAAAGCTGCTGCGTAGTGAAAGTAGTTTCGAATGGTCTCCAGATTGTGAAAAATCATTTCAGTTCCTCAAGGAAGCGATTACCTCACCACCTGTTCTCATCTACCCAGATTTCACAAAGCCATTTATCCGGACTACAGATGCTAGCAACGAAGCTCTAGGAACCGTTTTGTCACAGGGCGAAGTGGGTGAGGATAAGCCTATTGCTTATGCTAGCCGTTCGCTAGAAAAATCTGAAAGAAATTATTCTACGATAGAAAAGGAATTGCTTGCCGTAGTTTGGGGGTGTAAGCACTTCCGAACATATCTTTTAGGTCGACATTTTACAATTTTTACAGACAATCATCCCCTTGTAGGAGTATTTAATGTAAAGGATCCAACCACGAGACTTTTGCATTTTCACCACAAATTGTCTCAATATCGAGGTAAAATCACGTATTAGCCTGGCAAAACCAACTGCAATGCAGTTGCGTTAAGCAGGATACAAAAAGATAACGATTGTATCAAAATTGTTCAGACAAGGAGTAAGGCCAAAAGGAATAGGGAAGTTCCTAGTATTGAAAATGACTTCGTAACACAAAAAGGTAAGAAAGGTAAGAAAAATCGAGGAAATAGAAATGACTTTCAAATTCTACAAAATCCTGTAGACATACAAACAGTTCTTCGCGATTTGCACAACTCCGCACTAGGAGGGCATCAGGGGATGACAAAAATTTTGCACGGATTCGTCGTCAGTTTAGATGGAAAGGGATGAAAAATGACATTGCAAATTAAATTAGGAATTGTGACAAATGCCAAAAAAATAAGTCAGGGAAAATGACCAGAATGCCAATGGTATTGACAGATACCCCATGTTTTCCGTTCGAAAAGGTATACATGGACATGGTCGGTGTTCTTCCACTGACGTATTCCGGTAATAGATACATTTTAACATTCCAGGACGACTTGACGAAGTATATGACCTGTGTGGCAATTCCTGATGCTGAAGCATGCACTGTAGCAAGAGCTTTTTACGAAGAGATTGTAACAAGGTTCTGTATACCCAAAGTTCTAGTCACAGATAACGGAACAAATTTTACTTCGAAGCTTTTTTCCGAAACTTGTAAGCTTCTGGGAGTTAAAAAGATCCACACTACCGCCTATCATCCACAGGCCAACGGTTCACTTGAACGCAGTCACAGACCCTTAGCGGAATATCTAAGGAGTTTTGTTGACAATGATGAACAGTGTTGGGACCAGTGGCTGAGACAGGCAATGCATGTCCACAACAACACGGTGCATACCGCCACTAAACTGACACCAACGAAGAGCTTGTATGGTTTCGAGTTCGAGATGCCGACAAATTTTAAGAGTAAACCTAAACCTCTGTATAATGATGAAGACTATCCGAAACTTCTTCAACATCAACTGCAGAAAACTCATGAACTTGCAAGAAAGAATCTTGAACTGGCCAAGCAAAAATCGAAACAGCAATACGACCGTCAAACCAACCCTGTGTCGTTTGCAGTTGGAGCAAAAGTCATGCTTAAAAATCCAACTAGGAAAAATAAGTTCTCCCCTATTTGGTTGGGTCCCTTCGAGGTGGTGTCTGTAAATGATATTGTAAATACCAATATTCAAGTAGGTAGGAAAATCAAAAGGGTACACAACAACCAACGTAAGGCTTATTGTAATGATTAAATTTGATTTCTTTTATTTTTTTTTTCTCTTTCTAGATTGTGGACTGACTGTTAAAAATAATAATTTTTATTTTAATTTTATTAATCAAATATAAATTATCTTTTTCTTACATTAAATTTATAAATTTCAATTTGTACACTAAATTCAAAGAAAAAAAACAAATAGAACAAAAAGTTAGACTATTCCTGTTATACAAAAAAAGTGATAGAAGAAAAATTTATTCAATACTTAATATAAACAAACACTTTTCAATGTTGCTTTAATGTATAAACTAATCCTTCTCGTGGCAAACATACCGAACGTCTCAACATCCCACACAACAACAACATCAGCTCCTTATCAAATAGAAAACATTACTTTAACTCCACCACTATTTGAAGGCATTGGGAATGCTGTCTTTTTTAACAACAAATGGACCATATTCACGAAAATAAAACCCATGCATTTTTCTGAGGTTCTCGATTTTGTAAACAAGTGTGACGCTAAGATCAAACAGCTGTGCGTTCCTCTACAATCAAAATTTCAAATAAATTGCAACATGAGAACGAACGAGTTGGAAGCTATCATTTACAACCTTCGGCAAAACAACATGCGACTAAAGCATATGGTCTCTCACCGAAGAAATAAGATAGAGATAGAAACAATCGGACATTTCTTCCATTGGGCTTTTGGAACTATGGACAAGGAGGATTCCGATAAGATTTATGACCATCTAAGCAACTTGGATACCAACGAAAATGAAACGCTAAATTTGATTAAGAAACAGATAACGGTGGCAAATTCCAATTTTGATAGGCTCAGTAAACCTATTAAAACATTAGCAGAGGAGGTGGACAAAATTGGAAATAGTTTCGAAAACTTCACCACGGATATGGAAAATTTCGCGACGGCTACAATCAAAGAGTTAGCTGCGACGAAATTGAAAGTGGAGATTAACGAAATGATCTCATTAGTTACTTCTAAACTACTTGAAGTCCAAAGTCGCCAAACAACTGAGCTATCAATTTTTAACGATTTGTACCAAAATAAGCTTCATCCTTTTATTTTGGATGCAAACAATATATCATCAGTGCTGAAGAATTCTAAGTATGAAAGAATGGTTCTTAATCCAGCCGCGTTGTTCCAAGTTGTTCGGCTGTTGGCCTATCCACAAGGAGACTCAATCGTTTTAAAGATTACTGTTTCGCTACCTGAAGCCACCATGTTTTCCTTGTTCAAGGTATACCCAGTGCGAACAAAACTCGATCACCATTGGGACTTGGTTTTGGACGTTAAGACTGAATACATCGCAGAAGCAGACGATCATACCTTATTTGTCACCATGTCGCGTACAGAGTTGATGCAATGTTCCGAGGTCCCGTTCAATTCGTCAATAACGATAAAGGTATGTCAACACCAAAAACCTATACATACCAGTGGAAGCTCCGAATGCCTAGTAGAGCTGTTGCAACATTCTACTACCTCAAAAACGAACTGCAACTACGTCGCTTCACCAACTACAAAGGGGGTAATCACGAAGATGTCAACGAAGAACCAATGGCTTTTCAATGTAAGAGAATCGATTGTTCTCAATTTTAATTGCGATGGGGAACTGTACGCTCCAGAGCTCAAAGGATTCGGAATTCTGCACATTCTACATCCTTGCGAAATAAATACGAAAGAATTGCGTATACCATACGAGCAGGTTTGGAGTTCAAAGCTTAAGATCCATCAACCGAGAGTGAACCATTCGGATCGTATTGAACTACTAAGGGAACGATATGCCAATGTTACAGTGAGGACCTTTTCGAAACCACCACCACTATCATTAGGTAGTCATAGCGATATGATTGCGAGTTTGAAGGAGGGGAAGAAGTCGTTAGAAGACCTACAAGAGGAAGCAAATCAGGTCGAAAACGGAAAGCGTGTAAACAGTCAGCGATTGGAAGTCGACGTCCATCGATATTCTCTTTTGTCCATCAGTGTTCCCATAATAGCACTCGTATTGTTTAAATGGTACCTTTCAAGAAGTTCGTCTGAAAACACCGCCAACATACCGAATCATATAACAACAAATGTAACAAACGTTGTCCCAGAAATATCCCATGCCGTCAAGATAGATGGCGTCGAGATGGATGCCATGCCAGATCGTACAGCTGCAACAAGGAAATCGATACGAGGAGTAACGTTTGCCCGAGTTTAAAAAACTTATTTGTAATGTATAATGCCGTAAGAAAAAGAGAAAACAAAATAAATAATAATTAAATAAAGAATTGTAAAAATGAGATCAAATAAAATGATACAAATCTTAAAACTGTTATTTACACTTTTACATAAATATAACGTTTTGTTCTATATATTCAAAAATATAAATAAAAACAAACTGTCCATTACCTCAGAAAAATGTATTGCTTACATAAAAAAAGGGGTTATTTTTATTTATAAAAGAAAAATTATAATACAATATAAAACAAAATTAAAATTAAACCTATTTTTAAATATAATGCTGTTAATAATAATGTTCTTAAATAAAAAAGATAATAACGTTCCTAAATAAAAATATAAAAAAAAATGAAACAATTGTAATGTAATAAAAACACAAAGTAGTTCCTAGAATATAAAACTATATTTGTTAAGTATTTTTAAGAAATTGTTCAATAAAAATAATTTAATCTTGTCGATTGTCATCCGGTTGATCGTGAGTTCTTTCTCCGGGTGGGGAGGGATGTTGTATCTCCTCCTATACCTACCAGAGGAAATTGTCGTGCGTTGAACTCAGCGAACTTCAATTGTGTTGTACTCTTTGATTCCCAATTCGATATCATATTACGGATATTGTTTTGGGTCAATCAAAGTGCAATCATACAATAGTTGAACTGTGCTGACTCTTTAAACGTGCCGACGATAATCCACTGGTAATGTTTGGGCTTGCGATCACCCAAATGACACGACAAGGTTGGTCTTTGTAAAACATTCAATGAAGTCGGTCGTTTCGCATTCTTTACAGTTAAAACACTTTAACAGTTGTAAGATTTTACACTTTTGCACTTTTGCAATGATACTAGACCAGTTGCATCGGCTCGTGAATACCCCTAATATTTCTGAAAAAGTAAAAAAATATTTTTGAAAAATTTTTCTTTAATTAATATTTTAAACCTTTTTTCTTAAATTTACAAAGTGCAAAATGTCCACAAAATACCTGTGGAGATAGTTATACAACGACCAGCCCTCGAACCTCAGTTTTAAATTTATCCTCGGCTAAACCCAATTCTCCTAAAACCTTAAATTAATTTTTTTCTTAAAAAAAAGCATTCCAACATATTCCAAAAATGAAAATTCATATACAATGTCAAAAATTAAAAAAAATTGCAATCATTGTAGGTATACCAATTTCGAAATTGATATAAAATGTTGCAATCCTTTACTTCCTTAATAATTTAAGAAAAGCAAGAAAAAGTTTCAAAACACAAACATCAAAATAACCAAAAAAAATGAAATAATTCTAAAAATGAAAATTCAATACAATGCCAAACATGAAAAAAATTGCAATTATTGTACATATATCAATTTCGAAATTGGAATAAAATGTTGCAATCCTTTACTTCTTAAATAATTTCAGAAGAGCAAAAAAAAGTTTCAAAACAGAAAATTAAAAAAATTGCAATCATTGTAGGTATATACCAATTCCGAAATTGATATAAAATGTTGCAATCCTTTACTTCCTTAATAATTTAAGAAGAGCAAGAAAAAGTTACAAAACACAAACATCAAAATAACCAAAAAAATGAAATAATTCTAAAAATGAAAATTCAATACAATGCCAAACATGAAAAAAATTGCAATTATTGTATATCAATTTCGAAATTGGAATAAAATGTTGCAATCCTTTACTTCTTAAATAATTTAAGAAGAGCAAAAAAAAGTTTCAAAACAGAAAAATCAAAACAACCTGGGGTGGAATCGGCTAAGGTGATTTGTGATCGTTGACAGTCACAAATCACAAAATCGGTCTGCGTAAGGTGATTGTCACATGTGATTATCACATTTTTATGACTTTTTTTTGTGACACCTATTTTGCTATCACTTTCATACAAAAATGTATTTCTATTTTCAACTTCCAAGGCAAAACACAATTATTAAACGAATTATAATTGAAATCATTTTTTTTTATTGTCGCATAAAGAAAAAAACTCATCAATACATAATTATTTTTATCTACAAAGAAAATAAGATGTTTTTTTTTCTGCAATGAACTTCCTTGGGCATGGGCAGTCTCCGACTTATTTTCTTCCTGAGTACTCGAAGTCAACCATTTGAGATCGTTTCATTAAATAAAACAAATAATTATAAAATTAATATTCAAATGGTTAAGGAAATTGCACATACATAGTTAATTTATGAAGTTTTTTTTAATTCACATATCGTCGCCCTAGTATTGAAGTGCCGTATACGCCATTTTTACATTTTTGGGAAATCGCATTTAAATGTTCGGAAGATAATTGCGAAAGAGCTAACCACTGGTATTTTTTGATATTTTAGTATGATATATAATTAAAATGTGTCTTTTATATACATGTTATTGGACATCTGCAATTCGTTTAGTTTTCAAAATATTTAAATTTTTGTCCAAAATGAGTTTGCCGTATACGCCATGAAAATCAGAAGTTTCTTTTATTCATATACACGTACGTTAAAAAAAACATAACGTCCGTCAAAACAATTCTCAAAATTTTCTTTCATTGCATGAAAAATTTGACGTAAATGCCAAAATGTCTTGTTTTTATCAAAACAATAGTGAATATCTCGGCAACGAAAAACGATAGAAAAAAACGGATAGCAGATTTGAAAAGAGCAACTTCGAAAACATACGACTGCATACCTAGTTCAAAAAATGCAATTTGGCGTATACGGCACTCCAATACTAGGGCGACGATATGTAGGTGGAAATCTTTTCTTTTGAGGCAGGAAACTTCTTATTAAATGCAAATAAAACATTCCCGTACGTGGAAAACGTAACACCGCGCAACACCTTAGTAATAAATTAATTATTTTTAACTATTTTGTTATTAAATAAACAATAAAGCAGAAGAAAAAAACAAAACAAAGCCACAAAAAAAATTGTTTATAAATGAAAATTTGACACAAGTGTGCCATTTTCATGTATTCCGTGGAAGTGATGCCAATTTATCAGAAAAAAATTGTGATCACCTTACACAGACGGAAAATTTTATTTGATCACATTTGACTATCACAAATGTGACTGTCACCAATCACCTTACACGATTTCACCCCTGCATCAAGATCATTGTGTATGAATTCATATAATACATACAATACATACAAATGAAAACGAAAAAAAAACACATGAATACATTCATTCCCATCTCCTTTGGGTATCTCTGCATTTTTTGCTGTCTATTTAATATTTTTAGTTTTTACAGTTTCCGTATTCCCAAGAAGCAAGGAAATGTATGAAAGAAAATACACCTTTTAAAAAAGAATGGGAATATAAAACAAAATAGAATAAAATAAAGACTTTTTTTTGCTCCTCCCTTATTCTAGACACACACCATTTGAATCTGCAAGAATACAGCGCGACTGCAGCGACCCGGTGGTTTAGTCAGAAAACACAAAATCTTGAGTGCAGTGGCGTATCCAGAAAAAAATTTGGAGGGGGCTGGAAAATTTTTCAAAAATTTTTTAGAGGGGTACGAAAAATTTCTCTCTCTCATTTATTCATCTTTGACCGAGAGTGAAGCGCAGTGCTGCGGTACTGAAAGTAGTATAGTAGCATTTAACTGCTCTTGACGTAGACAGCTTCGTACTTCTGCCTCCTATTTTCAAAGTTCTTGTGTCCCAAACATTTTACACAAACAGCAAGAAGTTGAGTCAAATTTAAAAAAACACTTTATTTAGTTTGAACTTTGTCATGTGCTGTGTTTACAGATTTATTCCTATCAGTGTGTAATTTTTGAGCTATACTCATCACCATTTTCGATATGTTCCGCAATTCGACCGCAAGTTATTTGAAATCACTTTTCAATTTCACGTGAAATAAAATATCATATTCTTCATTTCGATCGATTTCGAAAACTTCGAAATTGCTTCGAACTTTCAAAACTGAAGGATCATCCATTTTTATTTTGTTTCTGAAGTTAAATTATTGCTACTGGATGCAATTTTATAGGCAATTTTAAACTAAAGAAGAGATCTGATGTATTCCGAATCGGACTTAAATTCGAAAAAAAACTACCCCAACCCCCAACTTCAGCTAAGGCTCTTACTCAAACAAACACAAATAGCCGTTTCAGAGTTTGGAGGCTCGAGCATCTGAGCTGCCTCTAAATCTATAAGATTTACGAACAAGTTTCAGTCAAGCATATTCATTACTATGAAATTAGGTAAAAAATAACATGATCTTGAACGCTTGGGGGGGGGCTTGAGCCCCCTGAGCCCCCCCTTCAATACGCCACCAAGACTGGAAACTCGGCGGTCAACTGACGTTTGCCTACAAGCTGCGAGGTGTGGCGAATGTCGTGAACCTATCGTTGTGTTCGTGTCCGATGTGGGTGAATGTCGTGAATCTATAAATGTGTGCGTTTTAACGTCATTTACCAACGTGGTGGCTTTCACATATATTCACAGACAGCACTGTACACAAAAGGGTTTTGGGGGGAAAGACGTACGAAAGTTTCCAGTCTTCGTATTTTTTGTTTATGGTAATAGTACTATGGAATTGATATACAATGACATAACATGGTACAAAAAGAGAAGGTATGATCATGAGAAAAAACTCAGTATCGAGAACTGTCAAAACTTATGGCTACTTAAGGTTTTGACAGCCCAGCCCATTGAAATTGTTGTTGTAAACAAAGGAGATGGCACATTTTTGGGCCCAGTGTGTTCACTAAAGAAATGGGTATCAAATGAAAGGTGACGGTAAGCACATTACGTGGGTAAAATATTTTCAAATTCGTTAGTGGGGTTTTGGAGGTATTTGAGTTTGAAGTTTCGGATTTCACAATCAAGATTTCAGCTAATTTTTCGAACAATTAATCGTAGAATGCGTAATAATGGGTGTGCAGAAAATAATATTGGTATCAAATGAAAGGAATTTCTCTTGTCTATAAATCTGTATCAAAAGTTTTTTTTTGTTAAAAAAAAATAATACATATTAGGTACTTACTTCTCAAAAGGTGATTTTTTTAAGCGAGGCATTTGGCACATCGAAATATCAAAATATTCAGTGGTGACATGCACTTTCTTTTGGAATTTTTCGATAGCTTAATGTGTTACCTTTAATTCTATATATAAAATAGTTCTATAAAACATACAAAAACCTTATAATAAGCAATATACACAAAAACGAGCTGAAATATACCTATTAAATAATAAGAATAGAAACTATAGTTCAGTCAATTGGGAAAAATCTGGAAAAAGCTATGACGTCAGCTAAGTTTGAATGCAGTATTGAAGAGGGGTTTATCCCAAGTACAAATCTCAGATTGCGTATTGTTTGGTCTTGTGGGGCGACCGCCATTTTGAAAAACGCATTTGTTTCAATATCTCGAGAAAGACTAGTCGGACAGAAAACTAGAAAGGACTTTTTAGATTGGAAATTAATTAATCTTTCTTTTTCTAGGACATCATTTTTCTCTAGGAGTTATAATTTCAGAGTTACAGTACCGCAAATTGTGTGTTTTTTTATATTTTAAATATTTTGAACAACCCTTAGGGCCATTTTGTTCACTAGAAGTTGAACATAACTTGAGGATTTTTATCTTCAACTTCCCAATTTGCTTCTGTTCACTGAAAGTTGACGTTTTTAACTTTCGATTTTCAACTCGAGAGTTTTATCAACTTCCAGTTTCCTCAAATTCCTAAAAAAGTAGAAGTTAGGCAACCAAACTTGAGAGTTTGCTTCAAAATATTTTTTTTTAAATTTTTCTGTCAAAATTTTGTTGGCAGTTACTGGTAGACCAGAATGATGTAGCTGTGGCTTGTGTCTTGTGTCGCTGTCAAAGTTAAAAAGTATGAAATTAGTATATTGGTGCCAGAATACGTAGCTGTAGCTGTGGCTGTGGCAAGGAAATTCGCTGTGGTACAAGTCGAGTCGACTTTTACTTCAAGCTACAAGCGGAATGACTTTTGACGTTTCTAAGGTGGTTACTCAGTTAAAATTATTTTTTTTTTCAAGGCAATTGACATTTTTGTACGCCACATAATTCTGTTCATCTTTTCTACATTTTGAGCGAATTTATTTGACATCTTGTACCACGATGTTTTTCTTTGCTACAAGCGAATTTTCATTCTGAACAAATTCATTAATAAAATAAAATATAAAACAAAGAAAGAATTGCATTGTTTATTTTATTATGTATTTTTATTAAAACCTTCAAGTTAAAGCATTCTGTTTAAGACAAAACTCATTTTTGTTCTGGTGTTATGGGTCTTGAAGTATATGATTTTGTAGTTTTTTTCTTGATTTTTTTTTTTTAAGTTTCTGTTTAAGATCACTCCCGATGGGGCAAAGGCTTGAATAATTTTATTTCTATCCAATTCCATATGTACATTTCAACTATTCCGCATCTAGGTTTATGTATTATTAACAGCCACACAAACAAAAATTTTATCAAATGAATGATATCGATATGCCAAAATTGGTTTGATTTGGATTTGTAATTCTTGAAAAACGGCGCACATACAATCGGACAAAAATCGATTCGTTGTTAAATAATAAAAAGAATTCGACATTTTGAACACCAAATACAACACAAACCTTTATAAAATTCTAACTGACGTAAAACATTCAAAATATGATTATAAACTGACAGTTTTTGTGTTTACTGTCACAAATATCCCAAGGATATTTTCAAAACTGAAAGTTGGCCAACTTTTGTTTTTTAAACTCGAGATTTAAGCAAAAAATAGTGAACAAAATAGATTCTTAACTTTTGTTTTAACTCTCGAGTTAAAGTCAACTCTCAAGTTTGTCAACTTGAGAGTTTGCTTTAAGTTGATCAATAGTGAACAAAATCGCCCTTAGAGTTAAGTGCGGAATTACTGAGAATGAGATACTTTGCGGTTCTCTTACTCTGAAAGCATAACTCCTAGAGAAAAATGATGTACTAGAAAAAGAAAGATTAATTAATTTCTGTTGTCGGCCCCTTGAGTTTCCAGTAGTCAGCCCCAACTTGTAAATTCATTTTTATAATACAAATGGTTATAAAAAAGTATCAACAAGTCTTTCTTTCAGAATTAAATAATTTATAAAAAAATAATAAGTAAAAGAGGAACTTTTATTTCATTCAAACCTTATTCAAGATAAATAATCTACTAACTAATGTAACAATGCAATAAGATATGGTTATAAAACAAAATATAAAAGTAAATCAATAAAAAGTACCTACGTATTTAAGTATGTAAAAAAGATACTTAGGTATCTACAAGTTAATTAAACAAAATAAAATAAGCTTTATAATCTATGCTTTCAAACATAGTTTTTTTATATTCCCACGCCTCTTTTCCCCCCCAGATACCGCACGCGCTGGGGTCCATTTTCACCGAGTACGAAGTCATTTGCGGATGATTATCGTATCGGCACTTTTAAGTGTTTTTTGAAGGTAAAATAAAATTAAAAAGAACTAAATAAGTAAAGAGAATGGTGATACGAATATCAAAGGAAGGTCAAAGATTGGGACTGCTTAGTACAAGCATTTATTATATCTATGCAAAATAAAAAAAAATTTTAAATTAACAAAAAAAAATAAATTTAATATTTCATGTTTAATTTTCAGAAAGTGTCAAATGTCAAAATTTTAAAACAAAAATGTTTTAATAGTCAAGAGTGTTGAGAAAAAAATAACTCAGTATACATATGTACATAAAATTAGGTATAAAGACATTAAATGAGAAAAGAATCAGTAAACATTAAACATAAATACAAAAAAAAGTTTATGAGCGTGGTACACTGGTTTTTAGTATTTTTTTCAGACTAGTTTTATTAATATTAAAATCAAACAGATTAGTATTCAAATTTACAAGCTTACACATGCGAGTTAAGGGCACATGCATACCATAATTAGTACGGTGTTGGGGTAATTTTATTAAATCTAAGCTACGAAAGTTATAAGCACCTCTCCGGTAGTTAAAATTAATAGAATTAAGCAGATCCGGGCCATCAATTACACCCGTTATAAGTTGATGAATAAATACAAGGTCGTTATTTACTCTCCTTTGAGACAAGTTTTGGATCTGCAGTAGGTTGATTCGATGCTCATAGGAAGGAAGGTTAAAAGGGTCCGTCCATGGTAAGCCTTTTAAGGCAAAACGAATAAAATTACGTTGGACTGATTCTATTCTTTCTATATGGATGATGTAAAAAGGTGTCCAAACTTGAGATGCGTATTCTAAGTGGGGGCGAACTAAGCAGTTGTAAAGAGCTAATGTAACGTAAGGGTCCCTAAACTCTTTCGACCAACGCTTGACAAAACCTAACATAGAATTGGCCTTGTTTACAATCAGGTTTATGTGGTCTGTGAAATCGAGGTTGGAGTTAAAGTTAACACCAAGGTCTTTAAAGCTATGCACACGGAGTACAGTGTGATGCGATATCTTATAATCATACAGACTAGGAGTTTTTTTCTTTGAAAAGGTCATCGTCTGACACTTAGTCGGGTTGAGATTTAAACCGCTCTTTGTACACCAAATAGCAAATCTATCAAGATCATCTTGCAAGGATATGCGGTCATTCACAGAGCTTATGCTTTTGTAAATTTTCATATCATCTGCGAAAATAAGAATTTCACTCTTACGTAAACATAACGGTACGTCATTAATAGCTAAAATAAAAAGAAGAGGTCCCAGGTGGCTACCTTGCGGGACGCCCGATTTGGCAATGAAGGATTTTGAGAAGGTCCCTCTGAATTTCACCTATTTATAAGGTAAGAAGAAATCCAAGTGATAAAACTTATAGGAAAACCAAACATTTTTAATTTAAACTTTATGATGTCATGAGAAAGTTGATCAAAAGGCGAAGGAGCATTTTTGCAAAAATGAAAGTAGATTCGTAACCGTTGATCTTTTTTGCATGAAACCATGTTGTTGATTACAAATAATATTTCTACAGTAGAACGTTAAACTATCACAAATAACTTGCTCAAATAGCTTTGGAATACATGAAAGTTTAGATATTGGCCTATAGTTAGTTATATGGGCTTTATCTCCCTTTTTAAAAACAGGAGTAATATATGCGCTTTTCCATATGTTTGGAAATATACCCGATTTAAGAGATAATACGAAAATGTGTTGAAGAGGGAGAGCTAAAACGGATCTACAGTTTTTCAAAACTATCGGAGGGATTCCATCAGGTCCCAGGGAGCAATCATCATGAAGAAGTGAAAGACAGTGTGAGATCTTATCGAGCTCAACTGGAATACTGTTAAATGTAACTTGGGGGTAATCACGTAGGTAATGGAAGTAATCTATATCTATATCGATGGGGGTATCAATAAAAGATTGACTAAAGTTATTTGCAAACGCGTCAGAGATCTCAATAGTACTTTTTAAGATATTATTGTTATAATTAAAGTTGACTGGATAGCCATCAGATTTCTTTTTTGAATTGACGAATTTCCAAAAACTTTTAGGGTCTTGTTTAAATCTCCATCGACTCAAGGTATTCTGCATAAACATTATTAGAGAGAGTCTTAAACTCATCAAAAAGAGAGATGTATAAATCATGATTTTCGGGGGACATATTTTTCAAATAATTTTTCCATGCTTTATTTCTTTTGTTTCGGAGAATTTTAAGTTCTTTGGTATACCATGGATGGCATATGCTTGTGTATTTGGATCTTTTCAAGGGAAATATCTCCGCTATACAACTATTTAAAACGTTATAAAAATATGACACCGCGTTTTCAACGTCACACGAAACTGGAATATTTACAATACCAGATGCACTAAGTTTATCAGATAACTGATGAGAATTAGCTCTCCTAAAGTCAATTTCTTATGAATTGTCTTGAGAATTACTATTTACAAGTAAATGACCTCCTAAGTCAAGAAACATGTCAAGTGGGGGATGGTAAGGGTCTATGTTAGATATAGCAGAGGAAGATTCTACCACTACTGTATTAACTGCGTCAGTTGACATGGTCAGGTGGGACTTGTGGCCATCGACGAGGAACAATACTGGTCGTATTGCAGAAACATTCTTCGCGTATGTAATCAATAGTTTTGATGGATGGTTTACAGAACAAAATATAATGTTCTGTAAGCCATCCATCAAAACTATTGGCTACATACGCGAAGAATGTTTCCTCGCATCCTACCACGATATGCCATCAGATCCCGGAACCACTTCCTGACCGACTCTTCTGTCACTGATCCGAGCTTTTGATAGTTCCTCTGGTGTTCTGAGGGACAATTCCGGGTGACGTTTTAAAAATCCGTAATACCAGGTAGATCATCTTTAAAGGGTTTCTTCCTTTTATCATCACGAATAAGTTTTTGGACTGTGTTTAAGAGATTCGTGGCTTTTTGTAGAAAACCACACTTTGCAAGGTTTATAAGCCAGTTCGCTGAGTTTTTTCCTCCGCCGCCTTCAGTACTGTATCGGGTCCCATTTTTCTAGGTTTTTCTTCAACTTTGCCATGAATTCGGTCCTGCAGTGTTCCTCTAGGTAGTTGCCTCCTCCGAGTAGTTGTGGAATTTTTTCTCGGTTTTTGTGTGTTTTCTCTGTCATTTTTAATCCTGTAATTTATTAAAATTTTATTAACTTAAGCCTAGTACACAGCTGAAGCGAATCGAAAAATTTTTAAGTCTCCAACGTCGATAGCGAACATGTTAACGAACAAAAATCATCGAGTAATAGGTATGTCAGAGTAAAAATACAAAAATTACAAATAAAATTCAAGAAAAAACATCAAAAAGTAAAAGTTTTGACACTAAAACAAAATAAATTAAATTTTGTTCAAGATTTCATTGAGCTTTTTTGTATGGAAAATTTCGTTTCGCTTTAGCAGCATAGTAGGCTTAAGTCTTTAAAATTTTGATTTCCATAATTATAATAATAATTTTTGAGATAATTCTTCACTCCGGACTTTATTTTGGAAAACGGCAAAGGTTTCCATATGTTTTTATTTCTCTAAAAACTAAACATACCTATACGGCTGACAATAGAATATGTGTCATCTATAGTCAGCCACCCATTCTATCGTAACCTTTATGGGCGGCTGACTACTGAAACTATTAACTTTTTTCATATTTTTTTTGCGCCAATCTAAAAGAGAACAAAATTCTCTTAATCTTGCATATTCAGGTAAAAAAAAAAATTAAAAATGGAGTTTTCAGTAGTCAGCCGGGGGGGGGGGGGCTGACCTTAGGAGAATTAAGAATAATTTGTCTCCTAAGGCCAGCCCCCCCTGTAAATAATTTACGAACAATATTTTGTAATTTTTTTTGTAGAAAAAGTGAAATAAAAACTATAAATAATCATATAATGCCCTTACCTTCAATATTTTAACAGCTATAGCTTTTTTTGAAAAAACACTTCCACTAATTTTAAATTATCAAATAGTCACAAATCTGACTTTTAGGAAAACTTGGACCAAACTGGCATTTTTTACAAGAGAACGAGCAGCTGCATTGTAACAATTTTTTTCACCCAGACAGAAAAATAGTTAGGCTTTTAGAAAAAAAAATAATCAGAGAAAAAAAACTTTTGCGTTTACTATTTTGCTGGATTTTATGGCGAAGTGGCTGACTACTGGCGGGGGCTGACCTTACATGCCATCACCCTACCTTTCATTTGATACCAATATTATTTCTGCACACCCATTATTACGCATTCTACGATTAATTGTTCGAAAAATTAGCTGAAATCTTGATTGTGAAATCCGAAACTTCAAACTCAAATATCTCCAAAACCCCACTAACTAACTTGAAAATATTTTACCCACGTAATGTGCTTACCGTCACCTTTCATTTGATACCAATTTCGTTAGTGAACACACTGGACCCAAGCTCCATAGAAAAATGTGCCATCTCCTTTGTCTTGGAAATTGTTGTTGCTTTTGACTTTGCCAAATGCCAAACGTCAAAACCTTACTACCCTTCAAGCAAACAGGTCCGACCTCGGTCCGAATCCGCTCCGCCTGAGGCGGAGTTGAGTCCGACTTCGGATCAGAAACTGGTCCGAAGGCGGCTCAAATTAGTATGGAAATTATAATCACCGCGAAGTCGATTGCATATGTATTGGTGTGGTGAAAATCTCCATTCCGAGAAAACGGAGCCGAAGGCGGACCTGAGCCGGAGCAGCGAAAACCTACCAGAAAGAGGAATAAGAAAGGGATGACATTTCGCATTTGCGACCAAAAAAAGAACAAGATTTATTTTTTTTTTCACTGAAACTGTTTTATTTTTTATTTTATTTTGGCAAACGAAATTTTCACAATAAATCTTATATATAAAAATGAGTTCCTTTAGTGTGTGTGGCCGATAAACTCGCGTTTGGCTGGTCCGATTTTGGTAATTTTTTTTTTGTTTGAAAGGTATTAATATGTAGATGGTTTGTATCAAAAAAAATAATACCTTTTCTTCCATCTTTATATAGCTGTCAATTTGTACGAGTGAAAACACACTCTCGATTTTTAAAAATTTTAACTTAGCTTAATTTGTTAGCAAATTTATTACGACAGGCTTCAAAATAATTATTAATTATTATCGTTTAAATCCTGACTTTGGCATTATTATTAAGATAACGACATTTGGACCTGCCCCGATTTACAAAATGTCCCGATATTGTTCCGAAATTCTGTTTTTTAATCCGGCTTTGTTTGAAATCGTTCGGCAGGAAAAAATGTGACTGCGTAATGAATCACTATTAATGTGCAGCAATTTCAATTGATTTTGAACAATCATATTCATCAAACATTTTGATCTTTTTTAATACCGTTAAAACAGAAATATAATGTTGAAATGTCAATGAAAAGTAAGTTTTTGAAACCTGAGATATAAGACATTGATGAAAATGTTTTTTGTTCTGTTTACACTTACGTTATTTATATGTAGGTATTCGAGCTGTTGTTAAGAGGGCTATTCTCTCTCGAAAACATTTAAAGGCTTGGCCACACCGGAGGGTACGCGGTAGCGGTACGGGTAGCGGCAACGATATTTGTATTAAAAAAATTCCACACCCGAACGTTGATGTGTCAGTTTGGAATTTTTTCCATACAAATACCCGTACCGTTACCTGTACCTCTACCGCGTACCCTCCGGTGTGGTCAAGCCTTAAGGCTTAAGGCTTGGCCACACCGGAGGGTACGCGGTAGAGGTACAGGTAACGGTACGGGTATTTGTATGGAAAAAATTCCAAACTGACACATCAACGTTCGGGTGTGGAATTTTTTTAAGCCTTAAGGCTTAAGGCTTGGCCACACCGGAGGGTACGCGGTAGAGGTACAGGTAACGGTACGGGTATTTGTATGGAAAAAATTCCAAACTGACACATCAACGTTCGGGTGTGGAATTTTTTTAATACAAATAGGCTTAAAGGCTTGGCCACACCGGAGGGTATGCGGTATAGCGGTAACGATATTTGTACTAAAAAAATTCCACACCTGAACGTTGATGTGTCAGTTTGGAATTTTTTTCATACAAGTACCCTCACCGCTACCCGTACCGCTAACGCATACCCTCCAGTGTGGCCAAGCCTTAAGGCTTGGCCACACCGGAGGGTACGCGGTAGAGGTACAGGTAACGGTACGGGTATTTGTATGGAAAAAATTCCAAACTGACACATCAACGTTCGGGTGTGGAATTTTTTTAATACAAATATCGTTGCCGCTACCCGTACCGCTACCGCGTACCCTCCGGTGTGGCCAAGCCTTTAACTGAGGTGACATTTACTTCCTTTTTGTGAAAATATATTGCCACTTTTATTATTACACGTGTATAAATGAATAGTAAAACTACCGGCCCAAATTTACAAAACATGTTTTTGAGATATTTTGTGGCGTCTTGATATTTGTAAGCACTACAACTTTTGTTAAGCATGGAATACACGGTACAATTATCGTACCGATTATCGTACAAAATTTGAATCGCATTCGATAATTGTATCGTATGTCTGCACCAAATTATCCGCTGTACCCATATCGCACGGTCGAATGCTGATGATGGAAAACAAGAGGTAGTATGCGATTGATTAGATGGGTGCTGTACAGTGTGTGCGCTTTCAATTCACATTTGATTTAGTTTTTGAAATTATATATTTTTTTTTACAAACAACCAAATAATGGATAAAAATGAGAAATTTTGTTTGACAGTTAATGAAATCGTAAGTAAATCGCATGGTGTATGTGCTTTCTTTCGATATTGTTAACGATATCGGTACAACGTAAATCGTGTGCGACGATTGTATCGTGTATTCCATGCTTTAGAGTTCAGAAAATTGAAATCTGGTAAATAGCAAAAGCTTAGAATTTCCAAAATGAAAAACTTCCAGCTTTCCAGATATAAAGCTGTTAGCCTCAATTTATTCACACTCCATTATATTTTAAGTCCGCATTTAAAATTAGAAAACTGTCAAAACATAGAATTTTACCATCCGTAAAAATGTAGGAAATAAGTTTGTTTGGTGTCCCGATTTGTCCCGACTCTTAAAACCTATTGTCCCGACATTAATATTATTTTATCTGGCAGCCCTAGGGCAAGAACGTTTTTGTACTACGTTGTATGAAAAAAAGTAAAATTGGCAACACTTGCAATATAAAATAAGTGCCTTTTAGTCATGGTATAAAAAGACAAGGTATGATCATTAGAGCCGCCATCTTACAAAATGGGGTAATAAGGTTTCGACGTTTGGCATTTGGCAAAGTCAAAAGCAACAACAATTTCAAAGACAAATTTGTTTACAACAACAATTTCAATGGGCTGGGTTGTCAAAACCTTAAGTAGCCATAAGTTTTGACAGTTCTCGATACTGAGTTTTTTCTAATGATCATACCTTCTCTTTTTATACCATGCCTTTTAGTAGGATCGATCACGTCTGTAAGTTTTACCAAGTTCAGTTGAGGCGCCGAAGAATTATGGTAAATTTTGTGATTTTTCATCAAATTGTTATTGTTCATGACTGTGAAAAGTAAGTTGTATTTTTAACAGTGAAAAAATTAAAATTTTTTTCTTTTTTTTATAATAGAAAGTCAATATTCAAAAGTATTTTCTGCGAAAGAAGATGTCATAAAGATAAATTTAAAAAAAATAATCCAGGACATCAGATATGATATGACTCGGCAAGACTGCCCATGAGCAAAATTGGAAGCTCTGGTAGCTTAAAAAAAAGTTAAAAAAGAAGTTCACCGTTAAATCTTCCTAAAAACTAAGCGACAGGAGCCAAATAATACTGTAAGTCACTTACACTATTATTTAGAAGTATTATCTGAGGAAGAAGAATTTGCAGACTTTATTTGTAGGTACTTGCAACTGTTTTTTAGATCAAAGCCAAAATATTGTTGGATTAAGTGCAAACTGTGTACCAAATGGAACCATAAAGTTCGATTTTGTTCATAATTGCACTCAGCGGGTGGGGTTAGCTAGTACAATATAAAATACAATACATTTTTTTTTCATTTTATTTCATTTGATGCTGCTGCTGTTGTTGGTGTTTTTTTAGATACCCAATCGCATGTTTCACCTTCTAGAATTTTCTTCATCATTAGAGATTACATCTACAACACAAGAAGAAACAACATTTTAACCCAAACACTTTGAGCGATATATAAAACATACCTTTTTTGTTTTCCATATTGTTTATAATTTAATAAAATTGTTTATAATTAATAAACTAACATTATACAAACAACGACACGAGACACGACGCGACCAAACACTTCAACAAAAAATAACAAAATGACGCTTTGGCTCTTGTTGGCCTTGTCTTTCTTTTCCTTTTCTCATTTTTCACCACGATTCTCGTTCGACTTTGTGTTCATACACAAAAAGTTGCAAGTGTGTGAGTGCAAGCCCGATTTTCGCGGTCTGAGGTCGGAGTTTCTTTGTTGAACTCAGTTTTCTTGCTTGAAGGCTCTAATGATCATCATTGTATATATATTTCCATAGTACTATCATGAAGTAAAACGATCTTAGGAACTCTAGTGGCGACTTGAAAAAGCAGAATTTGTATGAAAAAAACACACTGAGCGCCACCTCAAAAAAGTGGCGACATCAACTAATACTAAATTCGACTTCATGATAGTACTATAGAAATATATATACAATGATGATCATACCTTGTCTTTTTATACCATCCCTTCAAGCAAGAAAACGGAGTCCAGAAAAGACAGTCCGACCTCCGACCGAGAAAAGCGGGGTTGCACTCACACACTTGCAACTTTTTGTGTATGAACACAAAGTCTAAGAGAATCGTGGTGAAAACTGAGAAAAGGAAAAAAAAAGTAGACAGACATAGCCAACAAGAGCAAAAGCGTCATTTTGTTATTTTTTGTTGAAGTGTTTAGTCGCGTCGTGTCTCGTGTCGTTGTTAATAAAATATAAGTGTAATTATAAACAATTATATCAAACTATTAACAATATGGAAACAAAAAAAGGTATGTTGTATATATCGCTCAAAGTGTTTGGATTAAAATGATGTGTTTCTGTTTGTGTTGTAGATGTAATCTCTTATGATGAAGAAAAAGGCAGAAGGTGAAACATGCGATTTGGCATCTAAAGAAACACCAACCACAGCAGCAACAACAAATAAAATAAAATGAAAAAAATGTATTGTATTTTATATTGTATATATTGTGAAAATTTCGTTTGCCAAAATTAAATAAAAAAAAACAGTTTCAGTGAGAAAAAAAAAGTCTAGTTCTTTTTTTGGTCGCAAATGCGAAACGTCATCCCTTTTTTATTCCTCTTTCTGGTAGGTTTTCGCTGCTCCTACTCAGGTCCGCCTTCGGCTCCGTTTTCTCGGAATGGAGATTTTCACCACACCAATACATATGCAATCGACTTCGCGGTGATTATAATTTCCATACTAATTTGAGCCGCCTTCGGACCAGTTTCTGATCCGAAGTCGGACTCAGCTCCGCCTCAGGCGGAGTGGATTCGGACCGAGGTCGGACCTGTTTGCTTGAAGGGATGATGACATAACCCTTCAAGCAAACAGGTCCGAATCCGCTCCGCCTGAGGCGGAGCTGAGTCCGACTTCGGATCAGAAACTGGTCCGAAGGCGGCTCAAATTAGTATGGAAATTATAATCACCGCGAAGTCGATTGCATATGTATTGGTGTGGTGAAAATCTTCATTCCGAGAAAATGGAGCCGAAGGCGGACCTGAGTCGGAGCAGCGAAAACCTACCAGAAAGAGGAATAAAAAAAGGATGACGTTTCGCATTTGCGACCAAAAAAAGAACTAGATTTTTTTTTTTCACTGAAACTGTTTTTTTTTTTTATTTAATTTTGGCAAACGAAATTTTCACAATATATACAATATAAAATAGAATACATTTTTTCATTTTATTTTATTTGTTGTTGCTGCTGTTGTTGGTGTTTCTTTAGATGCCCAATCGCATGTTTCACCTTCTGCCTTTTTCTTCATAATTAGAGATTACATCTACAACACAAACAGAAACACATCATTTTAATCCAAACACTTTGAGCGATATATACAACATACCTTTTTTTGTTTCCATATTGTTAATAGTTTAATATAATTGTTTATAATTACACTTATATTTTATTAACAACGACACGAGACACGACGCGACTAAACACTTCAACAAAAAATAACAAAATGACGCTTTTGCTCTTGTTGGCTATGTCTGTCTACTTTTTTTTCCTTTTCTCAGTTTTCACCACGATTCTCTTAGACTTTGTGTTCATACACAAAAAGTTGCAAGTGTGTGAGTGCAACCCCGCTTTTCTCGGTCGGAGGTCGGACTATCTTTTCTGGACTCCGTTTTCTTGCTTGAAGGGAAGATTCATTTCACTCGTTCTGGATAGCGTGGAGGAACCTTTTGAACTGTAAACTCAGTCATTGATGTCTGGAATTGATCTCCACTAGAAGACAGAAAAAATCAACAACTATATAATTTATCAATTTTAAAATAAGCATACCTTTATTTTCCAAATCAATTGGTGGTTGTTTTTGTGTCATTTTTTTATGATTTTTTTTCTAAATGCACAAGGCTGAGGCTGTGCATTTTGATGGTGGAAATGGTGGTGGAATTTATGTGGCGTGCCGAAGAATTTGTGCGGTAGATTGTTTTTTTATAAAATAGTTTTCACAAATAACACTGAGAAGATTATTTATTTTTTTAAGTAAAATAAAAAGTTGCAGGGTAATGGTGTTTTCCTTCACTCCAATGAGAGTACCCTTTTAGTACTTATTTTTGCACTTTTGAAGGTTTTGTGTTCCTTGACGCCACAAAAATGTAAAAAAAAATTACGCCGGAGTAATTTTAGTACTACGGAGAACTCCGAATTTACTCCAAATTTTTAGTCAGGGGCCAAATCGTCGCATCCGTTCACGAAACCTCAAGTGAATCGTTTATTTCAGAAACAGCATAAGTCCATTTTTCCCAAAAAAATATTTTTTGGGGATTTCTCATTTATGTATAGTTACCCTGCAAACCAAACCTCAGTAGTTTAGGGGAAAATACAACCACCAACAAAGTCTACTTTGTAGATGTATGTGTTTCCTTATTTACCAAAATCTTTCCCCTCAAAAGATAGTACTTTTGTTTCTCCTGAAAAAATAAACTCTTCTTTGGTAAATGGGAGGAAAAGAGCGCAATGTATGCAATGCACAGTTTTGTCTCTTTTGTTTGCGTTTGTTTTGGCTTTTGCTGCATTTTGTATTTTTTAGTGAAACCTTGATAGCCGTAGCCGCAGCAACAAAACTTTGTTAAGCAAATAATTTAGAATTGTGTGTTCGATTTTTTCTCTTTACAGACAAAAACGAAAAATATATTAAAAAAAATTTCCACAAAAATTGATTTCCAGTTTCCACCATCAAAATGCGTTGTAAATTATTTTGCTGTTTACTCGGGAAAGCTTGACATCACTTCTCGGCTTCAGCCTTGTGCATTTATAAAAAAAAAATTCATAAAAAAGATACAAAAACCACCACCAAAGTGCAGAGTATTTTTTTCTTTTTCACTATTCTCAACTGGCCAGGCCAAGCATTTTTTTTTATTTATTTAGTTTTCAAAAAAAACTATTTTGTGTGTTTCCAATAAATATTAAATAAATATAATGGTTGATGAAAAGAATTGTGTTTTTTTTTAAGATTTTTTTTTTATTTAAAGTGAAATTACAGTTTTATTCTTAATGAGACAAAAGTTTTTTTGAAATAACATTTTAAACAAATTTATATGTTAAATTGAATTTTATAAATAATTTTTCACTAAAAGCCAGTGAATTAACTACATATTTATAAAATTCAATTTATCATATAAATGTGTTTCATGTGTAATTTCAAAAGGTTTAGTTTCACTAGGAACAAACTACTTCCTTTACGTACAAATTTCACCACTTCTAGATTCGAGCAGCCATGGGATTTTAGCAGTACGGACCGGTGAAATATGTACTCCTAATAAGTACTTTTAAAGTACAATTTTCAGTGGTTTTTCTGTATTTAAAAAAGTACTGGCAAATATACATCAGAAGCACTTCCAGATGTGCTTCGCTGATGTACTTTTAAAGTACATTTGTCTGTACTTTTGATGGAGGGGAAATTTATTTCATCTTGCATGCGAGAAAGATATAGTTGCTTCACGTATTCTTATACAGGGTGTCCCAAAAGTTAACGTCGAAACGAAAACGGTAGATAGGGTAGGTGGTGACAGTTATCAGAAAAATAATAAAAAAAATCGCAGCCATTATTTTGGGAGTTATGGGCATTTGAAAAAAAGTCGAAAAAATGGTCACCCTGTGACGGTTTTTCATGTGCCGTGACTACAAATCCTAATTTTTCTCATTTTTTTTCTTTTGTTACAGAACCTTGAATAACGCTGCTATCAAATGCATTCAAAAATTTTAACTCAGCTGCATCAGTTTTAAAGAAAATATTACTTTTTTACCCAACTTAGTACTAAAAAAATTTACATGACTCTAATTCAATGAACCGTAGTGTAAAAAAAATGCACTACGATGTTTCGGCAAGTTGCCTTAAAAGTTGGTGTGTTCAATTCTCTTTTCAAAATGGTATAACATTGTTGGGAATATTTCATAAATAACCGAGATAAAATTTTTTTTCTTAAGAAATCCGACTTTTTTTTAGGTAATTTTTCCATATTATTTAAGTTTTTGTATTCTGAAAGGTTCTGAAAGAGTACAAAACTTGAATAATATGGAAAAATTACCTCATAAAAAAGTCGGATTTCTTAAGAAAAAAAATTTATCTCGGTTATTTATGAAATATTCCCAAAAATTCATACCATTTTGAAAAGAGAATTGAACACACCAACTTTTAAGGCAACTTGCCGAAACATCGTAGTGCATTTTTTTTACACTACGGCTCATTGAATTAGAGTCATGTAAATTTTTTTAGTACTAAGTTGGGTAAAAAAGTAATATTTTCTTTAAAACTGATGGAGCTGAGTTAAAATTTTTGAATGCATTTGATAGCAGGGTTATTTAAGGTTCCGTAACAAAAGAAAAAAATGAGAAAAATTAAGATTTGTAGTCACGGCACATGAAAAACCGTCACAGGGTGACCATTTTTCCGACTTTTTTTCAAATGCCCATAACTCACAAAATATATGGCTGCGATTTTTTTTAAATATTTTTCTGATAACTGTCACCACCTACCCTATCTACCGTTTTCGTTTCGACGTTAACTTTTGGGACACCCTGTATACAGGAAGTATATAACTAAGTTTTTTCCCGAGCTCCTATCTTTTTTCAGTGGAAAAGAAGTACTTCTTTTACGTACATAATTCACCGGTTTTTTATGTAGTTCTACGTTTGCTGGGTATTCATCTTCTGGAAAAAATTAAGTATGTCAGACCCCCCCCCCCCCCCCCCCCAAATACGAAAACTGAAAGAAAAGGGTTCAAAATATATGGAAATATTTCACCCGGTGACAACATTTTTGACTGCTAATTACTTGACTTTTTACCAGTTTTAAGTTATTTTGGCAGCAATCTTGACACGCACACCCTTTTGTTATACATCTTTAAAAAGGTAAGGAATTACTATATCTATTTAATTCATTAAAATTGAACTCAGGGTTCAAAAGTTATAGCCAGATTTCCTCGCGGTGGCAGCGTGTTTTACTCTTGAATATATGACATTTTACCAGTTTTTAATTATTTTGCCAGCCATCATGACACGCAAGCTTTATAAATCAATGAAGAGGTAAAGATTTAATCTATCTACAGCTATTTTATTCATTAAAATCAGAAGCAGGGTTCAAAAGCTTTAGATAGATGAAAACAAAAGTTTTACCAACAAAAAGTCGTTTTGAGCAGAAACGACATAAGTCCAGCGACTTTAAAGGCTTAAAACCCCGCTAAGACTTGAAAAAATGTTTATATTTTAAAGGTTTTTAAATTTGTCTTTAGCTACATTATAACTCGGCATACTCTAAATTTGAAGTGTTGTGGAGTTTTTACATAAAAAAACAGTTTTTTGTTGCTCCTGAAAAGTTAGTGCTCATGGACTTATGCTGTTTCTGAAATAAACGATTCAAGTGTACGAAAGACAATTACGTGATACATTAAACGAGCACAGAGATTGGGATGACGGCATACGTTAGCAAACAGAACCTTATTTTTGGGCAGAATCTACAACTGCAAGGGCTAGAATGTAATTGTGTGACAAATTTGACCTCATCAATTCCTATGTGAGCATGGCCGAGCGCTCTAAGGCGCCTGACTCAAGGAGCAATGTTGCTTCATAAAAGACATGAGAGCGTTAAAGGCGTAGGTTCGAGCCCCATTTTTGGCAAGATATATTTTTTTTTATACATTTTAAGAGTTTTATTAATAATCGTTTAGACTATAAAATATTTTTTTTTAAATCAATGGTCTGCAATGGTGCTGGTGCTTTGAACTCTCTTGGTGAAATTTTATTTTGTTAATAGGTATATGCCCTAAAGTATGTTTTCGTGATTTCGAACATTTTAATTAATAGGTGTGTTTTTTTGTTTATCTATATAGATTTTGTGCAAAAAAACGACATCGGGATTTTTGAATTCCATGCAAACATTTGGCAACACTGTACATATATTTTGGCAACTGTCTGTCAAAAATGTTGCTTTTGTTTTTTTTTTATTTTAACTCCGAAGTGGGAAGGCCATTACATCCATGTTGGATGCAAAGAAAAATTTTCATATCGCCATGGCATCCATTTTGGATTCAAAAAATTTTTTTTTCACAAAAACCAAAAATTATCTGTATATTCTTAGCTACATTTTAAGACCATGACCATTAACATTAGTTGCGTCGTTCTTGTATTATAAGCGTTTGAAGGTAGCCATATTGAATTATTTTTCGATTTTTTAAAAATCAAATGTGGAAACTTTTTTATTTTTTTTTTTAATTTTTCGAAAAAACTTTGGTAATTTTATATACATATCTGTTGAACAATCTTATCAGGATCCATTTAAGACTTTTATCTGAAAAGTGCATTGCGTA
Organism: Episyrphus balteatus; assembly: GCF_945859705.1. Taxonomy (NCBI): domain Eukaryota; kingdom Metazoa; phylum Arthropoda; class Insecta; order Diptera; family Syrphidae; genus Episyrphus; species Episyrphus balteatus. Next base: position 59,655,214 of record NC_079135.1, on the reverse strand, counting down.
TATCTCGAGATATTAACATTTCAATGGAACCATGCCAAACAAATTTTTGATTATTTTTTTCTATGAGAGTTTTTTTTCAAACCTCGTTTTCTCCGCTTTTTTTTTGTTAATATTTTCAGATATTTTTGTATGAACACAACAATAAACCTACCTTGGCAATACTGTTTTTTATCGAGAGAAAGTAAAATCTGGATAATTATCTGGATTTTTCAAAAATCTATACAGATAAAGTTTTTGTTGTTTTTAACACGTAAATTGTTTTGATTTCAAAAATCTCGATGTCGTTTTTTTGCACAAAATCTATATAGATAAACAAAAAAACACACCTAATATTAAAATAAGTTATACTTATATTTTCTTTACTTTTTTAAACCGTTTACAATTTGGTCGAAAGCTTCAAACCAAACGAATGACATTCCGTTCAGTGGAATACAAAGTCGTTTGCTGTACATATGACATCATGCCAAATGAACAGATTCCGCTCACGAGTCACTCGTGATTTGACCATAAACAAAAAATACCAAGACTGGAAACTCGGCGGTCAACTGACGTTTGCCTACAAGCTGCGAGGTATGGTGAATGTCGTGAACCTATCGTTGTGTTCGTGTCCGCTGTGTGGTGAATGTCGTGAATCTATAAATGTGTGCGTGTTAACGTCATTTACCAACGTGGTGGCTTTCACATATATTCACAGACAGCACTGTACACAAAAGGGTTTTGCGGGGAAAGACGTACGAAATTTTCCAGTCTTGGTATTTTTTGTTTATGGATTTGACCTCAGATTTACACCGATTTGCACACGGACTTGTACACACACTTATGAATTTGAAGTTTGTCATTTTAAAATTTTGTTTGAAAAGTGAAAAATGCGACTGTATTTCTTTCAAATTCTTTTGTTATTAACAAATTCTTCACTTTTTAAAACATTTTCCAAAATGAAATTGAAACCAAATAAAAGAATTTTTCAGCCAGTGTTCTTCATCATTAAAAAAAAAATCCGGTGCCAGATAAAAATATCCAATTTTTTTTCTGGGCCGATGGGATATTTTTATTTTACAATTATAAAATCAAACTAAGGGTGTGTGTTAATTAGGCTGAAAAAAACCGATCAGAAGCATAATGAAAAATATACCAAAAGTAAAACTTATCAAAGAATGCTTATTCCCTTCAAGCAAACAGGTCCGACCTCGGTCCGAATCCGCTCCGCCTGAGGCGGAGCTGAGTCCGACTTCGGATCAGAAACTGGTCCGAAGGCGGCTCAAATTAGTATGGAAATTATAATCACCGCGAAGTCGATTGCATATGTATTGGTGTGGTGAAAATCTCCATTCCGAGAAAACGGAGCCGAAGGCGGACCTGAGTCGGAGCAGCGAAAACCTACCAGAAAGAGGAATAAAAAAGGGATGACGTATCGCATTTGCGACCAAAAAAAGAACAAGATTTATTTTTTTTTCACTGAAACTGTTTTTTTTTTATTTAATTTTGGCAAACGAAATTTTCACAATATATACAATATAAAATACAATACATTTTTTTCATTTTATTTTATTTGATGCTGCTGCTGTTGGTGTTTTTTTTTTAGATACCCAATCGCATGTTTCACCTTCTGGATTTTTCTTCATCATTAGAGATTACATCTACAACACAAGCAGAAACAACACTTTAATCCAAACACTTTGAGCGATATATACAACATACCTTTTTTGTTTTCCATATTGTTTATAAATTTAATATAATTGTTTATAGTAGTTAATAATCTAACATTAGGGTCAATGTGGGTAAATGTAAACAGGGGTAAATGAGAACATGGCTCATAACAAGCTTCAGTTAAGTCTCTTTGATGCATACATAAGTACAAATCGCGGACGCATGCATCTTTTAACTTATACGTCAAACTCAATGCTGTCAAGGGAGAATTCATTCGACGAGCGTATTTTCCTCGAAAGATAATTTTTTAAAGTGCCAAACAAGTCGTTAGTCTTTCAGAAATATTAAATATTTTTGCAGATTCAATTAAGTCAGTATAATTTGCAAATACTTTTTAGCTTTGAATTTTGATGTAGATTCTATGTGAAACAAACACATTTTAAAATACAGGACATTTATGTCGATTTGCATATGTTTACATTTACCCCAGAATATTTTTCATAATGGGTAAATGTAAACAACGTATTCTGGGGGTAAATATAAACATATATTTTTGCTGAAACTATTTGTTTTAATAAAAAATAAAGTATTTTTAGTCATATACTATTGCTAAAGTAGCCAAATCCATCATTTTCAGTGGATGGTGTTGCAAAATCGGTCTTTGACGTAAAAACAAAAAAAATATGACGTTCAGAGCTGCTCAGGATGCATTTTGGGTGCCTATATAAAGAATCAAAGGAAGAAAACAAAAACTTTTATTGGAATTTGAAAAAGTTTTTGTCAAATACCTTCTTGAACGTTTTTCAAGTCGTTATCCATATGATAAAGAGGAAATTCTAAATTTTAAATCAGTGTTCACATTTAGCCCGAATTTGTAAAAAAACACAAACATGGTGGGGTATTTGTAAACATGCCATATTTGACAGTAATTTCAATAATTTGGGAAATATTTGCTTATATTTATAAAGAAGAATTGCCATCATTTCATATTTGCATTTGAAGATACCTGTGAAGTTGTTCCGTGAAAACATATTAAAATCTAAAGTCAAAAGAAAAAAAGACATGAAATTGTTTACATTTACCCACATTGACCCTATACAAACAACGACACGAGACACGACGCGACCAAACACTTCAACAAAAAATAACAAAATGACGCTTTTGCTCTTGTTGGCTATGTCTGTCTACTTTTTTTTCCTTTTCTCAGTTTTCAACACGATTCTCTTAGGCTTTGTGTTCATACACAAAAAGTTGCAAGTGTGTGAGTGCAACCCCGCTTTTCTCGGTCGGAGGTCGGACTGTCTTTTCTGGACTCCGAAGAGTTCCCTTCAAGCAAGAAAACTGAGTTCAACAAAGAAACTCCGACCTCAGACCGCGAAAATCGGGCTTGCACTCACACACTTGCAACTTTTTGTGTATGAACACAAAGTCGAACGAGAATCGTGGTGAAAAATGAGAAAAGGAAAAGAAAGACAAGGCCAACAAGAGCCAAAGCGTCATTTTGTTATTTTTTGTTGAAGTGTTTGGTCGCGTCGTGTCTCGTGTCGTTGTTTGTATAATGTTAGATTATTAACTACTATAAACAATTATATTAAATTTATAAACAATATGGAAAACAAAAAAGGTATGTTTTATATATCGCTCAAAGTGTTTGGGTTAAAATGTTGTTTCTTGTGTTGTAGATGTAATCTCTAATGATGAAGAAAAATCTAGAAGGTGAAACATGCGATTGGGTATCTAAAAAAACACCAACAACAGCAGCAGCATCAAATGAAATAAAATGAAAAAAAATGTATTGTAATTTAGGTATATTGTATTTATTGTGAAAATTTCGTTTGCCAAAATAAAATAAAAAATAAAACAGTTTCAGTGAAAAAAAAAATAAATCTTGTTCTTTTTTTGGTCGCAAATGCGAAATGTCATCCCTTTCTTATTCCTCTTTCTGGTAGGTTTTCGCTGCTCCGGCTCAGGTCCGCCTTCGGCTCCGTTTTCTCGGAATGGAGATTTTCACCACACCAATACATATGCAATCGACTTCGCGGTGATTATAATTTCCATACTAATTTGAGCCGCCTTCGGACCAGTTTCTGATCCGAAGTCGGACTCAGCTCCTCCTCAGGCGGAGCGGATTCGGACCGAGGTCGGACCTGTTTGCTTGAAGGGTTATGCTTCATATATGTACCTAAAGATAAAACGTATTCAAATTAAAAAGAGTTAAAATCGCGCTAAATTTAAGCTGACATGTTTTTTCTCCGTTCTTCTTGACTTATTTTTTACACTTAAGCCTTGTACGTAGATCAAGATACATTTTTGCTCCCATACAAATTATCGATAACTTGAGTTGGAGATTTAGCTCGATCTGCGTACCAGGCTTTAGAAGAAAAAAAAAATATTTAACTACTGCGAAATTTTTTTTTTCAGTTCATACATATTTTTCCCTAAGCGTGTTATAACTATTTTCTTCAAGGAAATGACCCACATACAAACAATTACAAAAAAAAATTACTCTCATTATGTTCTATCACTCCAGAAAAAAGAGTACAAATTTAGAGTACTCCCAAATAGAGTGAAGGAAAACGACAGGGGCGTACACACCATTGGGGCAAGCGGGGCGATGCCCCGGGGCCCCCGAAACGCCAGGGCCCCCTCTAGTGACAATGCAGAGAAGGTAACATATTAAAAAAGTAACAAAGCAAAAAGATAAGATATTTGACATGAATCAGTTCGGACACAAGAAAGACAAATTAATCATCTCCAGTATAATGCATAATGAATTGGTAGCTAGCCACATACTATTTCATCTAAAAAAAAAATACCTACCTCAGGGGCCCCAAAAACGAAGTAGGGGGTATACGTTCTTTTTTATTTGTTCTTATTTTCTGTATTAGTCTGTATTAGGTATAGGGGCCACAAGTATCGAAGAATCCCCAAAATTTAGTCTTGCGCCGGGGCCCCGGCAACTCAACGTACGCCTCCGAAAACGACATAATAAAAGAAGAAGATATGACATTGTTTTTCAAAATATTAAGTTTTTAAAAAAAAAAGTTCTCATTTAATTTTCTTCTTTTTATGTATTCAGTCCTACTATGAATGAAATCTCCCGGGGAAATAGTACAGGAAAGTTATTAAAAAAACAAGCATTTTGTGGGACGAAATAAAGGAAGGCTGATTTTTTCAAACTTGGAAGAGAAGTATTAGAAAAACTTAGTTCCTGGTTTTCGGGACGCCAACCCCATGCCCAAATCCGCGATTTTGAGAAACTCGAATTGGTTTATATCTCCCAAACTATTGGTTTGATCGAATTAGTTACTTCACCAAAGTTGTAGGTAATATAAATATCTTTCTTTGAGCTAGCTTTCTAGTTACTAGCCCAGTAAAAATAGACTTTTGGTCGCAAATAATTCAGACAAAGCTAGAAATGATTTTAATTTACTTTGGACATCTCAAAGGAAAAGTCGTACAAGTTTGCGACGGATTCTGAGTTGCGCATAACTTTTGAGGGTTTTGACCGTTGCATTTTAGCACTTTTTGAGTCATAACTCCTGAAAAATAACTCGCACAAGAAATTATTGTGTACCAAAGTTAAAGAATAGAAAATTCTACATCCAAAGACCAAAAACATTAATTTTGCCCAAGCGGTTGGGTCAGAAGTGGCAGTCAAAAGTAGTTAATTTTTACTACTTTGAATAAAAAGTGTGTACATTTCAAACGTCTATTTTTTGAAAACCGTTTTCCTAAACATGCTTAAATGTATACATTTATATATACTTATTTTATTTAACTAAAAGTCAATTAATTAAGTTAAATACCGCTATGTTCTCAACAACGGTGCCGGAAAAAGTCCCTTCACTAGAATTGTAGTATTTTCTTCCAGGGGTTTACCACCATCAAAGAGTTTGCTTTTGGAATGGAGTGTACGCAGCTGAAGCGAAACGCACTTTTCCATACAAAAATAGCACACCGAAATCTTGAACGAAAATTTTCGTTTTGCTTTTCGTTTTTCAGTACGCTGCTCTTGGGAAAAATTTTAGAGTTTTCACTCATTTGTCACTTAGATTGTCCTGGACATTTTTTTTTTTTTTGATTTAAGGAACTGTGATTTTTTTGTTCATTTTTAATTAATTTATTTTTTGATTAGGAACTTATATTTTGAAGTTTTTCTTGATTTTGAATAAATTAGGATTTTTTTACTTTGACTTTGACAGAATACTCGATATTTTTACTTGCTCAATAGGGGATGTATAGGTTTCGTGTCAAAAAAAAAATTTGAGGTTTTAATCAAAACCAACATTACGATGATGGAGAATTCCGAAAAAGTGGATCTCGCAATTCAGTCCGTGCGTCTGTGTGTCCATCTGTACACATTTCCACAGCCTAAACGAGTGGAGGGGTTTTCTTCAAATTTGGTACAGGTGATTTTCATAGAGTTCTGAAAATTGTTTTTTTTTTATTATATCCTCCATACAAATTTTTCAAGTTATACCAAATAACTCGAAAACGGCTTTAACGATTGTGATAAAAAGTTTTGTATATAATTTTACAAACAAGACCCAACTTTTGATTTAAAAAAAATATTTTTTGGAAGGTTACTAACGGTACCTGCCATAGAATCGTTTTTTTGGTTTTAAAATATCTCAATTTTTTTTTTGAAAAATCAATTTTTTGAAAACGGATTTTTGAAATGTTTCGAAATTTTGTTTTTAAGCGTAAATTAATTATTTATTCAAAATGGCATACCAACTTTTTTTTTTATGTTAGAAAATTTGTATATACAAAAAATGGGAGCGGTAGATTGATCGTAAACTAAAATCTCTTATAACAAAATCTCGCATTTTTGCAAAAATCACGGAAAGTAAAATTTCGCATTTTTAAACACATAACAAAATCTCGCATTTTCAAAATCCTGCATATTAAAATCTCTGATTTTAGAAAAAATCTCGCAAGTTCATTTAATTCTTGCTATATCAAAATCTCGCATAAGAAGAATTAGTTTAGAGCGTTAAGTATCTTAAATTTAAATTGCTTTTTTGGCAGCAAAATGTATAAGCAACAGATTAAATGAAAAGAGAAGGTCGAATACGACAAGTTCACATGCATTAAGTCCTTTTGACACCAACATTCAACTGTTGTTGACCCTGAACACTTTAAAAAACTGGCATAGGCGCCTGACAGTAAACAAACCTTTTCCTTTTCTATTTATCTCTTCAAAACAAAACGAAAAAAAAACAGAAGAAGGATGTTCTGGGCCTTCCTAAGCTAGCAATATCATGTAGGTTTATAATCTCAAATTGAAATAAAATGTTTATTAATTCGCGCGCGTTAATTAATAAATATTTTATTTCAACGCGAGATTATAAATTTCGAGATTTTAGTTTGCGAGATTTTAATGTTGCGAGATTTTGGCAAACGAGATTTTGAAATTGCGAGATTTCGATAATAAAGATTTCATAATGCGAGATTTTAAGATGCGAGGTTTTAAGAACAAAAAATTATTTTTTTAAAAAAACGGCTCTAACGATTTTCAATTTTTTTACTCAAAATTCCTTTTCATACAAAAAATCAGATGCCATACTTCATTTTGTGATCAAAAAATTTCAAAATGGTGTTTTATTTATTATAAAAACAGATTTTATGTACTTTCTTACACTTTGGGAAATGGTTTAACTAAATCGAATTATAATTTTGCCTCATTTTTTTATAAAAAGCTTTAAGATAAGAAATACTTTTACCATAAGAGCAAGTACGTGCGACCCCAGTCGTGCATTTTATTTCGTTAGTATTAGATCGGTTTAATGAAAAAAATCTGGGACTGAACAGATCAGAGCAGCACAATTTTGTTAGAACACGAAAGAACAGAAAAGTTCAACTTCGTATTTAACAAGATTGACAGTTGTCTAAATCAGTTGAAAAATTTTAAATTCAAAAATTATTTCTTGAAATTTTTTCTTACTAACCCTAACGCCATACTGTGTCAAAATAAAAATCTGAAAAAATTAGAGGATTTTTTTTTTATTATTTAGAAACAGTTTTTCCACTAATAGTCTAAGATCCGGCCATAGGACGACCTACCCTCATCGTTATACCAGTTGAGAGTTATATTTTCTGAAAGCTAGTGTCTTAGGAAATAAATTGCACATGGGTTGCCAAGCGATATCCTGTCAAGGCATAGGGTTGCCAGGCCTCATTCATTTTTGCAAATTTTTGAAAATGCGACCCTGCTTAAATGGCAAGCCTAAGAGTTATAAAAAAAATATAATGTCATAGGAAATTTAATTTAAAAATTTTAATTTTCAGGATTTTTTAAAATTTGAAGTTTGAGTAGGGTAAACAAAGGTAAATTTAGAAAAAGAGCAAAAATCTATTTTCTAAACAAAACGTGATAGAAATAAAATTGAAATTGGAATCGATAGATATTATAAATATATGAAAGCCACACATACAAATAAAAAATGTAAAAAATCTACAACGCGGGATATAGTCTTTTTAGAGTCATGATACTCCAATTCGATATTTGAGAAATAATTCACCAAAAATCAGAATGAAAGATTTTTTAAATAATTTTTATGTGATAAGTTAGGAAAAATAAAATAACTTGACACGTGTCTGTCAAATTTTTAATTTAACTTACCGTTTTTGCGAGGGGATTTTTTGAAAAGGTGCTTATTTTCATATTTCAATATATTAAAGGAAAAAGTCCCGTCATGGGACGACCTATCCACCTCATTATACCAGTTGAAAGCTATATTTTCCTAAGGGTAGTGTCTAAAGAAACAGTTCGCACATGGGTTGCCTAGCGATATCCTGTCAAGGCATAGGGTTGCCAGGCCTTAAAGTTAATTTTTCATTATTATTGAATACGCCACCCTGCTTATACCCAAAGCCAAAGAGTTGTAAAAAAAATATTATGTCACAGGAAATTTAATTTAAAAATTTTAATTTTCAGGATTTTTTAAAATTTGAAGTTTGAGTAGATTAAACAAAAGCGAATTTAGAAAAAGGGCAAAAATCTATTTTCTAAACAAAACGTGATAGAAATAAAATTGAAATTGGATTCGATAGATATTATAAAAATATAAAAGCCACACATAGAACAAAAAAATGTAAAAAATCTACAACTCGAGATATAGTCTTTTTAGAGTCATGATACTCCAATTCGATATTTGAGAAATAATTCACCAAAAATCAGAATGAAAGATTTTTTAAATAATTTTTATGTGATAAGTTAAGAAAAATAAAATAACTTGACACGTGTCTGTCAAATTTTTAATTTAACTTACCGTTTTTGCGAGGGGATTTTTTGAAAAGGTGCTTATTTTCGTATTTCAACATATTAAAGGAATAAATCCCGTCATGGGACGAGCTATCCACCTCATTATACCAGTTGAAAGCTATATTTTCCTAAGGGTAGTGTCTAAAGAAACAGTTTGCACATGGGTTGCCTAGCGATATCCTGTCAAGGCATAGGGTTGCCAGGCCTTAAAGTTTATTTTTCATTATTTTTGAATACGCCACCCTGCTTATACCCAAAGCCAAAGAGTTGTAAAAAAAATATTATGTCACAGGAAATTTAATTTGAAAATTTTAATTTTCAGGATTTTTTAAAATTTGAAGTTTGAGTAGATTAAACAAAGGCGAATTTAGAAAAAGGGCAAAAATCTATTTTCTAAACAAAACGTGATAGAAATAAAATTGAAATTGGATTCGATAGATATTATAAAAATATAAAAGCCACACATAGAACAAAAAAATGTAAAAAATCTACAACTCGAGATATAGTCTTTTTAAAGTCATGATACTCCAATTCGATATTCGAGAAATAATTCACCAAAAATCAGTATTAAATTTTTTTTAAATATTTTTTATTTGATAAGTTAGTCAGCTATTACATGAAACCTCAAGAGGCTTGACTCTTTTTTCGAATTTTCTTTTGATAATCATTCTGTGAGGCGCGTACTATAACACGATGCCTCTTGAGTCAAAGACTCAAATTTGACATTTCTCTTTTGATTTAAGTATTGTTGTTGTTGTATTCCACCAAGAAGCAAAAAGAAATGAAAGGGAATGTTGAAAAAAGAAAGAGTGGAAAAAGAAACGTCAAAAAAGAGTCTCGGAATTTTGGCCCACGACTCTCCGGTCGGATAATTTTTTGTTTTATCTTCTTTCTCTTTTGCACTCATTGGTTTTGAAAAGAGGCGCGCCTCTTGAGGCTTCATGTAATAGCTGACTTAGAAAAAATAAAATAACTTGACACGTATCTGTCAAATTTTTAATTTAACTTACCGTTTTTGCGGGGGGATTTTTTGAAAAAGTCCTTATTTTCGTATTTCAATATATTAAAGGAAAAAATCCCGTTATAGGACGACCTATCTACCTCGTTATACCAGTTGAAAGCTATATTTTCCTAAGGGTAGTGTCTAAAGAAACAGTTTGCACATGGGTTGCCTGGCGACATCCTGTCAACGCTTTAAAGTTCATATTTTGAGTTTTTTTGACAACGCCACCCTGTTTATATGGTAAGTGTTAGAGGTGTAAAAAAAATTTATGTCAGAGAAAATTAAATTTAAAAATTTGAATATTCAGGATTTTTAGAAATTTGACATATTAGAAGGGGAACTGAGGTAAATTTAAAAAAAGGTCAAAAAGCTATATCCTTAACAAAGAGTGGTAGAAAAAAGATTGATACTGGAATCGATAGATATTGTTAAATTATATAAGTCACACATACAAACCAAAAATGTAAAAAATCTGCTACTCGAGATATGGACGTTTAAAAGTCAAAACCGTGAAATTCGATGTTTGAGAAATAATTCACCAAAAATCAGCACGAAAGGTATTTGAAAAAATGTTTATGTTATTAGAGAGCATAAAAAAAAAACTTGACACGTATCTGCCAAATTTTTGATTTGACTTAGTTTTTGGTTCCTGTGTATTTTTGAAGAATAACACCGAAACAGTGACTTGAATTGTAAAAATCTGTAATTCTTCAAAAATACACAGGAACCAAAAACTAAGTCAAATCAAAAATTTGGCAGATACGTGTCAAGTTATTTTATTTATGCTCTCTTATAACATAAACATTATTTCAAATACCTTTCGTGCTGATTTTTGGTGAATTATTTCTCAAATATCGAATTTCACGGTTTTGACTTTTAAACGTCCATATCTCGAGTAGCAGATTTTTTACATTTTTGGTTTGTATGTGTGACTTATATAATTTAACAATATCTATCGATTCCAGTATCAATCTTTTTTCTACCACTCTTTGTTAAGGATATAGCTTTTTGACCTTTTTTTAAATTTACCTCAGTTCCCCTTCTAATATGTCAAATTTCTAAAAATCCTGAATATTCAAATTTTTAAATTTAATTTTCTCTGACATAAATTTTTTTTACACCTCTAACACTTACCATATAAACAGGGTGGCGTTGTCAAAAAAACTCAAAATATGAACTTTAAAGCGTTGACAGGATGTCGCCAGGCAACCCATGTGCAAACTGTTTCTTTAGACACTACCCTTAGGAAAATATAGCTTTCAACTGGTATAACGAGGTAGATAGGTCGTCCTATAACGGGATTTTTTCCTTTAATATATTGAAATACGAAAATAAGGACTTTTTCAAAAAATCCCCCCGCAAAAACGGTAAGTTAAATTAAAAATTTGACAGATACGTGTCAAGTTATTTTATTTTTTCTAAGTCAGCTATTACATGAAGCCTCAAGAGGCGCGCCTCTTTTCAAAACCAATGAGTGCAAAAGAGAAAGAAGATAAAACAAAAAATTATCCGACCGGAGAGTCGTGGGCCAAAATTCCGAGACTCTTTTTTGACGTTTCTTTTTCCACTCTTTCTTTTTTCAACATTCCCTTTCATTTCTTTTTGCTTCTTGGTGGAATACAACAACAACAATACTTAAATCAAAAGAGAAATGTCAAATTTGAGTCTTTGACTCGAGAGGCATCGTGTTATAGTACGCGCCTCACAGAATGATTATCAAAAGAAAATTCGAAAAAAGAGTCAAGCCTCTTGAGGTTTCATGTAATAGCTGACTAACTTATCAAATAAAAAATATTTAAAAAAAATTTAATACTGATTTTTGGTGAATTATTTCTCGAATATCGAATTGGAGTATCATGACTTTAAAAAGACTATATCTCGAGTTGTAGATTTTTTACATTTTTTTGTTCTATGTGTGGCTTTTATATTTTTATAATATCTATCGAATCCAATTTCAATTTTATTTCTATCACGTTTTGTTTAGAAAATAGATTTTTGCCCTTTTTCTAAATTCGCCTTTGTTTAATCTACTCAAACTTCAAATTTTAAAAAATCCTGAAAATTAAAATTTTCAAATTAAATTTCCTGTGACATAATATTTTTTTTACAACTCTTTGGCTTTGGGTATAAGCAGGGTGGCGTATTCAAAAATAATGAAAAATAAACTTTAAGGCCTGGCAACCCTATGCCTTGACAGGATATCGCTAGGCAACCCATGTGCAAACTGTTTCTTTAGACACTACCCTTAGGAAAATATAGCTTTCAACTGGTATAATGAGGTGGATAGCTCGTCCCATGACGGGATTTTTTCCTTTAATATGTTGAAATACGAAAATAAGCACCTTTTCAAAAAATCCCCTCGCAAAAACGGTAAGTTAAATTAAAAATTTGACAGACACGTGTCAAGTTATTTTATTTTTCTTAACTTATCACATAAAAATTATTTAAAAAATCTTTCATTCTGATTTTTGGTGAATTATTTCTCAAATATCGAATTGGAGTATCATGACTCTAAAAAGACTATATCTCGAGTTGTAGATTTTTTACATTTTTTTGTTCTATGTGTGGCTTTTATATTTTTATAATATCTATCGAATCCAATTTCAATTTTATTTCTATCACGTTTTGTTTAGAAAATAGATTTTTGCCCTTTTTCTAAATTCGCCTTTGTTTAATCTACTCAAACTTCAAATTTTAAAAAATCCTGAAAATTAAAATTTTTAAATTAAATTTCCTGTGACATAATATTTTTTTTACAACTCTTTGGCTTTGGGTATAAGCAGGGTGGCGTATTCAATAATAATGAAAAATTAACTTTAAGGCCTGGCAACCCTATGCCTTGACAGGATATCGCTAGGCAACCCATGTGCGAACTGTTTCTTTAGACACTACCCTTAGGAAAATATAGCTTTCAACTGGTATAATGAGGTGGATAGGTCGTCCCATGACGGGACTTTTTCCTTTAATATATTGAAATATGAAAATAAGCACCTTTTCAAAAAATCCCCTCGCAAAAACGGTAAGTTAAATTAAAAATTTGACAGACACGTGTCAAGTTATTTTATTTTTCCTAACTTATCACATAAAAATTATTTAAAAAATCTTTCATTCTGATTTTTGGTGAATTATTTCTCAAATATCGAATTGGAGTATCATGACTCTAAAAAGACTATATCCCGCGTTGTAGATTTTTTACATTTTTTATTTGTATGTGTGGCTTTCATATTTTTATAATATCTATCGATTCCAATTTCAATTTTATTTCTATCACGTTTTGTTTAGAAAATAGATTTTTGCCCTTTTTCTAAATTTACCTTTGTTTACCCTACTCAAACTTCAAATTTTAAAATATCCTGAAAATTAAAATTTTTAAATTAAATTTCCTATGACATTATATTTTTTTTATAACTCTTAGGCTTGCCATTTAAGCAGGGTCGCATTTGCAAAAATTTGCAAAAATGAACTTTAAGGCCTGGCAACCCTATGCCTTGACAGGATATCGCTAGGCAACCCATGTGCAATTTATTTCCTTAGACACTAGCTTTCAGAAAATATAACTCTCAACTGGTATAACGATGAGGGTAGGTCGTCCTATGGCGGGATCTCCTACTATAAGGAACTTGGTTCTCGAAAAAAAACCTAAATAACGCACGCCTTAATATACATATTAAAGAGAATTGAACACACCAACTTTTAAGGCAACTTGCCGAAACATCGTAGTGCATTTTTTTTTACACTACGGCTCATTGAATTAGAGACATGTAAAATTTTTTAGTACTAAGTTGGGTAAAAAAGTAATATTTTCTTTAAAACTGATGTAGCAGAGTTAAAATTTTTGAATGCATTTGATAGCAGGGTTATTTAAGGTTCCGTAACAAAAGAAAACGTGTAACGAGAAAAATTAAGATTTGTAGTCACGGCACATGAAAAACCGTCACAGGGTGACCATTTTTTCGACTTTTTTTCAAATTCCCATAACTCCCAAAATATATGGCTGCGATTTTTTTTATTATTTTTCTGATAACTGTCACCACCTACCCTATCTAATGTTTTCGTTTCGACGTTAACTTTTGGGACATCCTGTATACATTGAAGCATATTTGGGATAACACTTAAAAAAAAACGTTTGAAACACACCCTTCATTCAAAGTAGTAAAATTTTACTACTTTTGACTGCCACTTCTGACCAAACCGCTTGGCCAAAATGCTTTTGGCCTTTAATCGATGTAGAATTTAATATTCTTTAACTTTGGTATACAATAATTTTTTGTGCGAGTTATTTTTCAGGAGTTATGACCCAAAAGCTGAAAATAGTGCTAAAATGTAACGGTTTTTATGCGCAACTCAGAAACTATTTTCGAACTAATTTGACTGGGCTGTACCTGTTTTTCAGCGAGGACAACACTTTTGAGGTTATGTCGTTTTATTTTCTAGTTTTTCGGTTTTTTTAATTGTTCTCAGCCTCTATGATAGTTACATAATCTTTTATCATCATAAAAGTTGTAGAGCAGGCATTTCAAACTTGCGGCCCACAACGAATAACTTTGCGGCCCTGTCCACATTTTCATTAATTTTGAGTTTTAGATTTTATGTTCACAGCTTTCGACACACATGCACCTCCTTTTTTCCTAATCAACAAATAAATATGGGACAAAACCAAACAAAATAACAAATTTTAAAAGATCTCGTGGCTTAAATCAGGGTAAGTTATGTGATTTCTTAAAGTGAACTAGGAAGCGAATATTCTGAGTTAACCAACAAACGATTCTGGGGCTTGGGAATTTTTTTTAGTTTTTAATGATAAAAGTTTTAAAACCATCATGTCTTACTATCTAAAATGGTTGCAGAGTTTATAATTCATGATACCTACCTAGATGTAGCAAAACATTTATCTGAGTTAAACTCAAAACTGCGAGGAAAATTCATATGGGCGCTTTCATAAATGCATGGTTGCGCAAGTCTGACGAATGCAAAGCTTTCATTAATGCAAATGACAAATGTCAGGCGTTCATAAATGTAAAACGCAAATATTTGCAGTGCAAATGCAAAAATTCTCATGCGCAATGAATTTAAACTTAAAGAAAGAAGGGACATGACGTAAAAGATGCTACAGCTTTTCTTTGATTCTCAATTCTGTCAAAATATTGATTGGAAATTCAAAGTTCAAGTCAAAATAACAAAAATAGACCAGTGCCGATGCCTTCAAAAACATTTAAAAGTACAAAAAAATCATAGTAGGATGAAACCCATTGGAAATATGATAAAAAATGAAAGGAAAAATAAGTTTTTGGTTTTTTATTTTTATCTTTTTCAAAAACAAAAATTTTTCTACGAAATTTGGTGAAAACTTACCTGACTATGTCCCAAATACACTGTAATTTATTTGATTTAAATTATTTTTTTGTTCACCTTATTTTGACTTAATACAAAAAAGCACCCTAATTTTCAATCGAAAATTCACGTGTCAAAATATCAGCTTTTTTCAAAAAGTTGGTGGGCATTTCGTTTGTTGAAATGTCTATTTTCTGGATGGTGTAAAAAAAAAATTTACATTAGTATACTATAGAACATGTTCTAGTAAAATGCAAAAAATTAAAAAAGCTTGAATTCGAAAAAATTTTTTTATCATTGTTTACAATTTTGGCCTATTTATTCAAATTTACACTTTAATTACTCAAAAAACGTAAGATTTCATGTAATATTGATTTATGTTACGGTTTTTGAGTAATTTAAGAGTAAATTTTAATAAATAGAATTTTAAATAATGATAAAAAAATTTTCGAATTCAAGCTTTTTGCTTTTACCGAGAACATGTACTATGGTATACTAATGTAAATTTAAACTTGTAAATTTAAAATTGTTTAAACTATTGGAAAGTAGAGATTTTATTGAACAAAATACCCACCGATTTTTTGAAAAAAGCTGATATTTTGACACGTGAATTTTCGATTGAAAATTAGGGTGTTTTTTTGGTATTAAGTCAAAAAAAGGTTAAAAAATAAATATTTTAAATCAAATAAATTACAGTGTATTTGGGATATACAGTACCTTGCCATATTATTAGGCCCAAGCGAAAAAAATACAATTTTTCGGTTCAGTTTTTGCTCAGTTTTTAAAGTTTTTGTCGAAATATCTTGAATTTTTTTGTCCCATTTACTTGCGCATATTATGTAGACGGATTGACTTTGATAAAAATAACGTATAAAAGGGGATAAGCTCCATAAGACGTACCCTGTGGAATTCACGCCCGGATAATTACCAAACCGGTCCAATACTTAATTTCTTGTACCAAGGAATAACGTGTCATTCTTAACTTTATGGCAAGGACCCAATCTTGCATAAATACGTGCTTTTTTGTGAATTTTATAGTTTTCAACATGCTTTCAAGAGGTTAACTACTGCTTTTTCTGCTGAATAAGTCCCAAAATTGTGTTTCCTAAGTCTCCTGGGAATCTTTGCTTTCTGAGGAGGAATTCTTCCCTAGGGATTTCATTTCCAGCTCCATGATATAAGGGTTCAATCTGGGACTCAAAGTGAACTACGCAAAAAAAAATTGTCTTTTTTTTTGTGTATTTTTTTGTTTTGTATAGATTCATGGCTGATTCTACTCAGTACTTGTACTCTTGTGTTTCTTTATTAGCTAAGACATAATTTGACGCAAACAAATCAGTTCTCCATTAATTTGTTTAACAGGTAACGGGAGTTTTAACTTGTAACAATAAATGCCCTTATTTCAATATTTATTTGCGAAATGTTTCCAATTTTTTTCATGAATCTGAGCCTTAACATGTTCAACAGTTGGATACATGCTTAAAATAAGCAAAATGTATTACTTTACCTTACCAAAATTGAAAAAGAATGCTGGTCAAAATACTTATGCCGCTCAAAAAATAGCACTTCTAATACAAAAAAAGCTGCCTGAAATCCAAATTTCACTCATATGACTTACTTTGACCACCATAAGATTCACCATAACATACTTAATAAATAACCTTTATCTTTACCTATATAAAGTTTAACCGTTAGAAATTATTCTTATTAGATCGAGAATTGTAAATTAGTCAAAATAATTATGCCGACGACTGTATATTGTTAGTTTTGGAGAAGAGGCTGAATTGCAACTTAAAAATTTTGACAAATGACGAAAATCAGAAAAAGGGTTCATAAATTCAAAGTAAAATACATGCGCAAATAGATTTTCTGACATTAGTCTGATCGCAAATGACCGCATGTAAACAAAGCAACCATGCAATTATGAAAGCACCCAATATAAAGAATATGTGAAGAAATGCAACATTCAAATGCAACCTAGCTCTTTTGGAACATCAGAAGATAAACCAGGATTTGACGTATCAAAAATACTACGCAAAAAAATCTAAACTATAAAATTGAATACGAAAAAGGCTTGCAGAATATTTCTTGAAGAAAAGTTCTCTTGATTTTTTTTGATTTGTTCCATAAACATAGAATTAATGCCGAATCATGTGAAAATGGAGGAAAGCGATTTCTAGTTTGACTCCGAAGTAAAGTTCCAAATTCGTTGAAATGTCCGATTTTTTAAGTATTTTTGTGCACTCGAAAACTGCCATATAAAATCGTTGGCAAATTTCACAGTAGGTACCTGTCGATGCGAGCAGTTATTTCAGTCATTAAGTAGAATGAGTTACCTATATTATCCTGAATAACTAAATTTGGTCTGAGAATAAAATGGTAAATGAAAAAAAAAAAAAATAGTTTCATCATCTTGGATCTTGCTGTTCTTTTACAAAATTGTTTTACCTATACAAATTTAACTTAACATGTTCTGCGGCCCACACAAATTTTTATCTCGCTGTTTTGGCCCCTTGTAACCATTGAGTTTGACATGCCTGTTGTAGAGGAGCATCAAATTTCCATTAATTTAGTATACTTTTGAAGATTATATGACTTTTCAGACGAAAGGTACGGAACTTAAAAGAGCAATCCCTCTCAATATTTTCAAACAATATACCCACTAATGTTTTTACGTAAGGTATGAAATAAGGCTAAATCGTGTACGTTACGTAAAAACAAAAAAGATATGATGTGAGAGGAAGTGTATTTTGTATTATTTACATAGGTGGGTCGGGCAAATATTATTTTAAAATAAAACAAAAATAATGGTAAAACTTACAATGTTGCTCTAAGTCAAACATCTCTTCTTAATTTGTTTAATAAATCAATTTGTTTTGATCATAAGTTTTTGAAAAAATAGCTTTCAAACTAAAAAAGCAAAGAAATTAAACATTTAAAAACGACTTCACGTCACGTATTACTTGATTAAAATAATGAAAATCATTTTTTAAGGGCCTTATAAGCAAGCAAACAACTTCACAATGTGTCTCCCCCATTATTTAATTTGAAAAAATATGTGTAAAAATATGATAAAAATATCAATTTTTTTTTGAAAAAAAAACTTTAAGACTTAAAATTAAACTAACTTTAATTCAATTGATTTCATAAACAAACATGATACGATAACTAGCTAAATAAAAAAAAAATCAGTTTACAAAAATTTATCAATTTATTCAGAATTTTGAGATTGAAAACTAACATTTCAAAAACTTATGATCAATACAAACTGATTTATTAAAAAAAATTCACAATGGATGTTTGACTTATAACAAAATATGTATGCCACGATATTGTAAGTTTTACCATATAAATAATGGAAAATACACTTCCTCTCTTATCATATATTTCTTGTTTTTACATAACGTACACGGTTTAGCCAGTCTTTCATACCTTATGCAAAAACATATTAGTATATTGTATGAAAATATTGAGAGGGATTGCTCTTTAAAGTTTTGTATCTTTGGTTTGAAAGTCATATAATCTTCAAAAGTATACCAAATTAATAGAAATTTGATGCTCTACAACTTTTATGATGATACAAAATTATGTAACTATCATAGAGACTAAGAAAAATTAATAAAAGCGAAAAACTAAAAAAATAAAACATTATAACCTCAAAAGTGTTGTCTTCGCTGAAAGACAGTGAATACACAAAAAGATATTTATATTACCTACAACTTATTCGATCAAGCCAATAGTTTTGGATAAAACTAGGACTTAAGCTTTTCTTTTTCCTTTATTTCGTTCCACGGAAAAATCTATCTTTCTAAAATGTTTGCGGAGAAGGGCTCCCAATCGAAAAATTACAAGAGTATCATTCCTTTTCAGTTTTAATTTTGTTCCCTTGTTAATAACGATTAAAAAGAGAAAAAAGCCCAACATTTTCATAAACTTTTTAATTGCGAGCCCTTCTTCCGAACGCATTATCCCGGGAGTTATCATTTAGAATAGGGCTGATTGTGTCATAGCACCATTTGCAATCCAGGTTTGCAGGTTTTAAACCACAACACTATAAGTACTGAGAAGTTAACAACTAAAATGGAACAGTTTAAATTAAAATATTATGCAATCAAATTTTATCCTAAAATTGACAGTTTTTTTTACTTATTTTTCTTGTCATATAATATTTGCTTCGTTGGAATGACTGCTTCTTCTGCGGTTCTAAAAATTGGCTCATTATCTTCTAATCCATTTTCTAGACGTGTTTTGTCTACCGAATATAGCCAGCGTTGATAAATATAGATCAAAAATATCACATCGTCTCTGAAACAGGCCACACGATGTGCTGTCGGCATATTTATTATAAAAGCAAACAGATCGTCAATAAAGGTGTTGAATGCTTTGTACATGAACGAACGCCAGGGTAAAGCAACCACCGATTTCAGTTTGTAGTTCACAAATAACTGAGGTAGCATAAACAAGAAATCGAATGCGTAGACACCATTTACTAGAGAGTTCAATGTCCAGGAGTACCAACTTTTGTGTGGTTGGTACATCAAGGAGTATATTGCTCCAGCTAGACAAAGTGGATAAAGAAAAAAGCTTAAGTATTGCATAGCTTCCCGATCAAAATGTTCAGTTTTCTTTTCTGCTGTGCCATTCACATTAGTTCTTATTTTCCTGATTCCTTTCAAATTGATTTCCAATTTAAGTATCTTTTTACATTTCCACATTTCAATAGAGGCTCCGATGCCAGAAGGAACTAAAACTAGAAGGGACGTGTTTTCATCCATTAAATATAAAAAAATGATAATTTGGGAAAATGCTCTCCAGAGTGTGGCCCATGTAGAAAGTCCTTCATATGATTTTTTTCGACGCCAGAATATTACATCATTCTTGAACGATAGGAAATCAAAAAGGAGCTAGAATTAAAAAAAAAATTAATGGAATTATGTTCAAACTTATTGAGGTACCCGTTGGGAAGATATTTCAAACAAATCAGAGAATTTTCTATTATAGTATTCGTTCTGACTTTTTTAGCATTCCAATTTTTTATACTTTAAAATATTGTTTTGATACTTTAAAATGTTTTTTGTAAGCTTGAAATTTCCCCGGCAAGAAATAATAAATAAGAAATACTTTTCCGAACAAATACCTCGATAGGACTGATAAGGTCTATATAAATCACTCACGTGCATACTTCCAACAAGTAAAGTTCCGCACAGTAAATAAACATTTGTGTCTGAAAATATTCCTTTAATTTCGTCTACATCTTTGGTTGAAAAACCTAAAGCATGCATAGTTTTTGTTGCATGCTCAATTAGTAGCATTAGACGCAGTTTTCCAATTCCTATTGGCGTGTATTCTAACAGTATATCGAATTCTCTTGTATGTTTGTCAATATGAACCAAATTTTTAATGCGTGTGTTGAAGAAATCATTTTTAATAATCGGCAGTATTTCACCATGGCGATTGACGCGAATAAGGTGGGCAAGTTCAGGTGGAGCGTCGTTATGCGATAGACTAATTAAGTCTGTGAGAATTGTAATGTAAACCTTGGATTTTAAGTGGGTAACTTGTTTCGATAAGGTACGTGTTGCTTGTTGGTCCGATGGGTTGATTATTGGAGACTCCTAAATAGACATTTTAGGTGTAATTTATATAAATAATCTACAATACAATATAATAATGAAAATTATAACTCTAATAATAGTAATATGCAAAAATACGTTATAATGTTTGAATATTCTATAACCTTCATCAAATGTCTAGAAATAACTATTTTCAGCCATTTTTAAGTTCAAGGGTACGGCTAAAATTAAAGCATATGAAAATGTATGGGAAAATGTATACCCCGCAGCAGCGGGGTATATTATGTTTTATTGTGAAGAAAAAGTATTGCTATAAAAACTTTAATTTGCTTGTGACCCAGATCAAATGCCTATTTCATAGATATGTACATACATACATTGTATGATTTTGACAGTTCTGATGTATTATTATTTCTATTATTACACTGGTTAACAAAATTAAACTTTTTTTGTTGCCGAAACAAAAATATAAATTGCAGTACTTCGGACCTTATTCTTTTATATAAGGAAAATTTTTTGAGCATATTTAGTAACGTACTATTTACCACCTTTTTAAATCTGTTTAAATCTTTCCGATATCTTTTTTACTGCCCGAGATATCCTAAGTTGTTTTGTATTTTTATAAATTTTATAACGTCATTATCATCTTTATGATATATAAGCCAAACCCACTTACTTCAGTTTGAGATATCTCGGGCAATATAAAAGATATTGAAAAGATTTAAACAGATATCGAAAGATGGAAAACAGTTCTTATATGCTCAAACGTTACTAAATATGCTCAAACAATTTTCTTTATACAAAAGAAGAAGGTCCGAAGAATTCAAAAAAACGTATTTTTTGCATTTTCTAACGGTAATATCTCAAAAACGGGAGCTGATTAGTTGTTTCTGACTTCGGATTCGAGTTCAGCACACCAAAAACCTTCAGAAAAGTATATTTTTGTTTCGGCAACAAAACCCTTGTAAACCAGTGTTATTATTGTATGTAAAACTGCCATACATCATTGTATGCACAGAGAATCGACTGCAACTATTCCAATATAAGGTGTGTTTTTATTACAACCGGTCTTAACTAAGCAACTAAGCATTAGCTTAGCAATTTACATGTTAAATGCAACAACACTTTAGCCCCTTGGGCTTAGTTGTTTAGCCCGGAGATTTCTCTGGGCTTTACTTTTTAAACAGTTTTAAATCTTTGCTACCAAACTATTTTTTTCATAAATTGTTTAGAATTCGTTTACAAACGTGAAAACTGACTTAGTTGTAATATTAATTGATCAGTTATAATTATTATAAATATTGAGTATTTTTAATTTGGGTTTTTATGATCATTGAATTTTTAAAGCAATTAAAAGACTAATCCATTAATTTTCCCGACGTTTCGTTTGGTTTTTTGCCAACATCTTCAGGGTTTTTTCAAATTTTATTAGACCTTAAATACAATAACACTTTTTTTTTTAGAACTTTTCTTTTATTTTTTTCTCTTAACTGACGTTTGGAATGACAAAATGTATTTAACTAGTTTTTCTAGCATACATTTTTGTATCTCTTTATAAAACCAACAAGAAAACCCAAAAGCGAAAAATATGTTAACTCTAATTTTTTCTGTGTCAGCTGATTTCGGAACATTCAATATGAAGTGCTGCCAAGATTTTCAGTTAAGCCCCGATGCGTTCTTTGTCCAGTTTAATGCGGTTGTAGTAAAAAACACACCTTTTAGTGAGGTGGCTTATCATTAAAAATGAGTTCAATCGTGAACAACTTTGTGATAAAAGCATGAAATTAACATCGTTGGTAGTACTCAATATAAGAGTTATTTTGAGATATTGGGCCACCTGTTATTCCATCCGGAAGGGTAGATACAAGACTTTTTCTGTGTTGCACTCGATTTGTTGCATATCATAGTATAGGCAATGAAACATTTGTATTAATATGATACATGATTTCGAGGTATTTTCTAACGCCAGATCGAATAAAATCAATACCAAAACGTCTCGACCATCATGTAAAAAGTTATTGGACTCTTTAATTGTATATAATTAATTAATTTTGTGAAATTTGTGATTATTAGATGGCTCATGTACATCCTCATAGGTGAAATATTAAGTGGCGCAATATCTTAAAATGAGGGTAACATATTGTACAAACAATCCTATTAATTTGATCCTTTTATCACAAACCTCACAATTATTTTTCATACTTTTACTTTTGCACCTCACTCCTTCAAAATATTAATTTGTATGAAAATTTAATAAAAAATAAAAGCAAGCAATTTAAGTTTTGCATGAAAATTCAATATTCCATGGTAAATATATTTCGTTTATTGATTATTTTTTTGATTCTCATACGATGTATAAAACATACATGCGGTTAAAAAATATGCCAAGATTTTCCATGTGCTGCAATGGTACCATTTCAAAAGTGTTCTCTATCGCTAAAAAAAAAACACCCTTTGACCTAAAATTTTTTGATGAACATATTTTATTATTTTTTTCTATGGTATATTAAACGTCCACACGAAATTTTATCAACCTACCAATTTTTTTCAAGGAGTATTTGGTAATATTCTGACTCTTGCTCTTTGAGTAACAGACAATTTATGAAGAGTCCAATAACTTTTTACATGATGGTCGAGACGTTTTGGTATTGCTTTTATTCGATCGGGCGTTAGAAAATACCTCGAAATCATGTATCATATTAATACAAATGTTTCATTGCCTATACTATGATATGCAACAAATCGAGTGCAACACAGAAAAAGTCTTGTATCTACCCTTCCGGATGGAATACAAGGTGGCCCAATATCTCAAATTAACTCTTATAGATAGATAGATAAATATTTTATTAGCACATTTTTTAGGCTTTAGTAACAATTAACAAGTTTTAAAATGTAAATATGTTTATAAATACTTAATTAATATTTCAGTCTTACAAATTCCACAATGCTTCTCTTAATTCTTTTAATATTTGTTTCACATTTGACATGACTCGGTAATTTATTGAAAATCTTAAAATTTTGAGCTCTGGTAGTTATAAAATTAGGCAGTCTCATATCATTCATATTTCGAAGTGAACTTCACGAACATACTGAACATATCTTGACAAATATACTGGCATTAAATTATTTTTAATTTTAAAGACAAACATTAACATATTCATAACAATTCTTTGTTTAACGGTAAGCCATTTTAAAGATTCTAACATAAAATTAATTGACGTATATTTATTACATTTTAGAATGCTTCGCATTGCTTTATTTTGCAGTTTTTGTAGTCTGGCAATTGAACTTCCACTACATAAAAACAAAATACATGGTTGAACAATACTCGAAATGCGGTTTAACAATGACATTATAAATATTAATTGCTGTTAACATGGTTATATCTCTTCTAATTCTTTTTAAAAAACCTATCTTTTTTGAAATTTTTTGCAAGTATATTCAATATGGCTTTCAAAAGTAAGTTTGCTATCTATCATAATGCGGAGGTATTTTATTTTATCAACTTTTTCTATTATTTGATTTTCGATTATAAAATTGCCATTGAAACTAAAACATGTTTTATTTGATAATATGATACATTTAGTTTTTTGAGCATTTAATTTAAGTTTATTTTGGCACAGCCATTCATGTACACTATTAAGGTCTTCTTGCACTTTCTTGTGACATTCTTCAATAGTTTCCCCAGCGCAGTAAATCAAAGCATCATCAGCAAACAGGGCAATTTCACAATATTTTAAGACGCTAACAATGTCGTAGATTATAAACATTAGAGTCCCCAATACAGATCCTTGAGGAACGCCCAGATCAACATAATTTGGTTTTGAACAATGTTCATTTACTTTAACTTTATGAGATCTTTTTCGAGGTAAGTCTTAAACCAGTTTAGTTCAATGTTTTTAATTCTATATTTGTTCAATTTACTTAACAGAATTGATCGATCAATTGTTTCGAAAGCACGTTTCAAGTCTAAGAAAGCACTATAAACAAATTTTCGTTCAGAAAGTTTTCCAAGTATATTTTAGGAGACAAGAAAGTATAATCTCTTTTATTTTTTAACTGCAAAAGCACAGAGCGGATATCCGTTAAAGAAACTGAATTGAATTTGAAAATATATTGTAAATCTGTTATATTATCAACATAAGGTACAACCGGAATTGAATTACTGATTTCAATCACACTATTAACTAAAAAATCATTAAATTTATTGGCAATAACGATGTTATCTGTGAAAAGTTCCGAATTAAAATCGACACATGTTATCTTGGAATCTTCTTTTTTCAATACATATTTATTCAAACTACGCCACATTTCTTTCTGGTCTGATGCATTATCAACTCTTTCTTTTATATATTTGCGTTTACACTGAATAATTTCTTTTTTGTAATGGTTTCTTGCAATTGTGTAGGTCTTCCCGTCTTCATCAGAGTTTGTAATCATAGCCTTAGATCGTTTGATTATCTTATTTTTCTTTAAGTTATGCAAATAATTATTAAACCACGAATTTTCACTAGATTTAGCAATAACTTCTTTTGTAAATTTTTCAGTTACAGCACTTAATTTGTTAACAAACATACTTGCTGCAACATTAATGTCCACAACGCTTTCATTTGCTACACTCATAATTTGACTATTAAAAAGTTCCCGGTTGAAGTTATTTTTATTATATTTGAACGTTTTTGTTTTATGAGGATTGCTTTTCACTTTCATATTGTTTTGTGATGTTAATTTAATATTTATTGTCTCATGATCACTCATTTTCAGTTCTTTGATTGTTTTAGCTACTACGTAATCTATTAGGGTTTTAGATGTTTTAGTAATTCTTGTTGGTTCACTTACCAGTTGGTAGAAAGAATTATCTATCATTTTCTTAAAAATTTCTTTTCTATGTATGTATCTGTGGTGCGTTCTTTTATTCGCCGATGTTAACTATTTTTAACAATAGTTAACTTTCATCGTTCCTAAATGAGAAAAAAGTTACGAAATGTAACATCGTGACGTCACATCATCGTTCCTAAATCCAATGTTGAAGTGTCAAATAGTTACATTTTGTAACTTTTTCCAACTCAGCTTCTGGACTTGAGTTTCAATGTTAATCTGTCAAACACAAATAAATGAGGATGAGAGGGAATGATGTGAGAAGAGCATTTTTTGTTTGTTTTTATATTTGAAATTATTTAATGCATATTTTTCTTTCAATATGAAAAAATTATTTCAGTGCTAAATTAATTATTTCTTGTTTATTTATTCATAAAATTGATCTCAAAAAAATTTTGTTTTGGCAGATCAACAAAATGTAACATTAGTCGTTCCTAAATAAAAGTTGAAATTCTCTAACAAAATCTAACGAAAACAACAACAACGATTTTTTTGACACAACAACCAAAGTTAACTTTGTTTAATAAAAGAACAGACCACTGTTGTATCGAACCAGTCGATATTAAAGTCACCTACAACTATAATGTCTTTATTATCGTTGCATATTTCTTCAATTACTTCCGAAAAATTATCACAGAAAACTCGGTCAGTACTACCAACGATGTTTATTTCACGCTTTTATCACAAACTGCACGATTGAACTATTTTTTAATGCTAAGCCTCCTCACTATTTAGAAAATTGTGTCTGGCAAGTGTTCAAACCATCAAAACTGTATGGCTCTTGAGAAAACATTTTTTCATAGGCTTTTATACTATACCGAAAGTACAATCATAATTTATTCAAGTTTAGGGGTGTCTGGCAGGGGGTAGCAACCGTCATAAGTGTCTGGCAATGAATGACGAGATTTCTAAAGTTATCCTTAAAAAAATATATAAAAAAAATTGAGCTTTATAATTTAACAAACTAATGTCATTTTTGATTGGTTTGACTCAAGGATTCACTCATTCTGAAATCGAATGGAACAGGTCAAATCGCTTCCACTCAATTCTGTTTTTTTGTGAAATTTAAAATGTCAAATATGGCATAAGACTTGAAAAATAAAATAAAAAATAATATGTATGCCAAATGTAGCATAAGGGTACGGCCACGTCCTGAGCGGCTGAGCGTCAATCCTGAACGGCAAAACTAATTGTACAAAAAAGGGAAACATACAACATTTCAAAAAAACGTGGTTCCCCCTTTTTTTGCAAGCTCTTCTCTTTTCATTTTCTTGGTTGGCTAGTGTCTTGAGCTAAACTTGCCAAAAAATCACAGCCAATTCCAGCCAACTTGTCTAGTTAAACGATATTTTGTGAGAGATTATCAATCAAAATGACGTTACATTTCTATTTTTCCTGACTGGTAAGTTCTCGTATTGTCTGCCATTTTATACCTATATGCCACGATTTGAATTATAACATAAATGCGTGATATTACCATTGTTTGTCAGCCGTTTAAACATTACTTAAGTCGCGAAAGCTTAATAGACTCTCAGTTCAGTTAAGCTTCCAAGTAAGTACAAGTGCGTGTTAAGTGTTTTATATTTTTAACGTTATAACCAAAATTCAAAAGTATCTCCTTTTTAAAAGTTATTACATTTTTTAACTTTTAAAATGACTTACGAACAAAAAGATAAATTTGTATTTCATTTACATAGGCGCAGGAACAACAAATAATGGGAACACAGCCCGGAGATTAAAAAAAATTAATTTGAGGCATTTGCTCGCGAGACCGCAAAATTATTTGTTACGCTCTATCCATGGTTTTATCTTCCATCTAGCGTACATCAAATTTTATTGCATGGTGCTCATGCCATTCGCAACATGAGTTTGCCGTTGGGTAAATAAATAAGTAAATTTCATATAACCCAATAAAACTTATTTGGTTATTATATCTTTATTCACGGTCGAAGGTCAACTGTCAGAAGAAGCTGCAGAAGCATATAATAAAGAATATAGGCTAATGAGAAGAGACCACACCAGAAAAAATTGAAGAATAAATACCAACACGGATTTATTAAACATGCTTCTTGTATCTTCAGATCCTTATGTATCATCAATCCGGAAAATAACAATAAAAAAAGAAAAAAACTTAAAATGATGAAGTTTGTATATGACTTCTTTTTCAAAATGAGGAAAATAATGAGAACTCAAATGTTAATACTGATAGTGATTCAGAAAAAATTATGAAAAAATAATCTTAAGATAAAAAAAGATGTTTTTATTTCAAAAGAGCAGTATTATTATCTTTTCATTATGCAGTCAGTCCATAAATTCCTCTTACCCTGACAAATACCAATACTCTCCCATCTTCTTACCCCCTCATGCAAAGAATTAATTTAATTTGATATCATAAAAATCAAATCTTAAAACAAGATTATAAGAATACATTAACATATTTTATATGACAGTTTTAAATTGCACCTACCGAGATTGATACTTCTCTTTCAACCGAGCTTATTAACCCCTCAACCCTCTCACCTTTATTTTGTTTTCGATTTTCTGCATATACAAAATGTTAACAATGACCTAAAAAAGTAAATGCAGAAGAAAATAAGACCTTATATAGTATAGTCTTCTCAAACGAATTTTTGGCGCGCTAGAATCCCATTTCATCCCACAGTGCGACGTCGCTCAGCTCTGTTCTATTTTTTTTTTAAATCCTGAGCGCCGAACTACATTATATTCTAAATTACCACGAACA
This sequence comes from Episyrphus balteatus, assembly GCF_945859705.1. Taxonomy (NCBI): domain Eukaryota; kingdom Metazoa; phylum Arthropoda; class Insecta; order Diptera; family Syrphidae; genus Episyrphus; species Episyrphus balteatus. The sequence goes on along the minus strand of NC_079135.1, from coordinate 59,626,769 downwards.
TTTGAAGAAAAATATTTAAAAATATTAATTTTGTTTGTTAAAATAAAAAAAAAAAATAGGCCCCGACAGGAATCGAACCTAGGCTCGAATCTTTGTCTGTTTAAGAAGATACAGCCTAAACGGATGAATCAATTCTCTTCAAACTTGGTATGGCAGTTTTTGGAGATTGTGCAGATAATTCTATGGAATTAATTTTTTTAGAACCTTATCTAACGACACCTGTGATGCACCAATCCTAGAAAAGTATAATTTTCTCAAAAACTCTTTTAACGATTAAAATAAAAAAAATTAAGTGTGGGTTTTTGGACAAGGCCTATCTTTTAACAAAAAAAAGATTTTTTCGAAAGTCATTATTAACGATAGCTATCATAGAACCGTTTTTTTTTTTAACTCTGAATTTCTGTCAAACGACTTATTGAATTTTATTAAATTTTTTTATACAAAAGCATTTATATAGTCTTAGTATAAATCAAAAATAAAATTTTGAAGAAATGCATTTTTGAAAAAATGTTGAATTTTTTTTTTTTTTTTGAAAAATCAAATTTTTTCAAAACAGGTCATTGCACTTGTAGGGTTTTGAAATTGCCGCTCAGGATCGCCGCTCAGGTCGTCCCCACCTCGTCGCTCAGGATTGACGCTCAGAAGCTCAGCCGCTCAGGACGTGGCCGTAGCCTAAGACTTGAAAAATAATTAATATTCAAAGAAAATGAGCTACCATTTTCAATAAATAATAAATTAATGGAAAATTCGTTTTGCAAAATATTTTAAAAGCATATATGTGTTTATTTGTTTGAAAATAAATTAACAAATGAATTTCAGAAAATAAAAAGAAAAATTAATGCAAAAAAAAACAAACAAACAATGATTGAGTGTTTCTTTGACATGTGAGTATTCGTGTAATAGTGCTTCTTGATTTTGATTTGAAATCGAGAAGAGAATTTCTCTTCTGAGAAGCTTTCTAGCTGTCATTTTCATGCCAGTAAAACGGTTTCAGAAGGCTTCTGAATGATTCCGGACGCTGGACGTCCAATCGAAAACAACATAAGGTAATATTTTTAACACCTTTACTACCGGTTACCTGCCAAAGTAACCATAACCCTTAAGCCAGGGGTGGAATCGGCTAAGGTGATTGTTGATCTTCACAATAAATACTTTTGCTCCACGTAAAGGGCCCAGCACATAGAATCCGTTGCGTCCGTTCCGTCGAAGTTTCCAACTGACATGACAGCTCGATAAAATACACACGTTCTTATGGGAAGCGACGGATCGGACGGAGGCCGACGGATTCGATGGAAGAAGTAGCCCAACTTTCTACTTTTTTATCCTTTGACATTGGTTCATTGGTTGTCAACAATAGATCAGTTCGATTTTCTGCTTCTGAGTGCACAGTTTCAGAACTAAGAACTGTGTTCTTTTCTTCTCTTCTCCGATTTTATGAATTGTGAACTTTCATTGTTTATTTGTGAAAAAATTGAAATAAAAGTAACATTTAATGATACACATTAGGGTGGACCAAAAAAATCATTTTTTCATTATTTTGATTTGCTCTACCGATAACTTGTTTTCTCGACACAAAATAATGCTACCCTAATTTTTTCAGAATTTTTCAATGATGTTTAGGGGTTGCGCGCACCCCTTTATTTTTTATTTTTTTAAAGCTTAAATAATTTTTTTATCGAAAAGCTGTTTGAGTAAAAAGTATTGAGTATAAATAGATCTACTTACCTCAATTTTTCTTTTTTCAAAAAAAAAAATATTTTTGACTGATTCCCAGGCGTTAGAAGTCGAAATTACTGATAAATGCTGGGAAAAAAGCCTTAAAACTATGTTTTACTGTTTTTTATAACGGTTAAAATTATTTTTATCGTATTCCTCATCAAATTTACTATAAAAACCGTGCTTTTATATTACTCAATTCTTCTTAGATTGATAAAAGAAAAATAATTTTTAAAAAAGATCGTACCAAAACAAGTGAAGGAAAAATGGGGGAGGGTACTATATCTTGGGCGCCGAGATTTGATAACAGAATTTTGTAGAGGAGTTAAATACGATCATTTTTCATTATGGGAGGGTTGGTCTATCTGGCTCCGTTTAGGCGGGAATGGCAATTTTCTAAAAATTACTTTAAATAATAAAAAAAATATTAAAATACAATGGCAACACTTACAGTTATGAATGATACCTTTTTCAAAAGCTAGAACTGTACACTTTATTCTAATTTTGAAGGAAAGTTATTTCAATCAATTGTTTTTGAAATAATCGATAAAAAAGTAAAAAATTAGGAAAAAAGTTTAAAAAACACATTAAATAATGTTTTTGTCCAGATTGTGGATTACAATACAAAAAATGGCTGATAAAATAAAGTGTCACAATTGATTCCTTATCAAATTCTGAAGTCCATATGTTTTAATGCTTTCTAGTTTTTGAGAAAATTGAAAAATAAAAAAAATTCTTTTTATCAGATTATAATTTTTATGGCTGTTTTTGATATTTTCGCCACCATCAAAAAACATATCCGATATTCAATATTATAAGGCGCTGCATCAACAACAACATCATTAAAAAATATGGATAGTTATCAAAATAAAATTTCGTGAAACCAGAAGGACGATCTCGAGTAGGTCTGATAAAAAAGAATTTTTTTTATTTTTCAATTTTCTCAAAAACTAGAAAGCATTAAAACATATGGACTTCAGTATTTGATAAGGAATCAATTGTGACACTTTATTTTATCAGCCATTTTTTGTATTGTAATCCACAATCTGGACAAAAACATTATTTAATGTGGTTTTTTAAACTTTTTTCCCAATTTTTTACTTTTTTATCGATTATTTCAAAAACAATTTATTGAAATAACTTTCCTTCAAAATTAGAATAAAGTGTACAGTTCTAGCTTTTGAAAAAGGTATCATTCTGTTGGATATTGACTCTATCATCAACATCCATAATCAATACTATCGTTTCCTATGCTATATATTTACTTTGTTATAATTTCAACTTTAAAATATTTTCTAAATCTTTACTTTGACAAATCTGTTTTCTCTATATAAATTATTTTGTTATTTTATTTTCATTCTACGTTAAACTATTGTTCAATAAACAACTTCTTATTCTCAATATATTCTTCTGGAATATTCTTCTCTTGGTGAAACAATATTCCACACATTCATAACTGTAAGTGTTGCCATTGTATTTTAATATTTTTTTATTATTTAAAGTCATTTTTTAGAAAATTGCCATTCCCGCCTAAACGGAGCCAGATAGACCAACCCTCCCATAATGAAAAATGATCGTATTTAACTCCTCTACAAAATTCTGTTATCAAATCTCGGCGCCCAAGATATAGTACCCTCCCCCATTTTTCCTTCACTTGTTTTGGTACGATCTTTTTTAAAAATTATTTTTCTTTTATCAATCTAAGAAGAATTGAGTAATATAAAAGCACGGTTTTTATAGTAAATTTGATGAGGAATACGATAAAAATAATTTTAACCGTTATAAAAAACAGTAAAACATAGTTTTAAGGCTTTTTTCCCAGCATTTATCAGTAATTTCGACTTCTAACGCCTGGGAATCAGTCAAAAATATTTTTTTTTTTGAAAAAAGAAAAATTGAGGTAAGTAGATCTATTTATACTCAATACTTTTTACTCAAACAGCTTTTCGATAAAAAAATTATTTAAGCTTTAAAAAAATAAAAAATAAAGGGGTGCGCGCAACCCCTAAACATCATTGAAAAATTCTGAAAAAATTAGGGTAGCATTATTTTGTGTCGAGAAAACAAGTTATCGGTAGAGCAAATCAAAATAATGAAAAAATGATTTTTTTTGGTCCACCCTAATGTGTATCATTAAATGTTACTTTTATTTCAATTTTTTCACAAATAAACAATGAAAGTTCACAATTCATAAAATCGGAGAAGAGAAGAAAAGAACACAGTTCTTAGTTCTGAAACTGTGCACTCAGAAGCAGAAAATCGAACTGATCTATTGTTGACAACCAATGAACCAATGTCAAAGGATAAAAAAGTAGAAAGTTGGGCTACTTCTTCCATCGAAAAGAAAAAAGAATTTTTTTTATTTTTCAATTTTCTCAAAAACTAGAAAGCATTAAAACATATGGACTTCAGTATTTGATAAGGAATCAATTGTGACACTTTATTTTATCAGCCATTTTTTGTATTGTAATCCACAATCTGGACAAAAACATTATTTAATGTGGTTTTTTAAACTTTTTTCCCAATTTTTTACTTTTTTATCGATTATTTCAAAAACAATTTATTGAAATAACTTTCCTTCAAAATTAGAATAAAGTGTACAGTTCTAGCTTTTGAAAAAGGTATCATTCTGTTGGATATTGACTCTATTATCAACATCCATAATCAATACTATCGTTTCCTATGCTATATATTTACTTTGTTATAATTTCAACTTTAAAATATTTTCTAAATCTTTACTTTGACAAATCTGTTTTCTCTATATAAATTATTTTGTTATTTTATTTTCATTCTACGTTAAACTATTGTTCAATAAACAACTTCTTATTCTCAATATATTCTTCTGGAATATTCTTCTCTTGGTGAAACAATATTCCACACATTCATAACTGTAAGTGTTGCCATTGTATTTTAATATTTTTTTATTATTTAAAGTCATTTTTTAGAAAATTGCCATTCCCGCATAAACGGAGCCAGATAGACCAACCCTCCCATAATGAAAAATGATCGTATTTATCTCCTCTACAAAATTCTGTTATCAAATCTCGGCGCCCAAGATATAGTACCCTCCCCCATTTTTCCTTCACTTGTTTTGGTACGATCTTTTTTAAAAATTATTTTTCTTTTATCAATCTAAGAAGAATTGAGTAATATAAAAGCACGGTTTTTATAGTAAATTTGATGAGGAATACGATAAAAATAATTTTAACCGTTATAAAAAACAGTAAAACATAGTTTTAAGGCTTTTTTCTCAGCATTTATCAGTAATTTCGACTTCTAACGCCTGGGAATCAGTCAAAAATATTTTTTTTTGAAAAAAGAAAGATTGAGGTAAGTAGATCTATTGATACTCAATACTTTTTACTCAAACAGCTTTTCGATAAAAAAATTATTTAAGCTTTAAAAAAATAAAAAACTAAAAGAGCTTATTTTTTTTAATAAAGGGGTGCGCGCAACCTAAACATCATTGAAAAATTCTGAAAAAATTAGGGTAGCATTATTTTGTGTCGAGAAAACAAGTTATCGGTAGAGCAAATCAAAATAATGAAAAATAATTTTTTTGGTCCACCCTAATATACATATATAATAATATATATCAATTAAATATCTAAATTCTGTAGTAAAGTTTAATTTTACAATGCCAAAATCATACCTAAAACTGATAATCTGTTATTAAAAACTGTTTTTAACTGAAGAGCTAGTACCTACATGAAATCTATTCGGTCATTTTATTTTATTAAAAAAAGAACGACGATATAAGTTAACAATTTTTTGCATCAGAACTTTATTAGTGCACATTCAGCGATAAAATATCAAACACACCTTGGAATTTGAAGTGAGCTGTCAAAAAGCAATCCGTCATAAAACGTATTCTATGGGTCACCCCTTTCTGTCCCATCCGTCAACTTCAACGGATCGATTGACGGAACGGACGCAACGGATTCTATGGGCTGGGGCCTTAAGGCCCCAGCCCATAGAATCCGTTGCGTCCGTTCCGTCAATCCATCCGTTGAAGTTGAAGTTTGGGACAGAAAGGGGTGACCCATAGAATACGTCGTACGAAGGATTGCTTTTTGACAGCTCACTTCAAATTCCGAGGTGTGTTCGATATTTTATCGCTGAATGTGCACTAAGGAAGTTCTGATGCAAGAAATTTTTAACTATTATTGTTGTTCTTTTTTTTAATAAAATAAAATGCGCGACTAGATTTCATGTAGGTACTTGCTCTTCAGTTAAAAACAATTTTTAATAACAGATTATCATTTGTAGATATGACTTTGGCATAGTAAAATTGAACTCTACAACAGAATTTTAGTATTTAATTGATATAATTTATTAGATATATCATTAAATGTTACTTTTATTACATTTTCTTCACAAATAAGCAATTAAAGTTCACAATTCATAAAATCGGAGAAGAAAAGAACACAGTTCTTAGTTCTGAAATTCCCCGGTGTGCACTCTAAAACAGAAAATTGAACAGATCTATTGTTGACAACCAATGTCAAAGCATACGACGGATGAAAAAGTAGAAAGTTGGGCAACTTCTTCCGTCGAAACCGTCCGTCTCCGTCCGATCCGTCGCTTATGGGTCGCTTCCCATAAGAACGTGTGTATTTTATCGAGCTGTCAGTCAAAAACTTCGACGGAACGGACGCAACGGATTCTATGGGCTGGGGCCTTTAAGGTTATTATCAAAGTGATGATCACTTTTTTGTTATTGTATGTGGGTGACAGCTATTTAGTTTCACTTTCACTTTCTATTTTTATTGAAATTCTTAACGGCGAACTACTTACTACTACTTCTTATATTCTAAACTAATAGTTCGTTGAGTAAAATATGGTTTCTTGTGAAGAAAAAAATATAGAATATTTAATTATTTATTATAAAGTACAAAAAAAAATGGGCACCGGCAGGAATCGAACCACGGTCTCCAGGGTGTGAGTCAATACTCATTGAAATTTCTGCACTTGTAGGGTTTTGGTGATCACTTTACTCAGATCAAAGAATAGGTGGTGGTCAAAAGATCAACAATCAACAATGCACCCCAGAACTATAATTGGAGGAAGCAGTCGGAAGCTAATGTCAAATTCACGTTTTTGTTTTCTTTGACTTTTTGATAAGTTTTCATCCGTCGAGTGCGGTTGCGCGCGCTGTTGCCCTCCGTTTCGTCCGACGCATCCGACAATTATAGTTCTTTGGCTTTAACTATATAGTCCCAGGTCGTTTTTACATATATAAGACCGAGAGCTGGGAGCAAATTTTTTGTGTGAGAGGTAACCGATTCATATTAATATTAGAATAAGTCCCAATCATGGTGATGACGAAAACGAACGTCTGCCAGCATCTGCCTGCGCCTTTGTTGAGAAAAAGTGCATCAAAAGTACATTTTTTCTGAAAATTGATTTAGTGAGGGTAACCACCTGGAAATAATTGGATCCTGACGCCCTCATCTTCCTGATTACAAAAACACCCATGACAGACGTTTTAACCGCGCCAAACACCCGACAGACGAGTCCAAAAACGCGTTTTTTACGCGTTTTTAGGGATTGGGGTAACCACCTAAAAACAATTGGATCCTGACGCCCTCGTCACCCTGATTACAAAAATACCCATCACAGACGTTTTAACCGCGCCCACACACCTGACAGACGATCCCAAAAACGCGCATTTTGATGCGTTTTAAGGGATTAGGGTAACCACCTAAAAACAATTGGGTCCTGTAGCCCATGACTCCCTAATTGCAAAAATACCCATGACAGACGTTTTATCCGCGCCCAAACACCCGACAGACGAACCCAAAATCGCGATCTTTTACGCGAACGCAAGGGCTTGGGGTAACCACTTGAAATTAGTCTCATTCTGTTGGTCTTGACTCTCTGATTACAAAAATACCCATGACAGACGTTTTACCTGCGCCCATACACCCAACAGACGAGTCTTAAATCGCGATCTTTTTCGCGAAATAAAAAACCGAGGACTTGAGGTAACTTGAAAAAAAAAGTTATTAAATTAATAATTAAAAACGTTATTTTAATAACGTTTTTTTTTTCAAAAATTTTGAGTTGAGGACCATTCTTTCAAAAACTCTTGATTAAATTTAGTGGATTTAAATTGTACAGATAGAAATGATATTCTGGCTTTTTAAAAACGTGTATGCAAATATTGTAGGTGTTGTCCGTTGTGTTCAAAATATTTGTTTTTGTGTTTGAAGTCAATCTGTGAGAAAATTGCATTTATCGCCTAAACGATGGAAGATTGTCCTTCACTCTCATATAGTTGTTTTCTTTGAATTGCCTAGACAATCTTTTGGCATTAGTAGGTAAATGTATGAAATTTAAGCATTCACAAAAATCTTCAATTAAATTTAATCGCGTTTTTGGGTTCGTCTGTCGGGTGTTTGGGCGCGGATAAAACGTCTGTCATGGGTATTTTTGCAATCAGGGAGTTAAGAACTACAGGATGAGACTAATTTCAAGTGGTTACTCCAAGTCCTTGCTTTTTAATTTCGCGAAAAAGATCGCGATTTAGGACTCGTCTGTTGGGGGTTTGGGCGCAGGTAAAACGTCTGTCATGGGTATTTTTGTAATCAGAGAGTCAAGACCAACAGAATGAGACTAATTTCAAGTGGTTACCCCAAGCCCTTGCGTTCGCGTAAAAGATCGCGATTTTGGGTTCGTCTGTCGGGTGTTTGGGAGCGGATAAAACGTCTGTCATGGGTATTTTTGCAATTAGGGAGTCAAGGGCTACAGGACCCAATTGTTTTTAGGTGGTTACCCTAATCCCTAAAAACGCATCAAAATGCGCGTTTTTGGGATCGTCTGTCGGGTGTGTGGGCGCGGTTAAAACGTCTGTGATGGGTATTTTTGTAATCAGGGTGGCGAGGGCGTCAGGATCCAATTGTTTTTAGGTGGTTACCCCAATCCCTAAAAACGCGTAAAAAAACGCGTTTTCGGACTAATCTGTCGGGTGTTTGGGCGCGGTTAAAACGTCTGTCATGGGTGTTTTTGTAATCAGGAAGATGAGGGCGTCAGGTTCCAATTATTTCCAGGTGGTTACCCTCACTAAATCAATTTTCAGAAAAAATGTACTTTTGATGCACATTTTCTCAGCAAAGGCGCAGACACATCGCTGACTGAGAATCATAGGGTTGTATGTCAACTCACCTTTGTTTTGAGAAAATCGATCTCAAAGTTTTTTAAGACTGGTTTATGGATAAAATATTTACATAGCAGTAAAGTATTGATGCAATCTTATAAAGGACCCTAAAAAATCATGAAACCATGAAAAAAACATTAATTTCACCAGAAAAAAGGATTCTATGAGCATTTTTAAAAAATGTAGAACCTTGTTATGGAAAATTTTGTACAAAAATTTGAAAAATGTTCTATGTTCAACATAGAACCTTCTAGTTATAAAGAGCTTACATGTAATAAATGGATTTTATATCAAAAAAGTGACTTCATCGTCAAATAGGCTTTGATTTAATTTAATTTTATTCAAGTGTTGCACTATTAAATTAATAATTAAAAACGTTATTTTAATAACGTTTTTTTTTTCAAAAATCTTGAGTTGAGGACCATTCTTTCAAAAACTCTTGATTAAATTTAGTGGATTTAAATTGTACAGATAGAAATGATATTCTGGCTTTTTAAAAACGTGTATGCAAATATTGTAGGTGTTGTCCGTTGTGTTCAAAATATTTTTTTCTTGTGTTTGAAGTCAATCTGTGAGAAAATTGCATTTATCGCCTAAACGATGGAAGATTGTCCTTCACTCTCATATAGTTGTTTTCTTTGAATTGCCTAGACAATCTTTTGGCATTAGTAGGTAAATGTATGAAATTTAAGCAAAATTTTTGAAAAAAAAATTTTTATTCACAAAAATCTTCAATTAAATTTAATCGCGTTTTTGGGTTCGTCTGTCGGGTGTTTGGGCGCGGATAAAACGCCTGTCATGGGTATTTTTGCAATCAGGGAGTCAACGGCTACAGGATCCAATTGTTTTTAGGTGGTTACCCTAATCCCTAAAAACGCATCAAAATGCGCGTTTTTGGGATCGTCTGTCGGGTGTTTGGGCGCGGTTAAAACGTCTGTGATGGGTATTTTTGTAATCAGTGTGATGAGGGCGTCAGGATCCAATTGTTTTTAGGTGGTTACCCCAATCCCTAAAAACGCGTAAAAAAACGCGTTTTCGGGCTCGTCTGTCGGGTGTTTGGGCGCGCTTAAAACGTCTGTCTTTAAGGGGTTTTAGGCAATTTCTTAATGGAAATTGAATAACAAATAATAATGTACATCCAAAAGATCAATCGAGGACAAGAAATGGCAAATACGAAGGATAAGAATTCAAATGTTATCTAGGAAAAAATGATTCTCTTGAAACCATTAAAAATCAAAGAAGGCAGCGAGCACCCCAGACATAGTAAGAACAATTCTCAGGTAAGTTTTCAGGTGTTATCAATGAAAAAAGTTGATCAATTCAGGATTAATCCAATACGGTATCACTTTATTGTATCCTTAATTAAGTCTAAATGTTTAAAAAATAGTTGACGAATGGTTAATGTTTCATAAATTAGTTTATCAACAAGTCCAGCCATGTAAAAACAAAAAATAAAGAGGTTTCTTAGAAAAAAGTAGTTTTGGTTTTTTGTTAATTTTTCGAAAATCACAAAATATTTTTCAATTTGTTTTTTTGTTTTTGTTTAAAAATGAATAAGAGCATCGAATTTAAAGAACTAAATTAGTACTTAATTACATGAAATTTTGAAAAAAATTACTTTGAAATTTTTTTTTCCAATTTTTTTTTTCAAAATTTTTATTATAAAAATTAATTTTTCAAAAACTGTGCCATAAAATGGCTTTGTTTAAAATATTTGTAAAAGACAAGGGTTTTGGCTTTACAAAAAGGTGTAACACGTTATTATTAGTATAACCTTTGATTTTTAATAATTTTTTTTTCCAAAATAAGTCAATTTTTTTTAAATTGCCCCTCCCCGCTAAACGAAGGGGAATAGACCCTCCCTAGCATACGATGTTTTTCTTGTCTCGACCTAACCTACACGCTCTAGCTTTTTGGAATGTGCCAATGTGTGTTCAATTCTCTTTTCAAAATGGTATAACATTGTTGGGAATATTCCATAAATAACCGAGATAAATTTTTTTTTCTTAAGAAATCCGACTTTTTTATGAGGTAATTTTTCCATATTATTCAAGTTTTGTACCCTTTCAGAACCTTTCAGAATACAAAAACTTAAATAATATGGAAAAATTACCTAAAAAAAAGTCGGTTTTCTTAAGAAAAAAAATTTTATCTCGGTTATTTATGAAATATTCCCAACAATGTTATACAATTTTGAAAAGAGAATTGAACACACCAACTTTTAAGGCAACTTGCCGGAACATAGTAGTGCATTTTTTTTTACACTACGGCTCATTGAATTAGAGTCATGTAAAATTTTTTAGTACTAAGTTGGGTAAAAAAGTAATATTTTCTTTAAAACTGATACAGCTAAGTTAAAATTTTTGAATGCATTTGATAGCAGGTTTATTCAAGGTTCCGTAACAAAAGAAAAAAATGAGAAAAATTAAGATTTGTAGTCACGGCACATGAAAAACCGTCACAGGGTGGCTATTTTTCCCATGCCCATAACTCCCAAAATAAATGGCTGCGATTTTTTTTATTATTTTTCTGATAACTGTCACCACCTACCCTATCTACCGTTTTCGTTTCGACGTTAACTTTTGGGACACGCTGTATAATATAAGAATATTGCGCGAAAAAAATATTGTTGATTAATGTACTTAGTAGCTGATGCAGAATCAATACAATGTTATGTATTAAATTATCATCTGAATTAAATTGATTAGTGATGTAACTAAATCATTTTTTATGGTTTAGGTATCTTATAATAATTTTCATAATTTTATGGGTTTAAATTTCACTGTAATTGCTCACTACGTGACCGTTCTTCTGTACCTACTAAATATTAAAAGAAATGAAAGATAAGTTCAAAATTCTGAGTTTGGGGACCAGTTTCTCAAATACAATGCTTTCAATTTCCGTATACTTGATTTTGAAATTTGTCAATTTGTTAGAAAATTGCTTCTGTCGCTTTAATAATGTCTTCAAACAACTCAGGCAATCTTTTCATATCATTTAGGAATTTTTTTTTGAAAAAAAAAAAAAACAACAAAACACAAATTAAAGTCTTAAGTAATTTAAATATTAAAAGCAAAACGGAAGCAGTGCAATTTTTCAAGCAATTTTTCATAGAGATAAGAGTATTTTTAAATTACCGACGTTTGTAAGAAAATATCATAAATGTCGGATCTGTTTCCGCCCTTTACAACATTTTTTAGCTTCAGTTACTCCACTAAATAATTTTATTGTTAAATTAGTAATTTTCTTAACTCTACACAAACGAAACAACAACAAAATTAGAATGTGTAATTCCTTTCGTTTATCTACAAGACATGAAAAATAAAAGAACTAAATAATCTCTTAAATATCTCTTTTCTTCTTCGAGAAATGTTTGTAGTATTGTAATTTTTTTTGTATGCAGCGGTGCCCCTTTTTCATTTTGCCAACCCGGGCCCTTTTGCCCCAGTCCGACCTGTTTCACCTACCTAATTAGATACTCATGATTTCATACCCCAGTTCAACAAAAACACAAACCAAATCAATGCGCAAACAAATAAAACTGTGCATGCATTCTTTTTTCCTTGATTTCCAAAAAATATCCCAAAACCAGATCTCATTTATATATTCCTAACCCTAACCTATCCTATGAAAAAATATTAAAGAACAAAATTTACGTCCATATCCTAAGCCCGGACCTATCGCAAATTTAAAAAAAAAGTATGCCAAAGTTTTGTACAAGTTTTGTACAGTTTTGTACAACCAAAGCCGAGTTTTGTACAACCTTACAACGAAAGTTATAGCCAATTGAAAGTACCGGGCTGGGGAAACGTTTCCTCAGCCCGGACATTTTTTAAAATTGTATCAAAATTAAAAAAAAAAAAATCTAAAATTATCTACGAGTCTTGTACAGTTTTGTACAACAAAAATCGAGTTTTGTACAAGCTTAGTTAAATAATTAGAGCTAATTTAAGTTTACACTGGGTACATACGTACCAAGCCAGCGTTATCCAAAACTTATAAAACTTAAATGCAAATTCCATCAAAGAGTTATGTAAAGTATTGTACAGATAAAATGGTACATCTAATTTAATTGCTGATATCAATATTAATTAAATTGATTCGTTCTTAATTAATAACAAAAATCTACATTGTGTGTCCTTGAAAACTAATTAGAATATTACATAGAGATTTCCCAAAAGTATGCTACTAATTTTCACTCCTGAACTTATGAATAACTCCCAGAGGTATGCAACGCACTATTTCAAACCGGAAATATGTTACTTCCAAAGGTATGCAAGTTATTTAAAATTTTAAAGTTTTTTTGTTTTGCATTTAATGCCCTTTATGAAGTAGGAAATAGCACTTGTAGTCGATACATAAATCAACTACCATTTTGCGTTTTTTTTTCAAATAAATAACGTCATGGCCTTTTTTCACTACAGCCCAAATTTTAAATTAAATTGGTAGATTTGACATTCGAAATGACATAATTCGTGAAATATATGTATCAATAACAATTTTAATAGCCTGAGGAGTAAAATAAAATTAAAAAAAAAAACAAACAAACAAAACAACATCATAGTACAGGTAAAATAGTACATTAAATCAAGAAATAAAAAAAAATTGTTACACTCATGAAACTTGGCAAAAAGTTTGCTTTTGGGATAAGAACCAAGTACAAAAAAAGTCTATACAAAAAATTTGGGTGGAAGGGTGTCAAGAGGGAGGGGGTGAAGGTCAAAAATATACTGAAAAAAAATTTTTGTCGAATATCATCATATGACACATGTTTTCAAGGTATTTTTTGATGCTGATTCTAATGACATAAAAATAAAGTTATAGCCGATTGAAAACAAGGGTGCTTGTTTTTTGACTTCAACAGGTAAAATATAACCGAAACCCATGGGAAAAACATGCTACACTGATACAATTCGGGATGAAGGTTTTAGGTTAAGCAGGAACACAAGCTCCAAAAAGTTCTTAAAAATATTTTTGGTGAAAGGGTGTTTTTTTATGGGTTGAGTGATGTGTGGGAAAGGTATCATAACAGCTGACTTAAATTTTATTAATTTTTAAGACTTTGTGTAAATGTTTTGGTTGGTATAAGAATTAAGAATCTAAAAAGTGTACAAAATTATCTGGAGTGAAAGGGTGTTTTTTTAAGAAATGATGAAATTCGGAATTAGTACCACAAAAACGAGGAAAAAAAGTTTCATTTATAACAGAAACCAAGAACCCAAAACGTCTATACAAATATTTTAGGTTAAATGGTGTTTTTTTTTGGGAAATAGGGAAAAATCCGCGATAAGTCGGATAAAATCAATGGTATAAAAGGTACCCTTACGAAATTCATTAATTATGTTCTCTTTCCCATAGAAACTATGAATAAAACAAATCTATAAATTTTTTTTCATGTGAAAGGGTGTTTTTTTTAGAAGTAAAGAAAATATGGGTATATTTGAAAAAGTGTGTATTACTAGAGTAATATTAGTGGTACCCTATTGAAATTTAGCGATTATGTTACTTTTAAGATAAGAAACAAGAATATAAAGTGTCTATAAAAATATCATTCTTATTAGGGTGTTTTTTTGAGCGAAAACAAAAATGATGGGTCACCCTAATGAAATTTGGTTAAAACATTGATTTTGGGATAGAAAGCAAGAATAAAGAGTTTTTATAAAAAAAGATTTGGTGAAAGGGTGTTTTTTTTTTTTGAAGAGACAGTAAAATCTGCATTTGGTCCCAAAAAGCCAATGATTCATTTTATTTATGGTTTTAATGACAAATTAAACATTTGTTGATAAGTTCTTACACGTTTTACTCGTACCAAATTTCATTTATGTAACAATTTTTTCCTAGTTTTTGTGGTACTAATTCCGAATTTCATCATTTCTTAAAAAAAACACCCTTTCACATAAAAAAAATTAATAGACTTACATTATTCGTAATTCCCATGGAAAGGAGAACATATTTAATGAATTTCGTAAGGGTACCATTTATACCATTGATTTTATCGGACTTATCGCGGATTTTTCCCTATTTCCCAAAAAACACCCTTTAACCTAAAATATTTGTATAGACTTTTTGAGTTCTTGGTTGCTGTTATAAATGAAACATTTTTACCAAATTTCATTGGTGTAACAATTTTTTCCTAGTTTTTGTGGTACTAATTCCGAATTTCATCATTTCTTAAAAAAAAAAACCCTTTCACTCAAGATAATTTTGTACTTTTTTTAGATTCTTAATTCTTATACCAACCAAAACATTTACACAAAGTTTTAAAAATTAATAAAATTTAAGTCAGCTGTTATGATTCCTTCCCCACACACAACTTAACCCATCAAAAAAACACCCTTTCATCAAAAATAATTTTAAGAACTTTATGAATCCTTTGTTTAAGATAAAGCAGGGGCTTTATCTTAAACCTTCATCCCGAATTGTATCAGTGTAGCATGTTTTTCCCATGGGTTTCGGTTATATTTTACCTGTTGAAGTCAAAAAACAAGCACCCTTGTTTTCAATCGGCTATAACTTTATTTTTATGTCATTAGAATCAGCATCAAAAAATACCTTGAAAACATGTGTCATATGATGATATTCGACAAAAAATTTTGTTCAGTATATTTTTGACCTTCACCCCCTCCCTCTTGACACCCTTCCACCCAAATTTTTTGTATAGACTTTTTTTGTACTTGGTTCTTATCCCAAAAGCAAACTTTTTGCCAAGTTTCATGAGTGTAACAATTTTTTTTTATTTCTTGATTTAATGTACTATTTTACCTGTACTATGATGTTGTTTTGTTTGTTTGTTTTTTTTTTTAAATTTTATTTTACTCCTCAGGCTATTAAAATTGTTATTGATACATATATTTCACGAATTATGTCATTTCGAATGTCAAATCTACCAATTTAATTTAAAATTTGGGCTGTAGTGAAAAAAGGCCATGACGTTATTTATTTGAAAAAAAAAACGCAAAATGGTAGTTGATTTATGTATCGACTACAAGTGCTATTTCCTACTTCATAAAGGGCATTAAATGCAAAACAAAAAAACTTTAAAATTTTAAATAACTTGCATACCTTTGGAAGTAACATATTTCCGGTTTGAAATAGTGCGTTGCATACCTCTGGGAGGTTTATTCATAAGTTCAGGAGTGAAAATTAGTAGCATACTTTTGGGAAATCTGTCAGCCCTATCGGCAATCTCACGTGAGAAATTTCCCCGGGAGTAGGTTTTCTCTCCCGGGAATTTTTCTCCTTATCGGCAATCTCCATCGGAATTTCGTTTTCGGGAAAGAAGTACAGCCAACTTAACAAAACAAAAAAACCTTCGAACACATGTATTCGAAAATTTTGACAACTCTAATTTGATTGTATTTAGTGCACAAAAACAATTAAAATGTTTAATAGTCAATATTTATATAATTTTTTTCTTTGGTGTTGATTTGTGGATTTTTATTCAATAATTTTTTTTATTTTTTGCCCAACTTATTACTTTGTTTGTTTCTTCGGATGGACATGTAATTAGTTTTGTGTTTTTAATTTTAATTAAAGAATCAATCAATAAATTTTCTTAAGCTTTGTTTTTTTTTGACATGATAAACAAATAATTGAAATAAATTGAGGCATTCCACATAATTTGATTATTTCTTCGACCAAAGCAGCAAACTAATGCTCTCGGAATGGTCTCCTTTAGTTTTTAATGTTTTCTTATAGTTTATTTTTGTCTACTATTTTGCGTTATCCAGTTGCAATATCATTTGCTTTTTGTTGGATAAAGGAAGTAAATAATTTAATATTTTTAACAGAATATTTTAAAAGAAAAACACGTACATTTTGGCTTCAAAATATCTGTTCCCCATAAAAAATATGATAGAAATACTTCGGGGGAGAAACTTCATTCCCGATAGGTATTTTTGTGTGGGAATTTTTTCCTAGGAAATTTTTCCATTCAAAAAGTATTGCCGATACCGATTTTTCGGAATAGAGAAATTTTTCCAGGGAAATTGTATTGCCGATAGGGCTGTGTATGTAATATTCTAATTAGTTTTCAAGGACACACAATGTAGATTTTTGTTATTAATTAAGAACGAATCAATTTAATTAATATTGATATCAGCAATTAAATTAGATGTACCATTTTATCTGTACAATACTGTACATAACTCTTTGATGAAATTTGCATTTAAGTTTTATAAGTTTTGGATAACGCTGGCTTGGTACGTATGTACCCAGTGTAAACTTAAATTAGCTCTAATTATTTAACTAAGCTTGTACAAAACTCGATTTTTGTTGTACAAAACTGTACAAAACTCGTAGATAATTTAAGAATTTTTTTTTTTAATTTTGATACAATTTTAAAAAATGTCCGGGCTGAGGAAACGTTTCCCCAGCCCGGTACTTTCAATTGGCTATAACTTTCGTTGTAAGCTTGTACAAAACTCGAATTTGGTTGTACAAAACTGTACAAAACTTGTACAAAACTTGTGCATACTTTTTTTTTTTTTTTTTTTATTTTGAGAAATGTCCGGGCTGGGGAAACGTTTCCCCAGCCCGGTACTTTCAATTGGCTATAACTTTCGTTGTAAGGTTGTACAAAACTCGGCTTTGGTTGTACAAAACTGTACAAAACTTGTACAAAACTTTGGCATACTTTTTTTTTAAATTTGCGATAGGTCCGGGCTGGGGAAATGGACGTACAAAATTTCATTCATTGATCAAGACTGGAAACTCGGCGGTCAACTGACGTTTGCCTACAAGCTGCGAGGTGTGGTGAATGTCGTGAACCTATCGTTGTGTTCGTGTTGGATGTGTGGTGAATGTCGTGAATCTATAAATGTGTGCGTGTTAACGTCATTTACCAACGTGGTGGCTTTCACATATATTCACAGACAACACTGTACACAAAAGGGTTTTGGGGGGAAAGACGTACGAAAGTTTCCAGTCTTGGTATTTTTTGTTTATGGTACCTACCAGAGATCCAAATGAGTATGTTCGAACCTGTTCGAACAATTTCAATTTTTTAAAATGATCGTTCGTGGTCTATCGTTTTCTCTCTATACTCGTAAATCATCTTACTCATAAACAAAAATACTCACAAACAAAACCACACAAATTGTTTGAACTCATGAGTATACTCGCTTTGTATATAAATTCCATAGTACTATTACCACTCAAGATTTTGTGTTCCTTGTCTGAACCACCGCACATAGGAGTATTTGCAGTAAAAACCTGGTCATAAGTCGATTTTCTGAAAATCAAAATTGACACCAAAAAGTTTGGCAAAGTGGGTGCAAAATAAACCTGTGTCAATATGCTGCACTCAGTTTTTTGTTTTTCGATCGTTTCTTGTTAAAAAATGAGTTCAAAGTTAACTGTTACATCTACCTCATTTTTATTTGAATTCGAAGTATTTTGGTAAGTGTTATTCTATATGCGATATCGAAGTGTTGTGATAGAAATCTAAAAAAATTTAAATGGAGAATTCTTCTTCAGTTATTTATTAACGATATTAATAAAGTTTTGAAAATGTTAGATGGTTTTTTCTATTTTAATTCGGGCTTAGAACTAGTATCTAAAAACTTGATATTTTTGGTAAGTTATTATTTGAACTTTAATGATTTTGTTTTAGTATACCCCCTTATTCTGCGATGAATTGAAACTTATGAGTTAGTTTATATATTCATTGTTTTGCACACGTAGGTACGTAAATCAATCTCACAAAAAAGTCATGTAATTTTGAAATTATTTTTGCAATTTTTCAACAAGTCCTTAAAAAAAATATCTCCAAAAAAAGGTGAATTTCCAAAATTTATATTTCGAAAAAAGAACCTTAGAAAAATATCCCTATTAGACGGCTTATTTGGTTCTTTAATATAGTTCCATTGGCATAAGAGCCAAAATACTATTTAGTGCCTAAAAAGTTGTCCCTTTGGTTGAATTTCATTTTTCTTGAAGAAAAAGTAGGTACAAATTAGTAGAAAAACTTAACATTGTTTACATTTCCAAGTTTGAAACCCAAATTTGGATTGAATTATTTACAAATCACGGTAACATTGTGGTTTATCTTGGTAAGTTTTAAAGCTGATTTTTTGTAATAAACTATTAAGAACATTTAATTGAAACATTGTATAGGTATGACTTGTATTAGAAATTGGAATTGATATAGAGTCGTTCGTGGTAAGTGTGCGCAGACGGTAAGTGTGCGCATTGCTATTTTCTCGAAACTAGAGTACAAATTTAAATTTCTGCTGATGCACAATTAATTAGATATCTGATCTTCGTCGAAGTCCGTTATATTTATGCGTCTGTTGTTTTTAATGTTTCGAAAAAAAAGCAAAAGAAAAAAAAGCTAACTTTCCTTAAAATTTTTTCACAATTTTCAAACTCTGACAGTGACTTAAAGTGAAGTCAATTGATTTTTTTTATTGAGCTTACCCCTGCGAAGGGGTAAGTGTGCGCAATATGATCTATTTTGGTTTTCTTAGAAAAACATAAATAATTTTATAAATATTAGTTATATTTTAATTGAATTTAAGAAGTCAAAATATGTATCTGTAATAATCAATTTACTTTTTTCATGTACATCCTATATTATGCTTGTAATACTTATTCAGAGTCAAAAGTGCGCACACTTACCACAAACGACTCTACAATGATATACAAGTTATTATAGAACAGTGCCAATCCGGTTTTCATAGGGCAAAAGTTGAAAGGCGAAAAATAAATTGCCCACAAACAAATTGGGGGAAAGGGGGTGGGTGGGAGAAAAAGTGGGTGTCAAAAATCGTGGTTTTTTACGATTTCTGTCAAGAGTAGACTTCCTATCGAAAAAAGTTGAAATCAAAAGTTGTAGATCGTAAAAATGTCTACAACTTTTACTCAAACCATTTTTTTATATAACCTCAAAATATTGAAAAAATGCAAAAATACGATTTTTTAATTTTTTATTTTTATCTTTTACAAAAATAGCTAAATTTTAACAAAACTTAGTCAAACATTACTTTGTTATATTTTCTATGTATTTAAAAAATTTTTTGAGCAAAAAGTTAATTTTTGGATTTTTGTCGAATTAAATTTGAAAAAAATAGCCTATTTTTCAAACAAAAAAGTTAGTAATATCTCAAAAACGAAATGTGATAGAATTTTTTTGACTTTGGATTCGAGCTCAGTGCACAAAAAACCATTAGAAAAACATATTTTGATTTCTATAAAAAAACTTTTTGGCTAGTGAAATTGCACAAGGCATTCGATTTTTTCTGCCCTGTTCGATTTCACTAGTCAAAAAGTTTTTTTTTTTATAGAAATCAGAATATATTTTTCTAATCAAAATTAAAAATTCAAATTTCAAAAAATCTCAAACTTATAGAACATTTAGTCTATGACCGTGCGCATGCCCATGACCAGCCACCAGTGTTGGAAATACCGTATTCTCAGTTTGAAATGTAGACATGGTTGGCTTTAAAAAAATTCTAACTTTTTTTGTAGGCATCATAAACATATGATTGAAGCGTCATATGAAAGGTGAAATAATAAGCTTTCTTATAAAATAAAATTAAATATAGGTTCTTAAAGAAAAAAATTAATTTAATGGCGTGAGAAGTTAAAAAACATTGATATTTTGCTTTTTTTTGATGAAAACTGATTGGGTTCAAAAAATTCTAGCTCTTTTTGTAGACGTCGCACAGACATAAGCGATATAAATATTTTGAGCTGAAATAATAAGCTTTCAGATGGTATAAAATTTATTATATGCTGTTAAATAAAAAAAATGGATTTTTGGGCGATGGAAGTGATTTTTTCACTTTTCGCATAAGAAATGATTGTTTCAAATAAAATTATTTTAATACTTTTTGCGCATTGTAAAAATTTAAAAATGGTTTTATTCTTTGGAAGAAATATTTGGCTTTTTAATGGTATAACTTTTTCAAATAAAAAAATTAATATAATGAGAAAAGAAAAAAAGTTAATTTTTTAAACTTTTTCTTGTAAATTATGGTTGTTTGAAATAAATAAACGCTTCAATTAACTCATTTTAAACAAAAGGACAGTCTGTTTTCTTATGACGTTATCACGGCTTTACAGACAACCATTTTTTTTGTATTTTCAGTTTAAGTTTAAGCCTGTTTTTTCATGGGTTTTCCTAAATATCATAAAATCTATGAGTTTTCTGGAAAACTTAGAAATAACTTTTTTGTTCATTATTGTTTTCTTCATAAGAATAAATTTATAAGACACTATATGTTTATACATTTATCGAAGAAACAAATTGGAACAAATTTTCAAAAAAAAGTTGAAATAAAAGAGATAGCTATGACTAAAATAAATAATCACCCTTTGACGTGTTAAAAAAAAAAAACACCCTAACTCTTCTTTTAATCAAGGATTTTTGTATGGAATAATCCTTGATTAAACGATAATCGACTGTGAACAAACCGGCCCTTAAACCGAAGAAATTATCAAAAAAAGTTATTTAACTTTACTGTAGCAAATTAAATTATCTTCAAGTTTGCCGTACATTTAATTTCTGTAGATTCAAAAACACACGAGTTATGAGAAAAAGTAATTTTTTTTTAAATATCAAAATTACGGCCCAATGACTCTAAGTGCGATTGGGCAAAATATGTTTTGACTCGTGTTTTGATACCTTTTCGAGTCCTGAAGTCAAAATGCATTTATTATTTTTTCCCAGACCCCATTTAATAAAATCTATGTAGGTAACTATCCCGTACTTTAGTGCCATTACTCTACGCCCTTTTTGCTTAGCATAACTACCTATAAAAAGAAACAAAATCATCAACAAACTAAAGCTTACGATCAGAATTTAAATCAAATAGGTACCAAATCCTGAAAATCAAAACATCAAAACAAAAAAATCCTACATACCTACACAAGCAAGCAACAAGGTCACAAATGAAAATACACACAACACACCCAAAATCTCATGAAATCTTCATATACAAAGACCACATGACAAAAAAATATTCATAAACACACATTACCTGCTAGCAAGAGACAGTATTTTCTCTTTATCTTCTTCCTTCTACTTCTTATAACAAAAAAAAAAAACCTTAGCAGCAACTACCTAGTAAGAAACAGTTAACTATCTTTATTTCCAACCACTACTCAAAAGTCAAAACAAAAACAAAACAGCTGTCATTTTATTATTCTTTATTTTCCTATTCTTTATTTTCTCTTTCTTTGTCGAATCCTTCCCCGTTTTTTGCTTCTCGTTCCAACTTGGCTTCTCCTTCTTTCTGTGCAGATTTCAACAAAATTGCTAGAAAAAATGATTCCTTTCCAGAAATTGGGATGGCGCTAGTAAATTTAAGGTTCGTGAGAGTACTATGAAAATTTATATACAAAGATACTCGATCCTCAATACCCACGAACAAAATTACTCGTAAACAGATTGACTGTTCATAAACACTAGGCTTTACTCGAAATGATCGAAAGTGATTGAAGTGTCCGAACGTGATCGAAAAATCATGAACAGTTTGAACAATGAAAACAACCACTTCCAATTTCTACGTCCTATAGGTACCTGTTGCATATTTTTTTTTATTTAGGTTTTGAGGGTTGGTTGTTTGCGGTTTAACTGCAATTAAAGCAGGTTATTTTAATTTTACAATTGAGGTTTTAGAAAAGGATTTTCAATGACTGAGTAAATAAAAAAGTAATTAGTCGTTAGGTAACAATACAAATGGGGTAGTGGGGAATGCCCAGTTAATTTATGCAGGTAGGTGCGTAGTAGAAACATATCCCTAAAATATATGCAATAATGCGATTTCTGATGATTGTTTTCAAAACAAATTACTATTTTTTCAGCATGAAAGGGTTAAAGGGAAAGTTATGAATGAAATATTTTAGTTCAAAAGCTGATTTCTTGCGAGAACAATATTTAAATAGTAATCTTCTGAGTTCATTTAAAAAAGTAATAGTTTTATAAAAAAAAACAATGGAAGAACAAAGTATTAGCTTAAATCTTAATAATAATATATTTTCTATTTGCGACAAAAGAAACTGCCGAAATAAGGTATGGGGGACTTTTGGCGAAATAAAAAATCAAAATGGTGATACTATACCAAACTTTGTGGCATGCAGATCGTGCAAAAAAGTGATGAAAAATTTTAAAAAATCGACGAACCTTTTGAGGCACAGATGGTTTAAAGAAACCTTGTCAAATATAAACAAAGAAGTGATTGTGTCGATGGCCGATAAGAAAGCAGTTTTTGATGTGTCCGTGAAGCTGTGTATTGAATATATTAGACCATTTTCTACTGTAGAAGGGTCTGGAATGCAGGCATTTGTTAAAGAGTGTATAAAAATCGGTGTTAAATACGGAGAACATGTTAAAGACTTTTTTTTAGAGTTACAATCTTCAAAAACTTGTACGGCTCATCTAGTGTTTCCTCATTATAATAATTTGTTAAAAACTTGTTCAGTGAATATTTTGGAAAATTCAGAAAATTTAATTGATTTAAAATACAAAGTAAAACATTATTTAGTGAATTTGTTTTATCCCGAAATTAAAATGTCATTCAAAAGTGCGACATTTTTATATCCATCCCCCGTGCAATAAAATGCAATTATTGTACCCAACTGAAAAGACTGAAATATATGATTACATAAAGTCAATAGTTCCTGCTACTGCTGCGGCATCTGAACATATTTTGGACGAACAACCAACAACTAGTTCCAGGGCCAGTTATATTTTCTCGGATTTTATGAATGAAAATACAACAACGAGCGGGAACTCTATTGATATTGAAATAGAAAGATACATTCAGTTTAATTCGAAAGGCCCTGTGGATATTCTTCAATGGTGGTGTGAAAATAAAGGCCAATTCAAAAACCTTTATGAAGCACATAAAATCTTGAATTGTATTCCCGCAACATGAGCAGCATCAGAACGAGCATTTTCACAGGCTGGAAATATAATTACAGAAAAACGATCGAGGTTGAACCCAGAAACTGTAAATAATTTGATGGTTGCGAATTCAAACTTAAAGATAAATAAAACTTAAATATACAGTGGCGGTCAAAAAAATAGCAGTGCATCGTAAAAAAAGTTCAAATAAAATATAAACCATAAAAAGAGTTTCGATGTTGGATTTATTTTTTAGTAAAACTATTTTAGATACATTCTAGATTAATTTTTAGTATGAATGAAATTTAAATTATTGCTAATAGCTAAGCAATAATCCAAAAACAAAATAAACCTAAAAATTAAGCGGTCAAAATAATAGCAGTGATTTTCTTTTTCTAGTAAATTTAAATAAAACAAAAAAGTTCAAATAAACAGTATTTTACTTGGCAAAAGCTAGCATTTGCTCCCTTGACCTTTATTTTAATTAAAGCTTGGCAAAAACCTTTTATGGGGCCGACAAGTCGCTGAGATCTGTGAGGTGTTTTAGCTCACCAAACCTGGTCAACAACGGTCCATAACTGCCGTTATGTTTGGGTTTTGCTTTATAAACTTCTTCTTTTATGTCCTCGCAATGATTCTAGAAAAGATCGAGGTTCAAAGACTAAGCGGTCCACTCTATAAGCTAAATCTTAATGTTTTGAAACCATTGTTTGGCTGCTCTCCTGAAGTATTTTGGGTTATTATCTTGTTGGAAGACCCATTTAAGCGGTATTTTGAAGTCGACGTATAGCAGCATACTGTTTTACAAGATATCCAGGTACTACTGCTGGTTTATTTTAGTTTTAATCTAATATAATAGACCAAGTCCTTAGTAGGATAAGTTTCTCCAAATTCTTATACTGGACCCTGGAATATTCTCTGGACTGATGAGAGCAAATTGATTCCGCATGGTGGCAAAGGGTCTCGGTAGTACTACAAAACACGAAATATAACCCTATGTATAGCAAAAAAACTATTAAACACGGAGGATCCAGTACAATGGTTTGGGGGAACTTGTCCTACTAAGGACTTGGTCTATTATATTAGATTAAAACTAAAATAAACCAGCAGTAGTACCTGGATATCTTGTAAAACAGTATGCTGCTATACGTCGACTTCCAAATACCGCTTAAATGGGTCTTCCAACAAGATAATAACCCAAAATACTTCAGGAGAGCAGCCAAACAATGGTTTCAAAACATTAAGATTTAGCTTATAGAGTGGACCGCTTAGTCTTTGAACCTCGATCTTTTCTAGAATCATTGCGAGGATATAAAAGAAGAAGTTTATAAAGCAAAACCCAAACATAACGGCAGTTATGGACCGTTGTTGACCAGGTTTGGTGAGCTAAAACACCTCACAGATCTCAGCGACTTGTCGGCCCCATAAAAGGTTTTTGCCAAGCTTTAATTAAAAATAAAGGTCAAGGGAGCAAATGCTAGCTTTTGCCAAGTAAAATACTGTTTATTTGAACTTTTTTGTTTTATTTAAATTTACTAGAAAAAGAAAATCACTGCTATTATTTTGACCGCTTAATTTTTAGGTTTATTTTGTTTTTGGATTATTGCTTAGCTATTAGCAATAATTTAAATTTCATTCATACTAAAAATTAATCTAGAATGTATCTAAAATAGTTTTACTAAAAAATAAATCCAACATCGAAACTCTTTTTATGGTTTATATTTTATTTGAACTTTTTTTACGATGCACTGCTATTTTTTTGACCGCAGCTGTATATATATTTTTTTTTTTTTTTTCATAAATACAAGTGTCATAATTTTTAACTTAATTTAATTCAATTTTTTGTATCTAGCATTAAGATTTATTTAATTTTTCTTTTTTTTCTGTATTTAATTTAATTTAATTCTAATATGTTTTTCGTCATTTCATTATCTTGTCAAATTAATTAATTTAAATAAAACAAATGTAACTTGCTTTTGTGTACCAAACTGATTCTCTTTTATTTATGCCACAAGAAAAATCACCCTCGAACACTATGAGCATTTCCTTTTCAGTTCGAGTAATTTCGATCACATTGATCATAAACATTTTGTTTGTTCGAACAGAAAAATGATCGTTTGAACTCGTTTGAAATGTAGGATTACTTACGAGTCATCATACTCCTAAACAGGAAAGCTCGAACATATTTGAGTTGTGTTGATTCTGTTTGTTCGAGATCGTTTTTTTCGGGTAAGTACTCAATGTTCGTAAACAATACTCGACTCGTTTGGTTCTCTGGTACCTACCATAAACAAAAAATACCAAGACTGGAAACTGAGCGGTCTAATGACGTTTGCCTACAAGCCATAAACAAAAAATACCAAGACTGGAAACTCGGCGGTCAACTGACGTTTGCCTACAAGCTGCGCGGTGTGGTGAATGTCGTGAACCTATCGTTGTGTTCTTGTCCGATGTGTGGTGAATGTCGTGAATCTATAAATGTGTGCGTGTTAACGTCATTTATCAACGTGGTGGCTTTCACATATATTCACAGACAGCACTGTACACAAAAGGGTTTCGGGGGGAAAGACGTACGAAAGTTTCCAGTCTTGGTATTTTTTGTTTATGCTACAAGCTGCGAGGTGTGGTGAATGTCGTCAATCTATCGTTGTGTTCGTGTTGGATGTGTGGTGAATGTCGTGAATCTATAAATGTTTGCGTGTTAACGTCATTTACCAACGTGGTGGCAATCACATATATTCACAGACAACACTGAACACAAAATGGTTTTGGGGGGGGAAGACGTAGGAAATTTTCCAGTCTTGGTATTTTTTGTTTATGGTACCTACCTACTTTCTTAAAATGCATTCACAATCCTTTTGCATACCTACACACAATTACTCAATCGCGCCATCCAAGGAAACAAATACAAAACTAAATTGCAAAAAAAAACAAACAAACAAAAACAAAAAACCAACCCAAATATGTATGTAGATACTATTACATATTCCTTATGAAAAACACAACAAGAATACAAGAACAAATTTCAGAGATACATAAAAATAACGATTCCAACTCAAGAGTCAAGACCGTTATGCCCATGATTTTTTTTCTTTTCTATCCATACAAAAAGATCTTCTCGCTCTGTCTGAGGCAGAGCCGTGAAAACTCATGATACTCACTCTCAAAGACCACGCAAAAGAGAATCAGAGAATAAATAATCAAAATTCCAAAGAGAAACAAAAGCATATTAAAATTTCTCAAATTTTTCATCGAAAAGAGCTTTTTTAAAAGCTCTTCAAAGTGGTGATCATAAACAAAAAATACCAAGACTGGAAACTGAGCGGTCTAATGACGTTTGCCTACAAGCTGCGAGGTGTGGTGAATGTCGTCAATCTATCGTTGTGTTCGTGTTGGATGTGTGGTGAATGTCGTGAATCTATAAATGTGTGCGTGTTAACGTCATTTACCAACGTGGTGGCAATCACATATATTCACAGACAACACTGAACACAAAATGGTTTTGGGGGGGGGGGGAAGACGTAGGAAATTTTCCAGTCTTGGTATTTTTTGTTTATGGTGGTGATTTTCAGTTTCATATGTCACTTTTTTCTATGAAGATGAGACATCTGTATATAATTATTTGTGATAGAACTTAATTATATTAATGTCGTTTTCCAAAATTATGGGAGTGAATCACTCCTTTTTCGTGCAATTTTGGAATTTGTTCACGAAGAATTTGACAAGTGGAGTGATTTGACGTTTGCTTTGCATGTGTTTGTAATACTAAATAATAAATAGATTAATAACACAATCTTTAAAATTCACTTTTAATGATTTTTTACAATACTTTATTGATTCTTTTTATAAATAAATATAATTTTCTTCAAAAAACAAATTAAAACAACCACCCAAGAATTTGACAAGCAGTCCATGAAGTCAAATGTAGAAGTATTGGTAATCACTCCGTCACTCCTTCAAAATTTTGGGAGTGAAGAATTTACTCCAAATATTTACTCCTTTTTCAATTTTGGAATTTGAAATCACTCCTTTTGGAGTGATTATATAGCTAGGAGTGTCACTCCTTGAATTTTGGAAAACGACATAATACATTTATGTGAAATCATGAAAGTTGTATGTCTTTTTTATCTGTACCGTCGCCATTAATTTTTTTATAATTATTTTTTTAATTTTATCTGAAAGCCGTTCAAATTACGAAAATTTTGGTGTATAAAACTCATTTTTTGTATTTTGTATGAAATACGACCTTATAATTCTCAGCCATGCTGGCAGACGTTCGTTTTCGTCATCACCATGACTGGGACTTATTCTAATGAATCGGTTACCTCTGACCTCACACGCAAAAAATCTGTTCCCGGCTCTTAAGACTATATAGGGGGTATCCAAAGATAAACTTTCAGCTTTTATAAAATAACGAAGGTCTGGCCGACGTGGACTCATAAATATAACTTCTATGGGATTCGATATAATTTGTATTCTATTCTTTGGTGTGAGTTATAAATGACTGCTTACGTGTTTGCCCAGCAAATTATATGTTTCAACTTTCGGAAATAAATATTCTGTCAATGATATACTGTGGATTACAGTAGGTCCGTCTCGTTTCAAAGATTTCCACTCCAATGGTTGGCCATCAAAAGCAAACACTACTTGCATATATAAAGTCCCATTTCTGCGCGTCTTTTGTGGAATGGTTACTCGAATGTTCCTGTTAAACACGTTTCCCACTATTTTAATTTATAAATAAAAGAAACTAATTGAACTTACTTTTGAAATGGTGCATAATAATTGAAGTTCTTTAAGTTCAAAATTTTCTTAGTCTCGGAGGCAATTGGATTGCTAGTCACTGATGTAAACAGTGCCAGTTGCATTTTTGGGTTCTTTGCTAAAAACGATTGATAACACGGCAGAGATGAGCAATGTAGGCTAGTAAAAAGCTGGCCGATTGTCCACATTGAATGGGCGACATAAATTAGAAATATGCACCCCAAAACTTTACTTAACGAAGGGATGTACATAATCGGTCTAAAAATAATTAGTTTATTTATAATTTCATTAACGTTTCTATTTCCAAAAATGTTGTGATAGACTAGTATATTTAATTTACAAATTCCACAAGAACGGTTCTTAACTATAGATAAATAATAACTGATCATAAACAAAAAATACCAAGACTGGAAACCATAAACAAAAAATACCAAGACTGGAAACTGAGCGGTCTAATGACCCTAAACAAAAAATTCCAAGACTGGAAACTTTCGTACGTCTTTCCACCCAAAACCCTGTTGTGTACAGTGTTGTCTGTGAATATATGTAAAAGCCACCACGTTGGTAAATGACGTTAACACGCACACATTTATAGATTCACGACATTCACCACACATCAGACACGAACACAACGATAAGTTCACGACATTCACCACACCTCGCAGCTTGTAGGCAAACGTCAGTTGAACGCCGAGTTTCCAGTCTTGGTATTTTTTGTTTATGCTAATGACGTTTGCCTACAAGCTGCGAGGTGTGGTGAATGTCGTCAATCTATCGTTGTGTTCGTGTTGGATGTGTGGTGAATGTCGTGAATCTATAAATGTGTGCGTGTTAACGTCATTTACCAACGTGGTGGCAATCACATATATTCACAGACAACACTGAACACAAAATGGTTTTGGGGGGGGGGAAGACGTAGGAAATTTTCCAGTCTTGGTATTTTTTGTTTATGCTGGAAACCATAAACAAAAAATACCAAGACTGGAAACTTTCGTACGTCTTTCCCCCCAAAACCCTTTTGTGTACAGTGTTGTCTGTGAATATATGTGAAAGCCACCACGTTGGTAAATGACGTTAACACGCACACATTTATAGATTCACGACATTCACCACACATCCAACACGAACACAACAATAGGTTCACGACATTCACCACACCTCGCAGCTTGTAGGCAAACGTCAGTTGACCGCCGAGTTTCCAGTCTTGGTATTTTTTGTTTATGCTGGAAACTCGGTTGTTAACTGACGTTTGCCTACAAGCTGCGAGGTGTGGTGAATATCGTGAACTTATCGTTGTGTTCGTGTCCGTTGTGTGGTGAATGTAGTGAATCTATAAATGTGTGCGTGTTAACGTCATTTACCAACGTGGTGGCCATAAACAAAAAATACCAAGACTGGAAACTTTCGTACGTTTTTCCCCCCGAAACCCTTTTGTGTACAGTGTTGTCTGTGAATATATGTGAAAGCCACCACGTTGGTAAATAACGTTAACACGCACACATTTATAGATTCACGACATTCACCACACATCCAACACGAACACAACTATAGGTTCACGACATTCACCACACCTCGCAGCTTGTAGGCAAACGTCAGTTGACCGCCGAGTTTCCAGTCTTGGTATTTTTTGTTTATGTGGTGGCTTTCACATATATTCACAGACAACACTGTACACAACATGGTTTTGGGGGGAAAGACGTACGAAAGTTTCCAGTCTTGGTATTTTTTGTTTAAGGTTTTGGGGGGAAAGACGTACGAAAGTTTCCAGTCTTGGTATTTTTTGTTTATGACTATGATCCTAAATTATAGATGAAAAATCAGTTTTAGGCCGTGTGTGAATTGCGTTAAATAATTAACACCGGGTAAAATTTTTGACACTATTGAGGTGAATAAAAAATTGTCAGCTGTCAAAAATTTATTGGGCTCTGGGACCTGGTTAAATTTGAGTTAAATTTTTTTTTGCAGTTGGTTTTGTTTTTTTTTTTATTAAAAAAAAGTTTTATGGCTGAAAAGAGGCAGAGAAAAATATTAAACAATAAGCCATACAGCTGAAATTTTTTTGTTCACCTCAAAAATAAAATTTTTGGCACTATTGAGGTGAATAAAAAATTTTCAGCTGTTAAAAATTTAATTTGCTTTGGGAAATGGTTAAATCTAGGTAACATTTTTTTGCAGATGGTTTTGTTTTTTTTTTTATTAAAAAGGAGTATCATGGGTCATGGCCAGCGTTGCCAACCCATTCAGTCAAAATTATGCCTCACTTGAAAAAAAATTATGCCTTTTCAAATAAATCATGCCTCAATTTAAATTTCTTAGTTTATGCTTAAAAATTATATACAAAAAGTACACAAAACGAAATGTTTATTTAATCAATTTATACATTACCTAAGGGCCAATTTTTCAATAAACCTCAGATAGAGATTATTCCTAGGAATAAAATTTTTTATATTGAAATTTATTCTTCTGATAGTCTTACTGACGATTGAAAAGGCAACTTATTTGTCACGTAACGGAAACTCTTTTTCTTTGAAAAGAATATTTCAAGACATTGCTTCATATAATTGGAAGAAATTAGCGGCCAATTTTTTTCACCAATAAAAAATATTAGCCTATTTGCAAGCGTTTTAGACCTTTTTACAGCAACAAAATTAGATTCTTTTCTAGTAAAAGTGATTAGTGTGAACAAAAATTAAACACTACCAAGAGCTAAATGGTAAAAACAAATTCTGTATATAAAATTTCGAACAACTTTTATTTAAAAGATATAGAAAATATAAGTTTTTAGTCTTTTTATCAAAATATTTAAAAAATTATAAGAAAGTTTTAAAATATAAATCAAGAGTAGAAAGAAAAAAATGATGCCTTTTTGGCAAAAAATAAGCCTCAATGCCTTAGCTAATAAAATTATGCCTAAAAGGCATAATTATGCCTCAGTTGGCATCGCTGGTCATGGCAGAAAAGAGGCCGAAAAAAATATTAAACAATAAGCCATATAGCTGAAAATTTTGTATTCACTTCAATACTGGCACACAAAATGGTTTTGGGGGGGAAGACGTATGAAATTTTCCAGTCTTGGTATTTTTTGCTTATGCTGGAAACCATAAACAAAAAATACCAAGACTGGAAAATTTCGTACGTCTTTCCCCCCAAAACCCTTTTGTGTACAGTGTTGTCTGTGAATATATGTGAAAGCCACCACGTTGGTAAATGACGTTAACACGCACACATTTATAGATTCACGACATTCACCACACATCCAACACGAACACAACGATAGGTTCACGACATTCACCACACCTCGCAGCTTGTAGGCAAACGTCAGTTGACCGCCGAGTTTCCAGTCTTGGTATTTTTTGTTTATGCTGGAAACTCGGTTGTCAACTGACGTTTGCCTACAAGCTGCGAGGTGTGGTGAATATCGTGAACTTATCGTTGTGTTCGTGTCCGTTGTGTGGTGAATGTAGTGAATCTATAAATGTGTGCGTGTTAACGTCATTTACCAACGTGGTGGCTTTCACATATATTCACAGACAACACTGTACACAACAGGGTTTTGGAGGGAAAGACGTACGAAAGTTTCCAGTCTTGGTATTTTTTGTTTAAGGTTTTGGGGGGAAAGACCATAAACAAAAAATACCAAGACTGGAAACTGAGCGGTCAACTGACGTTTGCCTACAAGCTGCGAGGTGTGGTGAATGTCGTGAACCTATCGTTGTGTTCGTGTTCGATGTGTGGTGAATGTCGTGAATCTATAAATGTGTGCGTGTTAACGTCATTTACCAACGTGGTGGCTTTCACATATATTCACAGACAGCACTGTTCACAAAAGGGTTTTGGGAGGAAAGACGTACGAATGTTTCCAGTCTTGGTATTTTTTGTTTATGGGAAAGACGTACGAAAGTTTCCAGTCTTGGTATTTTTTGTTTATGACTATGATCCTAAACTATAGATGAAAAATCAGTTTTAGGCCGTGTGTGAATTGTGTTAAATAATTAACACCGGGTAAAATTTTTGACACTATTGAGGTGAATAAAAAATTGTCAGCTGTTAAAAATTTATTGGGCTCTGGGACCTGGTTAAATTTGAGTTAAATTTTTTTTTGCAGTTGGTTTTGTTTTTTTTTTTATTATTAAAAAAAAGTTTTATGGCTGAAAAGAGGCAGAGAAAAATATTAAACAATAAGCCATACAGCTGAAATTTTTTTGTTCACCTCAAAAATAAAATTTTTGGCACTATTGAGGTGAATAAAAAATTTTCAGCTGTTAAAAATTTAATTTAAAGGAGTATCATGGGTCATGGCAGAAAAGAGGCCGAAAAAAATATTAAACAATAAGCCATATAGCTGAAAATTTTGTATTCACTTCAATAGTGTCAAAAAAAAAAACAGGGGTTAACTATCTAATGTCGTTTTCTATTGACTTTTGAGATTTTTGTGTAAAATTCTCAGATTTTCCACTGCAAATAGAATATGAAATCTAGTTTTGTAATTGTGTGCGAAATCTGTGCGTATAAAAAAAATAAAACAAAAACAAATGTTCAGACAAATGTTAAACAGAAGAGTGTGTGTGAAATTGCGTGTGTTTGTATGCGTGAATCTTGATAAAAATCCAGAATCAGATTCTTGAATCTCAGATTCATTTTTTTGTCATTTTTTTGAATCTCAAAGCCTGGTACGCTGCTCGCGCTAAATTTTAGCTGAGATAAAATTCCCATACAAGTTATCGATAACTTGTATGGGATCCATTTTATCTCGGCTAAGGGACGGATTGGCAAAAAAAAACAGCAATAACAGTTAGAAATAAAGTGAAGTATCATACGACTGACTAACAAGCAGAAAATTTTAACGACCCACAGTGGTCTAAAACCTGGCCAAAAATATTTAGGCACATTTCCGACATCAAATAGGTACCAAATGACCAAAAAGTTATTCGGAAGGAAAAATTTTCGTTTTCTGGTTACAGTAAAAGCCACTTAAGTGCTTACCCACTTACCCCTGGGAGAAAAAAAAATATAAAAAATCAGAGCATACACTTACTATCCTGTGCTATATTAAAGTTAGTAATCTATTCTTTATTTAATTTTTTTACTTAAGTTGTTTCATCATATAGTTTTTGAGAAATTAAGTTTTAAAGATGAAATTTTGAAAAAAAAAATGTTTACGTTTTTTAATTGATTTTGTATAAAATTTTGGAATATGTATTATGGACATAATTATACCATTAGTTAATGACCTAGTAGTTTTTAGTCAAATACTAAAGACTTCATTCTAATAAATATTAAAGTTCCTAAGAATAACAAAAAAAACTGAATCATACTTTTTTGCTGGGAAACCCAGTTTTGTTTTTTTTATTTGCATTAACCTTTTGTAACCCAAGGTCGTAAATTAATAAGTCAATCGACTGGCCTTTATCTTTAATAAAACACGTGCTCCCGTGCCCCCCCCCCCTGGATCCGCCTATGGCAACAACAATTTCCAAGACA
Organism: Episyrphus balteatus; assembly: GCF_945859705.1. Classification (NCBI taxonomy): domain Eukaryota; kingdom Metazoa; phylum Arthropoda; class Insecta; order Diptera; family Syrphidae; genus Episyrphus; species Episyrphus balteatus. The sequence continues at coordinate 59,592,798 of NC_079135.1, read as the reverse complement.
AATTTGTTTACAACAACAATTTCAATGGGCTGGGCTGTCAAAACCTTAAGTAGCCATAAGTTTTGACAGTTCTCGATACTGAGTTTTTTCTAATGATCATACCTTCTCTTTTTATACCATGGAACGCGTGTACTTTGTTGAGCTGTTAGTTTAAAACCTCGACGCAACGGATTCTATGGGTTGGGGCATTTAGATACCCCCTTTATGGGGAAACTTCCACCCAGTGTCAAATCTCCCATCAAGCAAGAAAATGGAGCTCAGATTCCACACTCCACCACAGACACAATTATTGCGATTATGATTCCGATAGATCATCAAAATATCACTCCGATTCTGGTACTACCCTGGTACCATTATCAAATCTTTTATTTAATATCCCAATAAGATTCCCCAGAGCCGATTGGTTTATATGGAATTCGGTTGCCCACTTTCTTAGAATTAATTTTAAATTTATTTTTTTCTATTTCATCTTCTTCTTTTCCAAAGTCGTCAATTTCAACTTCTGTTTCTGTATTTGAAATCAGAATTATGAAATAAGTACATAATAATTTTATGCATTATCTTCTTATATTCTGGATGTAGAGTGTGATAAGTATTTTCAGCTAAACTTAAATGTGGTACATCATCAGGGGTATCTGAAGATCAACATTTCTCACTTGGCGATCCAGCTCAAAAGCTCTTCGGAGCATAGCCTTCCTTCTGTTACCAAGGGATCTGTTGTAATGTTCAGACTATGTATATTTTCCACGAAAAATTGTTGGAATTTAAAGAACACATATACTCCAGTCAAAGCGTCGGAAAAAAAGGGCCTCACCTTGCGCAGAGAGGCACTGTCAGTTTTTATTTCATGGATCGATAGGGGTATATTTAAAAGGCTTAAACCCAATTTCTCACCACCTGATCATTCTTTTTAGCGGAGTTATTCACAAAAATGCATTTTTTGGGATATTTTACTTCTAAGCTAATATCTTTGCTCCAGATTGTCGTAGACCAAAACATACATTCTCTTCCTTATAATATTTTCTATCGTTGTATGTAATTTCATTGTATTTGAGTGAGTAAATACAAAATGGCAGCCATTTAAAGTCAAATTCTTGTTGTTAAAAAACACATTTTTGTCATTATTTCGAAAAAAGCTTATATCATGATTGACATTTTTCTAATTTATTTTGTAGCCCTATTCATGTCCTGCATTTTACAGAAAAAATCAGCTCTTTATCTCCAAAGATGGCCGAGCAATTGATAAATGAACGCATGCAAAACCGGTGCGAAAACACCCAAAAATATCGTTTTTTGGGAATAACTCGGCTTCAGAGTGTCCTACGACAAAAAATAAAGCTATTAATTGTTCGTTACAATATTTTCTATCGATTTGGTGCACATTATTTTTGTTGAAACAAATAAAAAATAAGTTATATTAAGTCAAAGACGTTTTTTTGTTTAGCAAACTCTTGCCATATTATTTTTGCGAATAACTCCGCTAATAAGAATGATCAGGTGGTGAGAAATTGGGTTTAAGCCTTTTAAATAAACCCCTATCGATCCATGAAATAAAAACTGACAGTGCCTCTCTGCGCAAGGTCAAATGACGCTTTGACTGGAGTAATATACTTGTTGATAAAACACATTGTGAAAAACAATCTAGTACTCATTGATTTTTGTGTATTTTTTTGTATCTAACAATTTATTCAAAATAATTATTCTCTATTCTTTTTTCAAATGTTATAAACGTGTTTTGTGTTTTTATTTCATTTGCAACTGGGGCCTACAATAACCCACGACAAAAAAGTTCTTTGAAATTTAATATTGATTACGAGATATTTGAATATTTTTTTTTTAAATTTAAAAATATGGCGAGTTCTTCATTACCAGCTATTGAGAAATTAAAGGGCAGAGGAAACTATAATAGTTGGAAGTTTGCTGTCGAGAATTATCTGGCGCTGGAAGATCTCTGGGATTCTGTAATCACTGAAGAAAAGGATAAGAAAAAATGTGCGAGGGCAAAATCAAAAATTATTTTGCTAATCGAACCAATAAACTTCGTGCATGTGAGGAATGCTACAACTGCTAAGGAAGCCTGGGAGAAGCTTGCTGCAGCTTTTGATGACAAAGGATTGACAAGGCGTGTGGGACTTTTAAGGACTCTAATAACGACCAATTTGAAGGAATGTGGATCTGTTGAGATTTATGTCAATAAAATAATTTCCACAGCACATAAACTTACAGGCCTATTCTGGGCAACCTCACTGATGCCTCACAAGTCACAATAACCTCATAACTCGAGTTTTGTGACTTTTTCGTATTCTGGCGAAAACCTCACAGTCACAAGAACCTCATAAGGTGAGGTGAGTTTTGTTTTATGATGTTTTTCGTATTCTGGCGTACCCTCACAACTTGTGAGCCTCATAAAAATTGTTAAAATTGTGATCTCCTTCAGAGCAGGTCACAACTCACAAATTACTAGAGTTTTGATATTTTTTACTTCCATAAAATGTTTTGAGAACAAATGAAATTTTTTTTTTTTATTTGTGATTCAACAAAAATAGAATTAGACCTTGTTTTAAAACAATTGTTGCATCTTATTGCAGAACAAAAATCTTAATCAATAAGCAATTCCAAGAAGACTTACCTACCCAAAGGAATGTGTCTGCCATTGGATTTTGGTTGCATCTGGAGATAGTTTCTAAGAAGTCATCGATGAATATTTGCGACATGGCTTGCGTGCGTTGGCGTTGCATTGGCTGTCGTGTCAAATCATTGCATCATTGCAACCTACACAAAGTGTGATTCCATCAATCGCAAAAATAGCCGCATGTGGCTCTTGACCAGACAAAGTTTTTGGTATGCATTATTTCACGTCAGATTCAATTCCAGGAAATCATCACATCCACGAATTTCAAAGGACACAGGAGCACCTACTGATATTAGACAACTAGATTTTGTGAATACAACAAATTTAAAATCGTAGGCTTCTTCAAGAGTTTGTTGATCCAAAGGATTTCAACAATATGAGCATTTGGATTTCCTGTCGGAGCTGCAACCTTAGCTAATGGAGTTGGTATCGATGTTGAATCTAACATCGCTGTAGACTTATCGAAAGTAACAAGTAAAAATCATTTCGTATATTCAGTTATTTATTTTGTTTCTATTTGTTCAGTGCATGCAAAATGTCGAAGTTATGCAAGATCTGTAAGAGTTTGTATTGCATAGACCTTATATCAAAGCTGGACTATTGTACGCAAACCTTCGAAAGGGTGCATTATTGTACAACGGCAAGGCCTAACCCAATCGAGAAGTCAGTCAGGCGGTTCCTGTAATCGTCAAACAAAAGTATCCTCTTACCCCCAAGGGAGGAACTAGCTATGAGGATTATGTGAGATGTATAATTATTAGAACCGCCTACAAAACAAGTAATTATTCAATTATTGTTTGTATATTTTTGAATGAACCTCTTTTTTTTCAAAATTATTTTAGCAAAAAAAAGTGTGAAAAGCTCAAACCAATTTATAGGTGATCAGAACTCGGTGCCAGTAAATTGTGTCCAATCAGCAACGGCAACAACAAATCCATTCATGCCAAAGCATTAGCCGATGCAGCCAATGCAACTATGACAACTAGCACATGACCGTACATAATAAACATGCGGCAGTAGGTAGTTGATGGGTTTTTGATGACAACCGCTGCAGGCTATAATTGAAACATCAAAAACAAAACAAAAAATCCAGAACATACTGTTTAGACATAAAACAAAATTGTTGTTATTTATTTATTTATTTAATACAGGGTTAAAAATAAATACAATTATTATAAGATGTAATTCGATAATTTACATTATATACAATATTGCCGAGAAATCATCGCCCTAAAATTTCAATAAATTTTAAGCAGCTTATATGTATAAATATAAGTTTATATAAATATAGATAAGTAGCGGAATTTTCGTAAACAATGTACCGACCATGTTATACTTAACAAGAAATCGATTTCAAATCGATTCTATTTTTGAAAGGAATTCGACATAAACATGTTTTCAGAAAAATTCTAACACGTACCATTTTTTTTTAAATGATTTTTGAAAAATTTAAGTTGTTTGTAGAAAAAAGCCCTTTCAGATTCCATTGACCTTGTACAAAATTAAAACTATTTATTGGCATCATTAAAAAAAATCCATCAACATTTATAAACAAATTACAATCTATACATCTTTGTTTTTGAGATAAAAAAAAAATTTTTGTAATTTCATTTTGTGGATATTTTGATTTAAAATTGTAAATCTTAAGATTGATATTTGCATTCAATATTTTGATTACTATACATTATATATGGATTTATTATAGGTGGGCCATATCTAGGAAAATATGGCCCACCTATAATAAATCCAAAACCAATGACCTGATCTCCAGAGCCACACAATACTTATTGTCGCAGCTGCTTGGACCAGCAAGAAAAAGAAACGGTTTTCCATTTTCTATGCCCTCGCTAGGAATAGAGAACTCTCTCTGGGGAGTGAATTCTTTAATGTCATACATAACTTCTCAGAATCAAAGACTTGATCTCGTTCTTCAATGCAACAAAGTGGATCTAGGACTGCCTAACACTTGTTTTTCCCATTTTAAAACCAATTCAAAATTAATTTCAAATAAATCCACTTATCACTCACAGGTTTCATGAGTTTTGGTATCAAAACGGCGCATTCTGCGCTAATTGGGTCATCAAGCTCGGTTTGCTTTGACCGCCACCTCTACTTCCTACCATAGATTTTCACAAAAACATCATTATGGTTACTTGCCTTAATAATAGTTCCTTTTCTGAATTTAATCCTCTTCCTGTCGGTGAACATCGAAAATGCAGTAGTTGAATGAACTTTCACGTTCACATACTTTTGTATGGCTTTGTAGCGGTCTTCACGTCCATAACGTTGACTAAGTTCACTAAATGATGATTATTTGAAAGTAAAAATACAAAAGGGATTTGTTAACGTACCACTTTTGTTTTTTGTTCAAGCGAGTGAACTTACTTTTCATTAAGATGAGCACCTTTCAAATTTCTCAATTCATCTCTTTTCTGACGCATTTTGTTGCGTTTTTCCTTACGCTTCTCTTCATCACGGTCCTCAACATATTTTTCAAACACTTGTTTAAGCTCTTTAGATGTTAAAAGCGAATAACGAGGATCAAAGACTATCTTATGAAGTTCTTTTTCCCATGTACTAAATGCTGAAACCTGAAACAATAATTTTTTGTTAATTACCAACATTTGAAGAGTTTCTTTTGAAGTATTTGATATGCTTACATCTTTTTCACGAATTATTTTTTTTAATTGATTGACACCGACACGTGCTTCGAGTGGTACTAAGGCACGTTCTTTCGTCGCACGACCTTCAGCTTCCATCGCCGCATCGTTGGCTGCTTCGTTTGGTGATTTCTTTACAGCTTTACTCCTTAATAAAAAAAGAAAACAAAGTTTAGCATAACCAAAACAAAAAGTAAATCATCATAAACATGATTTACAACTTACCTGGTGAAACTTTGGGTTTATTAATTGGAACTTCTTCAACACTCGACCCTGACTCAGTTCGGATCTTTATGCTGCTTATATTCAAAATTAATGTTGCTTTAGCTGGTACCTTTGTTTTCGGTAATTGGATCGTATGCAATAAAAATGAGCTTAAGCTCATGTCTCACTTTTCAGTACATTTTCTTGAGATCTATCTCTTTTTCTTGAGGTAGATCTCTAGAAAATGTACTGAAAAGTGAGATTGAGCTTAAGCTCATTCTTTTTGCATAAGAGCCATTGTGTTTCTCGCTTTACTATACCTTTGAGTTGTTCTGGTGGATTTGAAACTGCCTTGTCGACATCCTAGCGCTGATAGATCTTCAGGGCGCTCTCATACCGATGTACGTGTCGATGAATTACCAGCGATTGGGGTACTCGAGATTGGCCGACTCTTGTCTATGGGTTTGTTGGCAGCAGCACTTTTCTTTCTCTTCTTATTTTCTATTTCTGCTGCAATTGCTGCTGTTTTTCCTTGGACTTCTTTAGTTCGGCCAATCTTAATAGTTTGATCAGCAGCGACTGCTTTCGCTGCATTACTATATGCCACAGAAGGATCAAAAAATGCTGGTGTCTGTTCGCTCATAAGCATGTGTAGGTTTGGTAGAATGTGATGAGCCTGGTTCATTGGTGGTGGAATAATATAGTCTATGGGGCTGCCATTCGGACTGCCTCCATATCTCGAATAGTGTGTATTTACCTACACTACACAAAACCAATGATTATGTTTTTTTTTATCTACCTATCAATTCATATACAACAACAAGGTCACATTTGAAAACATGCATACACACAATCTCATATCATAAACTTCTCCAGACAAAAAAAAAAATAAGAAAACACAAGAATACTTTTTCTCTTCTGATTTAATATCGCAAGCGCAATGCAACGCTTTACTCGTTCACAAATCACAAGAAGTTGAACAAGAAATAGAAGAATGGGAAGAGAAAAGAAAAGAAAATACAGATAATTTTTTTGCTTCTGATTTATTCTGCAGACACAGCATTTATGATCTTCTTCCTTACTCCTCTCTTTGTTGTCTAACACAATTTTTATAACCCTCTCTGTCTGACTTAAGGAAGTTGAACAAGAATCAGAAGAAAATAATAAATTACATACACACCATACCATACACGTATAGCGAATTATCTATGTGTGGGGTGTAATAATTTTTCGTTACGAAATTTCTTGGTTAGCTCCCCATGCCAGGCCTGCGTTAAAATCTATGCAATAGCTTAAAAAACACATTCATAGAACTCCAAAGAAAAATAACATTAGTTTATGTCTTTGCATATGGAGAACTCATGATTTCATGGATAACTTGGGGTTCAAGATCAAGAAATAAAAAAAATAAAAAAAAATACAGTTCATTGATCTGAGCTGTTTTTAAGTTGAATATATTACGGAAGATGTTTTTTTTTCTCCATGTAATGTAACTTGTTTGATTAAATGAATTCATCAATTTGTTTTGTTTTGGATAGACGCTGAATAAGAGCATCCTTATCAGCAACCAGATAAGAACGTGTTGACTTCTGTGTAGTAGATTGAAAAGTACAGACTTCTTTCGGTCTATAAGTGGCTTCTTTCATTTACCCTATACAATTTTATTTGATTAGCAAATTTGATTTGATTAGAAAATATATTTTCTTACCATGTTTTAATTCTTTTTACTTTTACAGGCCTATTCTGGGCAACCTCACTGATGCCTCACAAGTCACAATAACCTCATAACTCGAGTTGAAATCGATTTTGTGACTTTTTCGTATTCTGGCGAAAACCTCACAGTCACAAGAACCTCATAAGGTGAGGTGAGTTTTGTTTTGTGAGGTTTTTCGTATTCTGGCGTACCCTCACAAGTTGTGAGCCTCATAAAAATTGTTAAAATTGTGATCTCCTCCAGAGCAGGTCACAACTCACAAATTACATAAATATTTTGGGAACAATTTTAAGGTTTTTTTAATTTGTGATTTAACAAAAATAGAATTAGAACTTGTTTTGTCGCATCTTATTGCAGAAAAAAAATCAAAATCAATAACCAATTCCAAGAAGACACCCCAAAGCAATGTATCCCAAAACGTCTTCCATTGGATGTTGGTTGCATCTGGAGATAGTTTGTTTCTCAAAGTCATCGAATTATATTTGCGACATGGCTTTTGCATCGGCGTTACTTTGGACGACGATCACAGCATAATGACTTTATGCTTAAAACGGAAAGAGAGCTGGAGTAGCTCAAGGGGTGGCCATATCATTCATTACTTCACTCAAATCGGAAGAGAAAACCAAGTTCAAGGAGGCAAAGCAAACGAGCCATGTTCGAACCATAGGATTTCTTTGCATACGAAGAACCAAACAAAGATGAACTCAAAAGCGCAAATTTCTGCTTCGATTCAGTTAAATACCTAACCATAACAAAGCATAACAACAAACGTATCAGCACCTAATATGTATCAATAAAAATAACCAGAGTCTAACGAATTCAACCCCAGCTGGAACAACATCGACAAAAGCAACAAGATGCAAAAAATATCACAACTTCCAGAAGTCGTTGAGAGTTCACTTGTTTTACCTGGCACTATTTTAAAAAATAAAATTTAATTGATATTTGATATAAAAAGATCTTTACAGGAATAAATTTAACAAACTAAAAGAATTTGTATACATTTTTTTTAATTTTTTTATTATTAATATTATTTTCAGTAAAATGATTTGATTATAATTATACATGTACTAACGTTCATCTAAAAATAAAATTTAATTAATATTCAACAAAAATCAAAAGTTTGTCGTGTTTTTGTCAAATACATGGGTTTGTGCCATCTATTCATGTAAGGGAGACGGACATTTGTCATGTCAACAAAAGTCAGCTACCATCTAGTGCACGTGTTGCTTCCTCCGTTACCGATGGGAACGCACTGAGAGTTTTGTTGTTGTCTTACTTCATAGAAGGTGGAATAAAAAATGCAACAACATATTAACTGTCCAATCGCAATATACCTAATCTGTTGGCATTTCGAAAATAGGTATACGCATCAAAAAAAGTATTCAGTTCTGTAACGTGTAAAGCAAAACCCAATTAGCTTATATTCAGTTAAACGAAAATATCAATGCAATACCCACCGGCTAGAATATAAATATATTTGACAAACAGCATCAGTTTTCATGATGTCAAATTCGGATCCACCCATCGAATTCTAAGTCCAAATCTGCGAAGTAAATTGCAACACAGTCTTTTCGTCCATTTTTTACTCGCGCATTTTAAATTCTCAAACTTTTAATTAGATGCTCAAGCCATAGCACATAAACACATTCAAAGTTAGAGCATCCCACCAGCAGTCAATGAAGTTTTGCAACAAAAGTAGGTGCGAACTGCGAATATGATTTCTGTAAATTGGACTGGTTATAGTGGTTATGTTGTGCTGATGGAGTGAATAAATTTATGGTCAACCGACTGAGATCCACCGGGCAAATGTGTAGCACTTGCGTACTGTCATGGATACGTTGAATGCAACGCAACCTATATAAAAGATTGAATCATAACTTTTTAAAAGAAATATCCCACAAAACAATAAATTTTACTTGTTGACAATTGTAAAAAATTCAGAAAGAAATGCTGCTGTCATCACAGGTTGATAATGAATAAAAGTTCCATAATTCCAACTTCATCGTCATTGTTTTCCTCCAGCATTGCTCATCGCCCAACAAATCTTTCACAAATACAGTTGTCACCCACTCGTGATTGACTCTGAAGTGAAAATATGAAAATTAAAAATAGTTTAAAAAATGGAAACGGACTGCTTTTACCGGTTTATTATCTGAATGACTTCCATTACTTGCACCTTCGTCATCGGATATCATACTTTTGGCTGGGAGGAGGCAATTGGTATCAATGACAAATGGAACTTTTATTGAACATCGTACTCTATGTGCTGCATGGGCTTTAGGTGGTTGTTTTCCTGCCGTTTCTTTGGATCTACATTATTATTGTTTGATGGATGGAGTCGGTTTATGTAGAACATGCTGAGGAGCACTCTCATCGCCGACCATAGGATATTGTTGACTTCATCTGTGTACTAACTGGATAGTGACGGATTCCTTCGGGTTATTAATGTCGCTTCTTTTTCTAGAATATTTTATTTGATTAGGAAATATGAGTAGACAATAATATATATTTCTACCTTGTTTTTAATTGTTTTTATTTTTATAATTCGAAGAATCCAAGTATTTACTTTGGGCGTATTGTATGTTCTTGTTTTTTTTTTTTTTTAATCTTGTCAAAACAAATCAGCTGTCAGAGTGAGAACTCACCTCTTCTGTGGTGAGTATACTGTGAGGTTTCTTATGAGGTTTTTCGGAGAATACGGAATTGTGAGAACCTCATAAGAAACCTCACAAAAAATTGTGACTTGTGAGCATCACAACTCCAGAATAGCCCTGTTATAGTTCGATGCATCCAAAATATGTGCAGATAAAATTTTTTTATCAGACATGTTTTGACAAACCAGCTGGCTGTCATAAAAAGAAACTCACCTCTTCGTGTGGTGAATTTGTTGTGAGGTTTCTTATGAGGTTCCCTTCAAGCAAACAGGTCCGACCTCGGTTCGAATCCGCTCCGCCTGAGGCGGAGCTGAGTCCGACTTCGGATCAGAAACTGGTCCGAAGGCGGCTCAAATTAGTATGGAAATTATAATCACCGCGAAGTCGATTGCATATGTATTGGTGTGGTGAAAATCTCCATTCCGAGAAAACGGAGCCGAAGGCGGACCTGAGCCGGAGCAGCGAAAACCTACCAGAAAGAGGAATAAGAAAGGGATGACATTTCGCATTTGCGACCAAAAAAAGAACAAGATTTATTTTTTTTTTTACTGAAACTGTTTTATTTTTTATTTTATTTTGGCAAACGAAATTTTCACAATAAATACAATAGCCGTTTTTTATTATCACTTGATCCATATAGATCATTACTTAAAATGTATTACAACAACTACATGAGATCCTGCTTTTCATCAGGATCATGAATCGTGATCTTGCTTTTCATCAGGATCACGAATCGAAATCTTGCAAGATCTCATGTAGTTGTTGTAATACATTTTAATTAATGATCTATATGGATCAAGTGATAATAAAAAACGGCTAATATAAAATACAACACATTTTTTTTCATTTTATTTCATTTGATGCTGCTGCTGTTGTTGGTGTTTTTTTAGATACCCAATCTACAACACGAGAAGAAACAACATTTTAACCCAAACACTTTGAGCGATATATAAAACATACCTTTTTTGTTTTCCATATTGTTTATAATTTAATAAAGTTGTTTATAATTAATAAACTAACATTATCCAAACAACGACACGAGACACGACGCGACCAAACACTTCAACAAAAAATAACAAAATGACGCTTTGGCTCTTGTTGGCCTTGTCTTTCTTTTCCTTTTCTCATTTTTCACCACGATTCTCGTTCGACTTTGTGTTCATACACAAAAAGTTGCAAGTGTGTGAGTGCAAGCCCGATTTTCGCGGTCTGAGGTCGGAGTTTCTTTGTTGAACTCAGTTTTCTTGCTTGAAGGGTCGGTCCGAATCCGCTCCGCCTGAGGAGGAGCTGAATCCGACTTCGGATCAGAAACTGGTCCGAGGGCGGCTCAAATTAGTATGGAAATTATAATCACCGCGAAGTCGATTGCATATGTATTAGTGTGGTGAAAATCTCCATTCCGAGAAAACGGAGCCGAAGGCGGACCTGAGTCGGAGCAGCGAAAACCTACCAGAAAGAGGAATAAAAAAGGGATGACGTTTCGCAATTGCGACCAAAAAAAGAACAAGATTTATTTTTTTTTTTTTCACTGAAACTGTTTTATTTTTTTTCTTTTCTTTATTTTATTTTCACAAACACAATTTTTATAACTATTTTCTGGTGAAGGTCAGCGGCAGGAGAACTCGATGTAATTGTGGATGTTGAATGTACATATGTGGGTGCTGGTGGCGTCAGGCTGCCGAAGAAGATTTCCTAAGAAAAACACATAATGATTAGTTTATTATTTAAAAAATCACTGCGCGAGCACACTCACCCATATTTTATCGATAAATTCTTTTTTTGCCCATATTATTTAATATTTATTTAATTTAATATTAAACAAGGCGAGATACGACACGCCACAAACACTGCAAGAAAAAAAATAAAATGAAGTTGACGCTTTGTTTTTCTGTTCCCTTTGTCTTTCCTTCGTCAATTTTCCTTTTCGCACTTTTTCACCACAAAAAGTTGCAAGTGTGTAAGTGCAAGCCCGATTATCGCGGTCTGAGGTCGGAGTTTCTTTGTTGAACTCAGTTTTCTTGCTTGAAGGGCTTCAAGCAAACAAGTCCGACCTCGGTCCGAATCCGCTCCGCCTGAGGCGGAGCTGAGTCCGACTTCGGCTCAGAAACTGGTCCGAAGGCGGCTCAAATTAGTATGGAAATTATATTCACCACGAAGTCGACTGCATATGTATTTGTGTGGTGAAAATCTGCATTCCGAGAAAACGGAGCCGAAGTCGGACCCGAGTCAGAGCAGCGAAAACCTACCAGAAAGAGGAATAAGAAAGGGATGACGTTTCGCATTTGCGACCAAAAAAAGAACCAGATTTTTTTTTTTTCACTGAAACTGTTTAATTTTTTTTTGTTTTCTTTATTTTATTTTCACAAACACAATTTTTATAATTAATTTCTGGTGAAGGCCAGCGGTAGGAGAACTCGATGCAATTCGACAAATTGTGGATGTTGAATGTATGTGGGTGCTGGTGGCGTCAGGCTGCCGAAGAAGATTTCCTTAGAAAAACACAAAATGATTAGTTTATTATTTAAAAAATCACAGCGCGAGCACACTCACCCATATTTTACCGATGAATTCTTTTTTTGGCTTAAAATGATCTAGATCCCCTTCAAGCAAGAAAACGGAGTTCAGAAAAGAAACTCCGACCTGCGATCGAGAAAAGCGGGGTTGCACTCACACACTTGCAACTTTTTGTGTATGAGCACAAAAGTCGAACGAGAATCGTGGTGAAAAAGTGCGAAAAGGAAAACACCATTATGATAGAGACAAGTGCAACCCTATTTTGCAAATTTGTTTAAACGTCAAAATTAATAAAACAATAAAAAAAATGTAAGTAAGTGAGCGAGTGGAGGAAGCGAAAGGTAAATCAAAATATCGGCAGTGTTATAAATTTTGTTCTAGCGTTTTATTACTAGGTGTGTTTTTTTGTTTATCTATATAGATTTTGTGCAAAAAAACGACATCGGGATTTTTGAAATCCATGCAAACATTTGGCACCACTGTACATATACTTTGGCAGCTGTCTGTCAAAAATGTTGCTTTTGTTTTTTTTTATTTTAACTCCGAAGTGGGAAGGCCATTATATCCATGTTGGATGCAAACAAAAATTTTCATATGGCCATGGCATCCATGTTGGATTCAAAAAATTTTTTTTCACAAAAAAAAAAAAAAATTATCTGTATATTCTTAGCTACATTTTAAGACCATGACCATTAACATTAGTTGCGTCGTTCTTGTGTTATAAGCGTTTGACGGTGGCCATATTGAATTTTTTTTCGATTTTTTTAAAATCAAATGTGAAAACTTTTTTATTTTTATTTATAATTTTTCGAAAAAACTTTGGTAATTTTATATACATATCTGTTCAACAATCTATCAGGATCCATTTAAGACTTTTATCTGAAAAGTGCATTGCGTATATCTCGAGATATTAACATTTCAATGCAACCATGTCAAACAAATTTTTGATTATTTTTTTCTATGAGAGTTTTTTTCAAACCTCGTTTTCTCCGCTTTTTTTTTTTTTTGTTAATATTTTCAGATATTTCTGTATGAACACAACAAATAAAGTACCTTGGCACTACTGTTTTTATCGAGAGAAAGTAAAATCTGGATAATTATCTGGATTTTTCAAAAATCTATACAGATAAAGTTTTTGTTGTTTTTAACACGTAAATTGTTTTGATTTCAAAAATCTCGATGTCGTTTTTTTGCACAAAATCTATATAGATAAACAAAAAAACACACCTACTATCAATATATTTTCCTACTGATTCTTAAATATAATAACAATCAAATAACAATTTTTCTGTTCATAGGCACATTCTCAAAAACCACCCGGCCACCACTCACTAAGTGGAGGGAATACTGGACATCCATAGGTTCACCAACAACAGCAGCAACAACAAATTAAAAGCTTTATGTTATTTAATATTTATTTTAATATTTAATCCAGTTAAATAAGGGTTTAACCTCGGAATGAATGTTAGTAGAAATTTTTTTTGCTCAATATCTTCCTTTTGCCATTCTATAACGTATCTCAAAAGTCTAGAAAAATCTCATGTCCGCTTGTCGCGATTTCAAGGACATATCGCGAAATGGAGATTTTCAAAATTAGCAAAAATAGGCTATGGTAGTATATACACATATGATACATGATTTCAAGGTATTTTTTAATGCTGATTCCAAAAAATCTAAAATTAAGACAATCTGACGTCTCTGGAAAAAGTTATACCTGTTTTTCATCTGTCAACTCATATTATTATAACAGTTGCAAACTTACTGCCGAAAAACCCTTAAAAGTTATGGTAGATGAACCAAATTTTGCATGAAGATTTTAGAATCCATCATTATTAAAAATCAAAACAATCCCTTACAAAAAATATATATACCTACGAAATAATGGTATTTTTTGATGGAGGGGCAAATTTTTGGATATGCACTAAAGAAGATTCTTGTTCATCTTAGGAATAAGTGCAAATAGGCTAATTTTTACATTTTAATCTTTGTTTGGATATTTTTTAACTACCCTCAAAAATCTAAAAAAATCTCATGTCCGCAAGTCCTAATTTTCTTGGTTTGAAAATAAGGTGCAGATTTTGATCTGACACAAATATCTGAAGTGTAGTTTTCCAATTTTTTAAAATCTGCACCTTATTTTCAAACCAAGAAAATTAGGACTTGCGGACATGAGATTTTTTTAGATTTTTGAGGGTAGTTAGAGAATATCCAAACAAAGATTAAAATGAAAAAAATTAGCCTATTTGCACTTATTCCTAAGTCAGCTATTACATGAAGCCTCAAGAGGCGCGACTCTTTTTTCGAATTTTCTTTTGATAATCATTCTGTGAGGCGCGTACTATTACACGATGCCTCTTGAGTCAAAGACTCAAATTTGACATTTCTCTTTTGATTTAAGTATTGTTGTTGTTGTATTCCACCAAGAAGCAAAAAGAAATGAAAGGGAATGTTGAAAACAGAAAGAGTGGAAAAAGAAACGTCAAAAAAGAGTCTCAGAATTTTGGCCCACGACTCTCCGGTCGGATAATTTTTTGTTTTATCTTCTTTCTCTTTTGCACTCATTGGTTTTGTAAAGAGGCGCGCCTCTTGAGGCTTCATGTAATAGCTGACTAAGATGAACAAGAATCTTCTTTAGTGCATATCCAAAAATTTGCCCCTCCATCAAAAAATACCATTATTTCGTAGGTATATATATTTTTTGTAAGGGATTGTTTTGATTTTTAATAATGATGGATTCTAAAATCTTCATGCAAAATTTGGTTCATCTACCATAACTTTTAAGGGTTTTTCGGCAGTAAGTTTGCAACTGTTATAATATGAGTTGACAGATGAAAAACAGGTATAACTTTTTCCAGAGACGTCAGATTGTCTTAATTTTAGATTTTTTGGAATCAGCATTAAAAAATACCTTGAAATCATGTATCATATGTGTATATACTACCATAGCCTATTTTTGCTAATTTTGAAAATCTCCATTTCGCGATATGACCTTGAAATCGCGACAAGCGGACATGAGATTTTTCTAGACTTTTGAGATATGTTATAGAATGGCAAAAGGAAGATAATGAGCAAAAAAAATTTCAACTAACATTCATTCCGAGATTTACCCCTTTTTTCTCCTTATTTTACTGTATTAATTGTATTTATTGTAATTTCTTTTGCTACAAAAACATTAAAATAAAAAAAAAACAATTTCAGTGAAAAAAATTAATACAGGATTGTTTTTAGGTTAGAAATGTCAAATATATTCGATACTCGAGTATCGATCGATGTCTAAATGCCGGACGTCATTCGCTCCGACTTCGCCTCCGTTTTCTCGGAATGGAGATTTTCACCACACTAATGCATACCCTTCAAGCAAACAGGTCCGACCTCGGTCCGAATCCGCTCCGCCTGAGGTGGAGCTGAGTCCGACTTCGGATCAGAAACTGGTCCGAAGGCGGCTCAAATTAGTATGGAAATTATAATCACCGCGAAGTCGATTGCATATGTATTAGTGTGGTGAAAATCTCCATTCCGAGAAATTGGAGCGAATGACGTCCGGCATTTTGAAATCGATCGATACTCGAGTATCGAATTTGTTTGACATTTCTAGCATAACAAAAAACTCTGTTTATCAATTTTGTTCACTGAAATTGTTTTTTTTTTTTATTTTAATGTTTTTTAGATCAAAAAATTACAATAAATACAATATTAAAATAAATATTAAATAAAATAAATCTTTTTATTTGGTGTTGCTGCTGTTGTTTGTGCACTTTTGGATGTCTAGTACCTATTCCCTCCTTTGTTGATTCCTTCCTTTGTTGATATCTCCTGCTGATTCATTATTCTCTAGAAAGATATTGATTAAACAATGATCAATGATATTAATGTTATTAAATACCTGCTATCGATTCCCAGTCATTCGCATCACATCCGGATGCATTGGTGTACCTTCGGGTAAAGGGATTGGTTTTTTCCCAATGTAAATTGGGTTTGCATGTGGTGCACTCGGCCGGGTGGTATTTGAGAATGTGCAGATTGTTGCTGCACATTCTATCCGATTATATTTACTATCCGATTCATCATCACATGGAGCAATATTATGTACTTTATCTTTGACTTCAAGAATTTGACAAACAATTGTTAACGTTAACGACACGAGACACGACGCGACCAAACACTTCAACAAAAAATAACAAAATGACGCTTTGGCTCTTGTTGACCTTGCCTTTCTTTTCCTTTTCTCATTTTTCACCACGATTCTCGTTCGACTTTGTGTTCATACACAAAAAGTTGCAAGTGTGTGAGTGCAAGCCCGATTTTCGCGGTCTGAGGTCGGAGTTCCTTTGTTGAACTCAGTTTTCTTGCTTGAAGGGTATGCAATCGACCTCGCGGTGATTATAATTTCCATACTAATTTGAGCCGCCTTCGGACCAGTTTCTGATCCGAAGTCGGACTCAGCTCCGCCTCAGGCGGAGCGGATTCCGACCGAGGTCGGACTTGTTTGCTTGAAGGGTCTAGAAGAAGAACTGTCATCTGACGCCAATAAAACACTTTCAGAAGCAATCGGAACATTCCGGACGACCAATCGAAAACGACATAACAAAATCTAGCAAAAACAACAACAACGATTATTTGACACAACAACCAAAGTTAACTTTATTTTAATAAAAGAACGGCCCACTGTATTTTCTTATTTACTGCTCTCAACGGTTGTTTTTTTCTTGACTTGTAATCTCCGGTTTTTTCTTTAATATTAATAAAGGATAACATAAAATATACTTAATTATGATTTTTATATTCAATATCTAATAAAAGTAATTAGCGTATGTATACTTCTTATTGTTTTCTAAAATTTAAAGAAAGTGCTAAGTCCTAAGTGGTGTGGATCAATATTGCTATTTGCTATAAGTTAAAATAGAGCGAATCCAATACAAATCATACAAGTCGTAAAAAAGTGAAGTGACAGTGAAGAATCAAAAAAATTTAAAAAAAACTAATTGTATACATTAAAAAAGAACAATTCTCCTAACTAAAAAAAAAACTCCAAAGGAAGTTTCTTTTTCGTTCATCGGGAACTAAGCATGGCAATTAAAGGCAAGTGCAAAAATGCAATCCAAATCTTTATTGATTAGATTCTACATAGATAAAATTGAGAAAATCGCCAAAAATGTGGAAGGTATAACATTCAAGAATGAAATTAGTTTTCACTTTACAATTTCATATTTTCTAGTGTTTTCTGTTATATTTTGTGATTGCTATCAGTGTTTCTTCTTTGTGGTCTTTTTTTCTACCAAAATTATTGTCTCGGTAGTTGCTGTATGCTGTAGAGGTGATGAAGATGGAATGAGAATGAGATTCAACCTATTATTAAACTGAGTTTTTTCTATTAAAAGATGCAAAAAGTTTGGGATTTTGTGTTGCACATTAAACATTGTTTAACACAACTGACTGATTAAATTGAGAAAAATCAGAATTGATTTCATTCCAGCCGCAAACTTCTCTATATTCCAGCAATTAGGTATACTAAATTCCGATGCATACCCACAATTACAGATTAACATGAGTTTATGTACATCGATATGAACAATCTGATTTGCTTGTTTAGCGTTGTTATATTTAAGGGTTACTGGCTAAATAGAATGGTGTAGCTGTGGCTGAAGCTTGTAGTATTGTCAAAATTTTACTGAGGGAAACAACAACAAAAGTTGGCGGCAGCTGAGCAAAAAGTTGAAAATTCTTTAACTTGCGCTATAAGTTACAGCCACAGCTACACCATTGTATTCAGGGGGTTAAGGTCGTGTGCGAATTGCTTTAAAATGTTGATTAAAATTTGACGTTTGGTTAAATTTTAAAATTTACCCAGCTGCGGAGCAGGTTAAAATTTGACGTTTCTCAAGATAGAAAGATCAAGGTAGATTTGAAATTATTTTTGTTACAATGCGTTGATATTTTAAGAAATGTAAAAGTATTAATACAATGTACTTCCTCAAATTATTATTATTCATCTTGAAAAATTGAAAATGTACGAATTGGTTGTTTGTTTTTTTTTTATTTTTTATATTTCTATTTTGTTGGCAGCTGGTGAACTATGGATAATTAGTGTTCGAACTTCGAAGACTGAATTAAAAATTTCTTTTTGATCGTAATGAAGTGGGAATTTATCGATAAAAATAAAAAATGTGAAATTGAGAATTTCTAATATTTTCATACTAGAATATTTAACTTTACATATTTTCACCTGGGTTTTGTTAAAAAAAAAAATAATTAATTGAAAACCTATAAGAAAACCCATTTTTGAGGGTAACTTTGTTTTACCTTGAGGGATCCCTTGATCCCTCAAAATTTAATCGTGGCAGAAAATTTGGAAAAGTTTACTAAACACGTTTCATGAACGCTCCTAAAATCAAAATGCGGTAAATGCAATTGACGCCGAGTATTTTGGAGCTACAAACTGAAAAAAAGTATTTAAAAATTTTTTTTTTGTTTTATTATATTTTTTATAAATACATTCCCACCTCTTGCAGTCATTTTAGTTTATTTTATCATAAAACAAAATTAAACATCAAAAGTTTTCCACATTTACCAGATTCAGATAGTAAGCTTTTCCACACAAAAATTGTGCGAGAAAGTTTACCATATATACTTGGCAAAAAAGCATGAGTAGTTCTAGTAATAAATGTACTAGACTATCTACACACGATATTAATTTTTAAAGGGAATTATTTTTTTCTTACCCATGATCATTTTTGACCACAGTACACATAAAAAGGTAATATATTCCGAACTGACATTGGTCGCCAGATTGTCAAAACATGACAATTTGGCGACCAATGTCAGCTACTGTAATTTTTAATTGTTTTAAATTAACGACAAGAAACGCACAAAAACCGAAAAACCACGCACATCACTAATTTTTCAACAATTATCGACCATTTTCCGAGAAGAACCACGAAGAAAATTTGTTTTTATTTCAATTTATAATTTTTTTAAATGACAAAAATAAATTTCCTGTTTACTGAGATTGAAATATAAAAATTAAAGGCCGACCTGACAGATTGGTGCCCATTTTCGACAAACAAATTTTGACAATGTTCGGAAGATATTACCTTATTATGTGTACTGTGATTTTTGACTTTGGCCGATTTTCTTCTATAAATGTATAATAAACGTAGTGTCTTATAAATTTATTCTCATTAACAAGTTTGCCAGAAAACTCAGAGATTTGATATTTGAGATATGATATTTAGAAAAACCTGCACCAGGAAAGTAAAAACAAAAAATATTTTGGTTTTTGAACAGTTCCTATTGGTTTAACCAAGTATTTTTGCAGAAGAAAAAACGTTCCGAAATGTTTAGTATAATTCATTTAAGAATAACTTTAATTTCCTAAAAAGTCAATTTTATTACATTATTATTTCAATATAATAGGTTTTTTTATCTTACGTTTTAGTTTTTTTCTCTTTTTAATATTTGTTATAATTTTTACTAACTTTTTTTTTTTTTTTTTAATCTTAATTTGTTGAAGTTCGCCATCCAAATGGCAGATTTTTGCCGCGTGTTTGAAAGCCAAGCTACAAGTCATTTTAAGAATGAGATGGCTATATTTTGCAGAAATATTGCTCCTCTTCTTGGAATGACTTGTAGTTTAGGCGGTGATACCAAGTTCGCTTAACACTCCCCCCCCGGTAACTGGGTCAGGATCCAGCTTACCAATTGCTTTGAACTTGTGAACATCAAGAACTGCAAGTTTTACGACTGGGCGAGTATAAATGCCGGTTTGAGTCTGCACGATTGCGCTCCGTATCGTCCCGTCTTTGCCAGGCATTACCTGGAGAACTTTACCTTTAGGCCAAGATTTTCTTGGATTGTTTTGGTCAACGATTACTACGATGTCGCCTATTTGCAAAGATTTCTGCGGTGAAAACCATTTAGTTCGCCGGGTTAAGTCAGGCAAATATTCGCGCACCCACCTTCGCCAAAAGGTTTGTGCATATTTTTCAGCAGCTAACCAATTCTTTTTAATAGCTGCTCCGTCATCTACACAAGGTTGATACAAATTTTCTTGATTTGCATAACCAACCAACAAATGATTAGGGGTCAGTGCCTCACAACTCTCACTATCTATGGGTACGTAGCTTAAGGGTCTTGAATTCACAATACTCTCAATTTCTGTCATCATACTCATCAGTAATTCGTCAGAGGGGTTTCGGGTTGGACATATTTCTACGAGTGTTTGTTTAACGGATCTTACCATACGTTCCCAACATCCACCCATATGGGGGGCTGCTGGAGGAATGAAGTTCCATTTCAAGTCAAGTTCGAATTCTTTAGCTAGTACGTGTTCGTTCAAATCATGTATGGCTTGCTGTAGCTCTTTACTTGCGCCTCGAAAATTTGTACCATTGTCTGAGTACACTTCTTTAGGCATACCTCGTCTGGAAATGAATCTCTTGAAGCCCAAAATGCAAGAATCACTAGAAAGACTGTAAACTATCTCGATGTGGATTGCACGTAGGGTCAAACATGTTAATAGCATACCCCATCTTTTTTCAAGACGCCTACCGACTTTGACGTAGAGCGGCCCGAAGTAATCCACTCCGGTGTAAGAGAAGGGTCTTTGAAATGGCTGAAGACGAGCATAAGGTAGGCTGGCCATGCGAGGAGGCAACGGTTTGGTTCGGTTGTTTTTGCAGTGTTGACATTGTTGCTGGACTTTCTTCAAAATGCGTCTCAAGTTTGGGATGTAATAATCTCGCCGAAGTTCGTTAACAACTGTCTCGTTGAAGAGGTGATGAAATCTGAGGTGGCATTCATGGATTACTAAATGAGTGATTTTGTGGTCTTTGGGTAAAATGATTGG
This sequence comes from Episyrphus balteatus, assembly GCF_945859705.1. Taxonomy (NCBI): domain Eukaryota; kingdom Metazoa; phylum Arthropoda; class Insecta; order Diptera; family Syrphidae; genus Episyrphus; species Episyrphus balteatus. The sequence continues at coordinate 59,571,572 of NC_079135.1, read as the reverse complement.
TCGTTTGGTTTCAAATGGAACATTGCTTATTTCATCGATTCGTCCGGAGATTCGAATTATTTGATTTTCGTCAAGATAGGGTGAAAGCTTGTATAGAGAGCTGGCTTTGTTGATGCTGGCCTCTTCCCCAGAAACTTTTTTAGTAACAAGAGCTTCATATTCGAAGGGAAAGCCTTCCCTTTGACATATTCGAAAAAGATAATTTTTTGCAGCTTCTTTTTCATCCAGTTGGAATTCGTTTATTTCATATAGAACATTTGGTTTTCGCCATTTTTTAACGAACAGTCTGACGAATCGATAGACATAGATCATTGTTTTGAGGAGACTTTTCCATCTTGAGAACCGGTAGACATCTATTACGAGCGGAGGAGTTGTAGTTTGATGCATTAAGCACTCTTTAATTTCTTCTGGTTTTTGACATTTTTTTACAAAGAGCTTGATGAAGTGGTAGATGTACATTATTGGTTTGAGGAATCTTGTCCATCCTGAACATTGATTGGAATCCAAAACAAGTGGACTTGTAGTAGTGCAATGCATGAAACATTCTTTAATTTCTTCCGCACCTTCATTATCCGGAGATAAAACTGGATGTTCTATTTCAAGAGGAAGAGGGTTCTGGTATAAAAATTTTGGCCCTTTATACCATCTGCTCGAAGAACTGAATTCGCAGTTAGTCTTAATTTTTGATGCATCGTCAGCAACGTTATTCTTTGTGGAAACCCAGTTCCACTCGTTAGCGTTCGAGGTTTCAAGGATTTCTCCAATACGAATGGCCACAAAACTTTTAAATTTTTTGTTGGTTGACTTTATCCAGCTGATTACGACTTGAGAGTCAGTCCAAAATGTGACACTGTCGAATTTAATTGTGTGACTGCTTTGTATAAATTTTGAAAGTCTGACTCCCATTAGAGCCGCTTCTAACTCAAGCCGAGGAATTGAAAGCGTTTTTATTGGTGCTACTTTCGTTTTCGCGCTGATAAGAGAACATTCGACCTCATCTTCAGTAGAGACTCTCATATATGCTACTGCGGCCATGGCTTCTTCTCCCGCATCAACGAAGATATGCAACTCGACCCGACTGCCTTCTCCAAATTGTAGATTCGTGAGATATTTTCTATCTATAGAGATATTTTTTATGTTGGGAATTAGTTTCAACCACGATTTCCATTTTTGAAATTGTCTTTCTTTTATCGGTTCATCCCAATCAACTGCAGAACGCCAAATTTCTTGTAGAATGATTTTTAAATGAATTGTAAAATTTGCTATTAGACCAAGAGGATCGAAGATGCACATCAAGGCTCTTAACACCTCACGTTTCGTTGGTACCTGTTCACCATTCATTATATCACTACGCAGCTTATTTGATTTGAAAGTATAGGCGAACACATCTGCACCAGGCGACCACCACATCCCGAGAAGTTTTTCGAAATCATTTTGAGCGTTTTCAGAGAATGTTTTAAATGATTTTGTAACATTAGATTGAAGAGCGTTTAGAACGTTTGCAGAATTCGATATGAAATTTCTAATTTCGAAGCCAGCCTGTTTATGAATATATATCACATCTTTTGCCAGGGCGATGGCTTCTTCCTCTGTGTCGACACTATCTAGCAAATCATCCACATAGTGGTTTTCGATTATTGCCTTAGCTGCCCTCGATAATTGGCTCTCGTATATCTTAGCGTTTTTGTTTTTTATAAACTGGGCGCAGAATGGTGAACAGGTTGACCCAAATGTCATAACTTGCATTTGATACACTTCGACATTTCCATTGTTTTTGTTCCGCCACAAGAACCTCTGAGAATCTTTATCTTCTTCCAGGATTTTTACTTGGTGGAACATTTCACGTATGTCTGCTGAGATAGCAACTTTCCTTTCTCGAAATCGAAATAGAATTGATGGAAGTGATGGTACATTATCTGGCCCGGTCTTCAAACAAGCATTTAGAGAGACTCCCCCAACTTTTGCCGCTGCATCCCAGACTATTCTCAATTTGTCAGGCTTGTTTGGATTTGTGACAGGAAATATGGGTAGGTACCATACACGCGACATAGGTTTGTTCACTTCGTCCTCGTTTAATTTCTTCGCGTAGCCCTTCTGAAGATACTGTTCAATTTGCTTTTCCACCTGTTCAATTAATTCGGGTTGATTGGAAAGACGCTTTTCAAGACATCGTAATCTTCTTTCGGCCATAACTTTAGTGTCTGGCAAACGTAAATGTTCATATTTCCAAAGTAGTGGCACTGCATAAGAGTCACCCAAGAAAACAGTTTTTTCTTCCAACAGTCGTATGGCTTTATTATCTTCATCAGACAGATTTGGTTTTGTAACCTTTGTTCCCAAATTCTCTAATAAAAAATATTTTTTCACTGCTTCATGCATTTGTGAATCGATTTGGTTTTGACAGTCGCAAAGATGAATATTAATGTTGGCAATGAGGCCTTCTTCCGATGTATCTTCATTCGAAGCAACGCCATAAAGAGTCCATCCTAATCTGGTCTTAATCGCCGCTGGCTGAGACTCTTCACCTTCTCTTGTTTTTAAGGGCATGCCCAAACGCCAGTGTTGCAGTCCAAGCAGAATCTGTGGCTTCGCGTTGGAGTACGATTTTATCGGTAATCCATTTAAATACGAAAAGCGTTGTGTCAGACTGTTGAAATCGAGTGACTGTCTTGGAAGATCCAATGATCTAACCGTATGTGCATTGGTAAGTAAGTATTTTTTATTGCTATCACCAGCCGATATTTCAAAAGTGATTTTCATTGAAGTTTCTTCTCGCCGATGTGTATTTGCGGTCCACCTTAAACAGAGTGGTTCTTTTGTACCGCTAGCTTCTAAAGAGAAAGCAAGTTCTTCATCAATAAGTGTCACTGAAGACCCATCGTCAATAAAGGCGAAAGTTTCTATAGATTTCTCGTTGAAATGCAACCTAACGGGAACGATTTTAAACAAGGTAAGCATCGTACCTGGACGCAGTGTCGTTCCACTATAATGGGCGTTTTCAACTGAACTGATCGCTCGTGGTTGGTTTGTTCTTGAATCACCGCTGTTAGGTTCAACCTTTAGCTGAATTTCATCGTTGTGCAAGAGTGCATTATGTCGGAAGGTGCATCCTGAAACACCACATAGTTGGGATGACAAACAACGACGAGAACCATGACGTCGTAAGCAAGTGCGACAAACGTAGAAACGCTTTACCAACTTCCATTTTTCTGAAAGTGGAAGTTTTGAGAAATTTGTACATATTGCAAGTGATTTGCAATTATTGTCGCACGAAATACATTTATTTTCTTCTTTAGACTGAGGTTTTTCATCTTGATGAACGTTAATAAAGGCTTTAGTTTTTTTATTAATTTTATTTTCGAATGATTGGGGAACAGTATATGTTACTTCCGAAGCAGCCGTAGCATAACTGGAAAGCCAGTTGTTAAAAACTGATAAGTCAACACAAGAAACGCTTTGTTTGTATAAACCCCAATTTAATTTAATTTGTGCTGGCAGCTTTTCTACCAGCTCTTGTAATAAACAGGGATTATTTAAATGAGCTGCAAGGTCAGTGACCTCCATCATGCGACACATGTTGTCAATACCGAGGGAGAAATTTATTAACGTTTCTAACTTGTCGAACCTGGGTGCAGGCTCGCTTCTTATTTTGGTAATCAGAGATTGAATTATGATTTCGGGTCTACCGAATAACATTTGAAGTGTTTTTATTACAAGTTCGATCTGATCTGGATGGAGGAGTCGGTACTGAACCGCCTCGAGTGCTTTTCCCTTCAGACACCGTTGTAGGCGAAGCATGTTCTCGTTCCTATTAAATCCGCATGCCTCAGACGTGTTCTTCCACCAACTTATAAAAAGCGGCCATTCTTCTGGTCGCCCCGTGAAATTTATATGCTCCTTAGACATAAATTGTCTTGACGCTATTTGAGATTTATTAAGATTTGGAGCTAGTCTCCTTTCCACCCCTAAGTCCTTTCTCTTATCATCTTCATTTTGACCCAAACTCGTTGCCACCCCTACTCCTGCTCTATTTTTATAAACTGAATTCACTTCTACCCCTAGATCCGTTCTTTTGTCTTTATTTGTTTTTTGTATCCACTCTTGAACGCGACTGAGATTGTCACTTGAAGTTGTCAACGAAACGTCATCATCCTCGGAGTCAAGTTCTTCAAGAATTGCGTATTTTTGTTCTAAATATTTTTTTTCAAGCTTACGCTCTTCTTCTAATTTGAGCAGTTTTATTTTTATTCTTTTTGACTTCGAAGTTGAGGTTGACGACTTGGTTGACAACACCGTACATTGCTTTGGTGGTGGAATATTCCCCGAAGTGGACTTTTCTTTCGGAGGAACTTCAGTGGAGTTCATATTTCTTTGAGTGGAATCATCTATAGCAACGATCGCATCGTTTGCAGCTAAAGTATTTATTTTAGAGGTTGAAGCACCCCCATTTTGGCGTTTCATTTCTTTGATGCATTCTCTACAATGCCAATCTATTTCCTCTACAGCCTGTGTAACCCCAACGCATGTAAAGTGGAACCAATCTTTACATGTACCACATTGAACCATAGGTGACTTGCTGTCTGGCTCAGTGCATCTTTTGCAATTAAAACCCTCACTATCTGAATTTTGAGCATTGTGAATTGCAGACCCCAACCCATTACTACGACTACGAGAATTATGAGACATATTGACTTACCTTATTTATGTTGGTTGTGATGTACACGATGAGATGAAGCACAATGTTTGTGATCAGATGATCGGATGTGGCGATGATAATGGAGAGCCGATGAAAATGATGTGGAATCGATGTTGATGATGCAGTCGATGACGCCGGAGGTGATGATTGATGCTTATGATGACGATGATGATGCTGAAGACGAAGATGATGAAGCTTAAGATGATTTTGATGCCAATGATGACGCTGGAGATGACAATAATGATGCTGAAGACGCTGGAGATGACGATGATGGTGCTGAAGACGCTGGAGATGACGATAATGATGCTGAAGACGGTGATGTCGATCACAATATGACGTCTTAAAGACGACAATTATGTGAAATTTGTAATTCAATAAATGAATGATGAATGAAATCTTGTTGAATTTGATTCTTGTGTGTTTGTGCACTACGAACAAGGGATGGGCAGTTTAATAAAGTGCCAATGCACCACCGTGCGTTTGTGCAACACGTGGATTTCGTATTAGACGAATTTTCTTGTTGGTTGTGCACGACAAACAGGAGATAAGGCAGTTTATAAAGTGCCAATGCACCACCGTGCGTTTGTGCAATACGTGGATTTCGTATTAGACGAATTTTCTTGTTGGTTGTGCACGACGAACTGGAGATGGGGCAGTTTATAAAGTGCCAATGGGCCGCCGTGCGTTTGTGCAACAAGTGGATTTTCGTATTAGACGAATTTTTGTGGTTATGCACGACGAACAATGAATGAGGCAATTTATAAAGGTGCCAATGTGCCGCCGCTTCTTTGGTGATTTTGCTCGTGTAAAACGAATTATTTTATTTCAACCTGAAGTTGATTTGCTTTCGTGTTAAAACGAAATTAAAGAATATTGGTTTAACCAAGTATTTTTGCAGAAGAAAAAACGTTCCGAAATGTTTAGTATAATTCATTTAAGAATAACTTTAATTTCCTAAAAAGTCAATTTTATTACATTATTATTTCAATATAATAGGTTTTTTTATCTTACGTTTTAGTTTTTTTCTCTTTTTAATATTTGTTATAATTTTTACTAACTTTTTTTTTTTTTTTAATTTTAATTTGTTGAAGTTCGCCATCCAAATGGCAGATTTTTGCCGCGTGTTTGAAAGCCAAGCTACAAGTCATTTTAAGAATGAGATGGCTATATTTTGCAGAAATATTGCTCCTCTTCTTGGAATGACTTGTAGTTTGGGCGGTGATACCAAGTTCGCTTAACAGTTCCAACAATAAAGCTTGCTACCGTTAGAAATAAAATATTTTGTCATAAAAACCTAAAAATGTAGCTTTCACATGCTTTTTGTTTTGTCATGATGCGATCATTTTTTATTGAGATACAGCCTATCGAAAATCACTAAAAAAATCACGATTTTTTCTTGTTCTCTTAATTTTTTGTTCTAGTGTATAAAAAATAGAAATATTTAAAAAAATTATTTACAAACCCAGAAAATTAACATAAAAGTAATTCATAAATTAATAAAAACTAGAATAATATTTTAAAGGTAACGAAACTTAGAATAATACCAAACATAGTTCTAAGAAAAAAATTGTTTTACAGCAACAATCTATCCATAGAGGAAGGAATACCTAGAGACGCGACTTCGGTTGGTTTTTCTCTTCCACCCTACAAGCTGCAATGAGAGGAAAAACTCCACAGTGCTTATATGTGGTAGTTTTCCCGTGCATTTTAAATGGCACCAACACATTCAACTGTGTGCTCAAAACAATTAAAAACAATTTAAGTGCTCAGTAGAGGAATCAATTCATAAAAAAATAATATGATAAATTCAAAATACTTTTTTTTTTATTTCTGTACATATTTATTGAAAGGTGGGTGTCTGGAGTGAGCTATTTGAGCTATTCAAGTTCATGTACAAACCAAAATCATGTTTAAATTCAAAGTTTGTGAGAACATCTACTGGTGAAAGGAAGGTATTAAACGCATTATACCTTTCACACGTATTCACAGATAGGAAAACAAGAGAAAAACAAGAGAGATGTATACCAATTATCTGAAATTAAATTTGCGGGTGTTTTAGGCAAGGGGGGTACGAGTCGGCTCTCTAGGTATTTCTTCCTCTATGGATTTAGGGTAGCTAAACCCAAATCTGAGATTTAGCGAAGTAGGTTTAAAATAAACCTCGAGATTTATTCTAAATCTACTTTGCTAAATCTCGGATTTAGCGTAGGTGGAAACGTAGTATAAAGCTCTTTGTTTTTAGAGGAAATATTATCCTTTGTAGGTGTATTTAAAAAATGGTGATATTTTTTTTGGTGGGTCAGTTATACATTTTAAAAGGTTGTTCATTTTTTCTTGTCCATGATAATGATATCCATGATATTATTCTTCGAGAAATGTGTGATTAACATAGTGTTTTATTAATTTATTCTTATGAGGATAGTAATAATAAACAAGAAAGTAATTAACAAGTTTACCAGAAAACTCATATATTTTAAGATACTTAGGAAAATCTCCAACAGTTGAAATATTAAAAAGATGTGTTTTTGTTTTATTTTAAAATGCTAAGAATTAAACATTTATTATTTTTTTAAAGATAATATTAAAAGTAAATGCAGTTACAAAAAATACTAAGGGTCCCCTCGTTGATTTTGTATGCAGGTTATATACCGTTTTTTGGGACTTTTAATTTTATTTACTAATATTGATTGATGGAGGTGTTGTAAAACGATAGACCAGATCCAATCATCCAATCATCATATTATCAACTAGATGGGGTTCCAGAATACTATACAGTCATACATTTAAAATTTGACAAATGAAAAGTCGGTATTCTTTGGGTAGGAAGAAATGGACCTATTCAATGAATTGCAAGATTTACAAACCCGCACTGTATTGACTTTTTTAAAGGGATAATAATAATAGACATTGCTTATTTCACATCAATCAAAATTCTTGCAGAATAAGAAGAATTTATTCTCGAACCATCATCAAGAAGGGTGCAGCAGCCAGCAGTTAGAATCTTTCAATATTCGCAATAAAATCTGAAAAAAAAAAATGGGGGAAAGGATTAAAAAAGTGTTTCGGAACTACTAGCATGCAAATAAGATTCGAATTTCATTCTATTAAAATATGGCTGGTTTCACCTTTCACTATTTGCAATGTAATAATCAATCAAATTACTGATTACAAATGTAATCAGGATTACTGATTACAAATGTAATCAGGATTACTGATTACAAATGTAATCTGATTACTTGTAATCGATTACTGCCAACACTGGATAAATCTAAAGAAAATAATGAAAATCGAAGGGGGCTATACGTTCAAGTGTCGGCAGATGTCGCGACTGTCGGCGAGGGCTTGGCCGCGAAAGAGGCTAAGTCGCCAGTGACAAAAGTTAGCTCGGCGGAAGGGAAAAGAAAGCTGACAAAATCGAAAGGAAAGGTGAGTCGACCTCAGCCTCAAAACAAACCCCCTTCAGAACACGTTGTTTACTCCACTCCCTGACGGAAGTAAGGCTGTCTCTCATATTCATGCTTCCGCCGAGGAACATAGTAACAGAATTACTGCTCCAAATGCAGCAATAGTTCACTCTGTGGGTCCGGAAGGGGCTGTTTCGACCAGTAATACAGCTGTCTCTTACAGTCTCATCTCTAGTGAAAGCAGACCTCTTCTTGACCATAAAAGTGTCAAATTCCCAGCGACAGTGTAGATGTGTCTTATAGCTCCACTTCCACTGGAGCAAAAGAGCGTTCCGTAATGACATAAGGAACGCAAAAGGGATATAGCAATAGGTTTGATACTTATAGCCGAACGTTCCCCAGAGCAATTCAGCAAGTTAGAATGGGCAAAAACTATTCTCAAAAATTGAAAAGTTGACCCGCAGCGACTCAACGTCAAAGGTCTGTTGACAAAAAGTGATTAATTCCAGCACTCACACTAGAAAAGACCTGTCCTTTAGTGACGTTTTTAAGGACAAGTCTATCCTCGCAGTTATCTATAGAAGTAATGTCGATGGCATGATCTCTTTTGACCGATGGACGATGGTCTCAACTGCAGATCTCCTACTGGACTCTCATGATGGAGAACCCGGGTGAGCCTATCAGTGTCCCAGCTGATCTAGCCCGCAAGATAACTGTACTTAAAATTATCCAGTTTGGAAACAGAAAGATGAGGAACTTGCAAAAGCTGCACCTCCAGCACCTGAGGTCCCCTTCTCTCTCTGGGTCAGAATCCGAAGAAGACCACGACCTTACGGTGGTGGGGGTATATACAAAGAATCCCTGAAAGTCTACAAAAAACAGCTAAGAAAATGTAAAACATCTTGGAGAAATTTCTGTTATAAAATAGAAGACTAGATTGAGGAAAACTCTCTCAACAAACCCTTTAAAGCCCAGTGCCTTGAAAACAGCCTGGACCAACTCCTGGACCAACTCCTGTGAAGAATCACTCAATTTGCTACTAGATACTCACTTTCCAATTAGCTGAAACACTATAACAGGGTTGACCCATCAGGGCCAGACACAAATTCAAAAAACAATCTTGGTCTGATTACAAGAGAGAAGCTAAAGTGGGACATCAACGCCTTCAAACCCTACAAATCCGCTGGACCTGATGGTATAATAACAGCCGAACTTCAAATGGCATCAGATATTATAATTCCCATCTTAGGGATAATTCTGAATAGATGTGTAGACTTGAAACACATCCCTGCCCTATGGAGAGAAGTTAAAGTTGTATTCATACCCAAAGCAGGCAAATTCTCTCGTGTCAATCGGAAAGACTTCCGACCTATCAGTTTATCATCATTCCTTCTCAAAACTCTAGAACGAATGATTGATATCCACTTGCGTAAGTGCCGGGCTACACGGTGATTTTTCAATCGCCTAACCAGTCAGGTTGTAGGCAAGAAGGGTGAGGATTTTCTTCTTTTTGACGTTTGTTCCTAGAAAGTGTGAATTGGAACTTGATTGGGCACAACACTGTGTAGCCAGGCCCTAATGTCATAGATACCAATCTTATATACAGCACAATACGCTTATTGTAAAGGGAAATCGGTTGAAACAGCACTACATACTGTAGTGTGCACTATTGAATATTCAATCCATCACAAAGAGTTCACTTTAGTTGCATTTCTTGATATCGAAGGCGCGTTCAACAACGTCAGCAACATAGAAATCACAAATGCACTTAAGAGGCTCCGCGAGATTAGGCTCCAGGAAATAAAGGGGGAAATCCCTCTGGAATTTTTTATTTTTGCATTCTTTTTTTTTGCGTAATAAATTTATTTATCAACCGAAGAATCTATTTTCAGTGGTCTTAGCCTTAAATGAAGCCTCAAAAGTGCCTAGATAGTCCCGAAACCAATGCGCTCCGAACCTACCATAGTACGAAAACGAAAACTTTAAACGCATTTTTTTCGAAACTAGTTTTTTTCCGCGCCGTGCAATGTAACTCAAAAACTAATGAAGCTATCGACTTGAAATTTGAAGCAAATTACTCCTTAACTTATTGGCCACAACATGAACCTAAAAGTTGAATAAAATTTGTACAGTAAATATTTTTTTTACCTACTTCTTTGTAAAAAAAAACATGGTTTTTTTCGTTTTTATGATTTCTAATTTTTATTTTTCATTTAAAAAAAAATAAATTTAGGTTCAAGAGGGATTTCCCCCCTAAGGCCCCAAAACAAAAAATGAAATAAGGCCCTAAATTGTTTTGAACTTTTTTAGAAAAATGAAATAAGACCCCAATTTTTCTTTTTCATAATTAATTTATTTTTGGTAATGAAATATCACCCCAAACCAACAAAACCATCTTTATGGACGGATCTTTCAAAATCGTTCCTCAAAGATGTTTCAAACTGTTGTTGTGTTTTTTTTTTCGGTTATTCTGTTACTTATTAATGCTTTTTTCAATGATCCCTGATGGTTTAGTGCACGATCTTTACATTGAAAGGCATTAGTTTGCAGTGCAGCACGATGTTTACATTGAAAAGCATTAGAAAGTTACAGAATAGCTTAGAGGATATAATATATGGAGTGCTTGTGCTGTTAGTTCCGTGAAGCTTTTATAGAGGGCTCTAGTTTCTTTAAGTTTTTCGATGAGTGCATGCCTCCATTTTATTTTCATTTCATGGCTGTCATCAACAAGCGTGTTTATTTACAGCTGCGGAACCGGACTCGCACTGAAAAATGAAGGCAGCGACCCCTATCCATGCATATGGCGTTACAATGTATTAGGTATAGGAACAAGCACTCAATATATTATATCCTCTAAGCAGAATAGTTGAAAAAATCGCACGATTTTTCAGTTATTCTGTTACTTTCTAATGCTTTCCAATGTAAACATCGTACTGCAAACCATCAGGGAGTAACAGAATAGCTGCAAGAAATCGCCCGATTTCTTGTAGCTATTCTGTTACTCCCTGATGGTTTACTACACGGTCTTAACATGGAAAGGCATTAGTTTGCAGCACGACCAGCACGATAGCTTAAAAATCGCGCGATTTTGTCGGCTATTCTGTTATTTACTAATGCTTTTCAATGTAAAGATATTGCTGCAAGCCAACAGGGAGTTTACTATATGCGGTACTTTGCCAATTGTGGGTCCTTGATAAGCGGAATTTTACAACTGTTTTTTTGAAAGATAATTTAGTATAGTATTTTTATGTAAATTATGAAAAATGTAAAAAAGCCCCAAATTGTTTTTAAAATAAAATGAAAGCAAGCCCCAAAATAAGTATTGGGGTCTAATTACACAGCTAATATTTGTATAAGAATCCATTATTTTCATTAATTAATACAAAATAAAATTAGTTATGGGTGGGGTGACCCTTAAAAATAAATATTTCAAGAAGAGGTTGATATGTACATAAAGTATTGAAGTTAATAAAGATACATTGATTTTTAAATAAAAGATTTAAAATTAAAGTATAAAGGTAATCTACATCAATCTCAAGATATTTTTCTATTATTTACATTTAAACAATTAATCGTTTAATAAGCATTCAAGGTTTCTTGGATGAAAATCTAGAAGCCATTTCTTTAAATAATTTTCATTTTTTTTGGTAAAATTTGACGTTATTAGAATCTGTGGTAATTTATTAAAAAAGCAGCTTGACTTTTTCTCTGTATTATTAGAGGGGCACTTCGACCAAGCTTTGAAAGGCATTTTCTTTTTACTTTCAACTGCTTTAGCTTCATCATTCCACCACCATGTTTTTTTGAATTGTTGGTTGTGTCTTTTTGAAACCCCTAACAGTGTTTTGGCTTTTTCTATGCAAGTTCGCTGTAGGAAATTCCACATACTTTGTGCTGTACTCTCTTCATTTGGAAATATATTGGTGTTGTTATACAGATAGTTTTGCATATTCGAAATAAAAGCTTCGCCTTTTTCCTTATCCAGATTATACCATTTGATCTTCCTAAAAGTCTCTGTCTGTTTATTGTCGTTCACCGTCTCCATACAAAATTCTGTCTGTAGGAGACGGTGTTGGTGGACGATCGCTTCTCCCAGTATCACTTTACAATCCTTGACCGGAGGTTTCATGAAACTAGATACCAAATGGTAATCAATCTGGGTCTCATTTCAACCACTGCTGTAAGTGAACAGGTGTCGGCTTTGTTTGATGAGCTCAGGATTTCTTCACCAGTAGAGTTCCTGATGCCGTATCCGAGGCATACATGGCAATCTTCATAGTCTTCGTTTGATTTCCCGACATGTCCATTTAAATCACCGCCCATTCACAAAAACTCTTCTTTTGGAATGTCTTTAAGGGGGGAAATCCATCTGGACGACACCTTTTTCAATATTTTTTTATGAAAAACTGAAAGCACTTGTTGAAATTTGGAAAAAGACAAGATATTACTAACATTATTAAGTATTGAAAAATTTTTTTTTGAAATGAAAAAATAACAAAATGGCGGCTCTGGAGCCTTTCAAAGTTGACGCCTCTAGTTTACGCCGTGCAATGCACAGGTCCAGGAAATCATCTTAAATCAAAAAGGAAATTTTTTCCGTTAGATGATATTAGTACGCATTGCATAAACCTAAATTTATTTTTTTTAAATTAAAAATAAAAATTAGAAATCAAAAAAACGAAAAAAACCATGTTTTCTTTTACAAAGAAGTAGCTAAAAAAAATATTTGCTGTACAAATTTTATTCAACTTTTAGGTTCATGTTGTGGCCAATAAGTTAAGGAGTAATTTGCTTCAAATTTCAAGTCGATAGCTTCATTAGTTTTTGAGTTACATTGCACGGCGCGGAAAAAATGCGTTTAAAGTTTTCGTTTTCGTACTATGGTAAGTTCGGAGGGCATTGGTTTCGGGACTATCTAGGCACTTTTGAGGCTTCATTTAAGGCTAAGACCACTGAAAATAGTTTCTTCGGTTGATACATAAATTTATAACGCAAAAAAAAATAATGCAAAAATAAAAAATTCCAGAGGGATTTCCCTCCTTAAGTAGGTTGTGAAAATCTAGCCAAAATGCATCTTTTTCCACCTGCTGGGGAGTATATGCAGTGACAATATTCCACAACTTTCTACTAAAGTCACTGGATTTTGAAATGGACAATATGCTGCATAAGAGGTCTTTTGAAAGGATGATTCCGATTCCGTTCTTACTTTTTTCCATTCCATAGTAGAACATCTTGTAATTGTTTGTCCTTGTATCCAAGAAACGGGCCCTATTTCCGGTGTTTCGCCATTTCGTTTCTTGGACACACAAGATGTCTACTCGTTCCAACTCGCAACTCTCAGATTTTGTCTAATATGCGGCATTACTTTGCTAGCCCCTTGAATCCGTATTGCTCTAACCCGAGCATTGCTGCTCGTTCCAGGATCAGTACAATGTGTAATAATGGTAGTGCCTGGCGGTGTGTCATTTCCTTGGAAAAGTACTTCCATAATGCTTCAGTTCACAAAATCTTGCGAAACGTTTTTGTTGTTGTTGTTTTGTTTCGACGCGTGCTCAAGTTTTGTATTTGATCTCTCTTTAACAGCACCGGTGATCTCCAGTCGTACCAACCAAATGACTGGCATGCACACTTTTGGGAAAGTTTATAGGTGTTAAGTGTCGCTAGGTAAACCTTGGTATTTGTGACCTAGATAAATGTATTCCTTTAGTCGCCTTTTACGAAAGCGGGGAGGCGCTGCAGGAATATTCTAACCCGTCCCTGAACAGAGAATCCATAAAATCTTTAAAAAACCGAACAAAAATAAATTAAAACAACATAACCTTAAAACTATTGCCCGCTCAGAAAATTAATGTATTACAAAGAAAAAGATAATTAAATTTCCAAGAACTTTGGTGTGATAACAATTTCTCTAGGACAAATAATTTTGAAGATATAGAGCGATTCGCGTTTTCCAAAATGGCGGATTTCGCCATGTGGGTGGCGTCCCGAAAACCAGGACTTAAGCTTTCTAATACCCCCTTTCAGATTTGAAAAATTCAGCCGTCCTATATTTCGTTCCACAATATGCCTGTTTTTCTACTAACTTTCCTGTACTATTATAGCTTAGAAAATACCAATCATTTTTAGTTTTTGGTAAAAAAAAATTTTTCTACAAATCATAGATCCCATGGCCTTAATACTCTTGAATCGAACACTTCCAAATAAAAAAAACAAATGGCTTTATTGTACCCGGGTACTCGGGTATTATAATACTTGAAACTACCGGGTACCCGGATACCTGGATACCCGGGTATTCGAGTAATACCCGAAGACTCGGGTACCCGGGTATTTGTGAGGACGGGTACTACCCGGTCGAAATCAAGAGCTCTCTCTAATTTATATATTTTACAGTGAAAACTCGCTGTAAACTATATTATTTTAGGGGAATTTGATAAAATTCGTGCACCTAAAAAGAAAATTGCTCGTGGTCTGGCTGATATAAAGAAGAAGAAGAAAACGTAAACAAGAATTTGTTTTTTTAAAAAAATATATGTAAATGTAAAATATAGGTACATATAAATGTTGGTAATCATAAACTACAAATTTTGCGTAAAAGAAGGGTACAACAGCATCTAACTGATGAGCCCAACTGTTGTACCTGTGCGAAACGCATTATTTTGGCTACAGGTCAAAAACAAAACATCAAATTGAATTTATTTCATAAAGTCCATAAAACAAAAACAAATTCTTGTTTACGTTTTCTTCTTCTTCAAAATTTTTTGAGATCAATTTTATAGCCTGTTTTCACTAGAGCAAATGAGATGATTTCGATCAAATTTGCCAAATGAGGTTCGAAATGAGATGATTTCCCATACAAATTTCAAATTTGAAATGAGATAATTATCATCTCATTTCAACGAAATTAGCTAGGAAATTAAGTCAAATCGCCTGAACGCTCATAAAATTTCATTGTGAATAGGTCACAATCATGAAACGTCAGTCAACCTAAAAAAAAAACATTACGGTAAAATAATTTCAATTTGTTTATTTCGCGTCGGTTCGGCAAATAAAAATAAAATTACAAAAAGAAAACATTTAAAAAAAACTAATACTTCATTAAATTTTGCTAAAAAAGCTAGACGTGGCCGAGCACATTAAATAGAAGTCGAACCTATCCGATATCGTGCCAAGGATACGTCGCGTCTTTATTAATTCTAAAATTAATGAAAAGGTGTAAGGAGTTTGATTTAATTGAAAAAGGGTTTTATTGACGTGCGTTTTCAGGTAAAAGGCATCCTTCCCGGCAAGGAAAAGGAGAAAATTGGACTTAAACCAGCGGCAAACTAGTCTATAGTATCGGCTCCTCCTCAGGAATCAAATGTGCATCAAAGCTTTATCAATTCTCAGCTGAAAAGAAAATCTGGACCCCCATTTACAGTCGAATATGCAACCTAATTCAATCCTCTGCTGCCGGTTATGATGATGCAAATGTGTCCACCCCCAATGATGCTTTATAAAAATGAACATTTGAATAAAAATTAATACTCAATTGTGTTTATTAAGAAATTTCTTTGATACATTTTGGCCACTATTTGGACACCACACGAAGGGAAACACAATTTGTGTTCGTTCCAGCGAATAGTTAGATATGTTATATGCATTTAAAATGCATGTCAAAACTACACTTTGCAGCCACTGGTGCACTGTGAAATGTTTTCTCTTGTTTCATACTGTACGGTAAAAAAAACCATAATGTTGGCCTCGAGATCGTAAAAGCTGGAAGAATTTAATATGTATTGTTTAAATGTGATAAGTTTGAAAACAGAAATACTAACCTTTATCCAGAACTGCTTTGGATTGATCATTTGGGTCCCTGACCAAATAGTCGAAAAATATCCATTTTAAGTCACTTCCATTTCCGTCGGATTTTGCGTCTAACTCTCTTCCTTAGCTTTCTATGGTTTTTGCGCTTGTAAAATTATTTATGGTAGGGGCTGAGCATATTATAATAATATTATTTTCCATTTTTCATATTTGTTTTGTTTTTGAAAAATTTTCAATTTGTTTTTTTTTTATTTTTATTTTTTTTTATTCACTAATTTCAACAAATGTCACATTTCGAGGTTGACACTTCTTGTCAGTCCAAATGAGATAATTTGTAGTGAAAACACTTTTTTGGTAATTTGCTAAATTACCTCATTTGGGGTGTAGTGAAAACAGGCTATTACGAATAAATAAACAAGAAAGAATTAATTTGGTACTGAAATAATTCTTTTAAATTGAATTCTAAGCAAATTGAAACAAAAATATGCATTAAATAATTTAAAAAATGAAAACAAACAAAAAAAGCTCTTCTCACATCTTCCCCTCTCTTCAACTTTTAGTTGTGTTTGACAGATTAACAATGAAATTTCATTGTTAATCTGTCAAACACAACTAAGAGTTAACTCAAGTCCAGAGGTGCGTTCTTTTTCTAACAATAGTCAACGATCGTTGTTATGTCAAAAATTATTGTTGAAGTGTCATTGTTAGAAATCGTTGGATTTTTTACAAATCATTTAGGAACGATTTATTGTAAGAGATTGTTAGACTGTCAAACCACCAGCTAAATTTCTTTTGAGAATACTTTTATTTCCATTATTAGGTGTGTTTTTTTGTTTATCTATATAGATTTTGTGCAAAAAAACGACATCGAGATTTTTGAAATCAAAACAATTTACGTGTTAAAAACAACAAAAACTTTATCTGTATAGATTTTTGAAAAATCCAGATAATTATCCAGATTTTACTTTCTCTCGATAAAAACAGTAGTGCCAAGGTAGTTTTATTGTTGTGTTCATACAGAAATATCTGAAAATATTAAACAAAAAAAAAGCGGAGAAAACAAGGTTTGAAAAAAACTCTCATAGAAAAAAATAATCGAAAATTTGTTTGGTATGGTTGCATTGAAATGTTAATATCTCGAAATATACGCAATGCACTTTTCAGATAAAAGTCTTAAATGGATCCTGATAAGATTGTGGAACAGATATGTATATAAAATTACCAAAGTTTTTTCGAAAAATTAGAAATAAAAATAAAAAGTTTTTCACATTTGATTTTTAAAAAATCGAAAAAAAATTCAATATGGCTACCTTCAAACGCTTATAACACAAGAACGACGCAACTAATGTTAATGATCATGGTCTTAAAATGTAGCTAAGAATATACAGATAATTTTTGGTTTTTTGTGAAAAAACAATTTTTTTGAATCCAACATGGATGCCATGGCCATATGAAAATTTTTGTTTGCATCCAACATGGATGTAATGGCCTTCCCACTTCGGAGTTAAAATAAAAAAAAACAAAAGCAACATTTTTGACAGACAGCTGCCAAAGTATATGTACAGTGGTGCCAAATGTTTGCAGGGATTTCAAAAATCCCGATGTCGTTTTTTTGCACAAAATCTATATAGATAAACAAAAAAACACACCTATTATAACAAAAAAAATTGTTTTTTACTCAAAATAAATTATCTTTTATAAAAAAATTACAAAACCCTCTTTTTATTTTCATTTTTTCCGCTTATTTCCAAAAGAAACAAAATCTTTGAGTTTGTTTTGTAAACAAAACATCCACTTTGACACATCAACAATCTCATGAATGTTCAACTCATGTCATGGAGGTGAGTTGGAAATAGTTACGATTTGTAACTATTTGACACTTCAAAACGAGTTTAGGAACGATGTTCATCTGTCAAATAGTTACAAATCGTAACTATTTTGTAGTTTAGGAACGACAAAAGTTAACGATAGTTAACAATAGTTAACTATTGTTAGAAAAAGAACGCACCTCAGAAGGTGAGTTGGAATAAGTTACAAAATGTAACTATTTGACACTTCAACATTGCATTTAGGAACGATGTAGTGACGTCACATTTCGTAACTTTTTTCTCATTTAGAAACGATGAATGTTAACTATTTTTAACAATAGTTAACATCGACGAATAAAAGAACGCACTTCTTACTTTAAATATCAATGAGCTGTGTTCTTTTTATTGGATTTAATTTGCAAAATATACTTTTTATTAAAGAAAAACACTTTGATTTTTATAACCACCAGCTTGGCGCGTCTAGAATGTTCTTTATTAAACAAACGAATAAATTGAATTGAAAGAATGCAACAGTATGATATTTTTGAAAAGAGAAAAAGATACATTTAAAAGATACATAAAAAGAAAAGACAGGGTTGCCAATAGATATTTTATCAATACTAACGACACTTTTTCTAACAATAGTCAACTATGGTTGTTATGTCAAAAAATATTGTTGATGTGTCATTGTTAGAAATTGTTAAACTGTCAAACCATACAAAAATTGTTTTCAGAATACTTTTATTTTCATAATTGTAACAAAAAATCATGTTTTTTTAATCAAAATAAATTTTCTCACATCATAAAATTACAAAAATCTCTTTTAGTGGAGTCAAATAAGATTTATACCTCGGAATCCAGGGAAAGTCGATGACTGTTTAAAATGAGTATAGGGCTGTATTACTCAAAGGTCAAATAAGAAAGTTAAAGAAAAAAATTTCACAGCTCTTGATTACAACAACTTTTAAGGATCGTTTACTGTGCAATCGGAATTGCTGTCTCATTTTAGATTTTGCTCAAACTTTGTAGGGATGTTCTCTAGGACTGTAAGGTAGCAAATCCATGATGATTTAATTTTAAGTTGCGTGGTTTCCCCGCTACCCGCATTTGAACTTTTGCAAAACGTCATTTTCATGTTACTATAGTTTGGCGTCTATTAAAGATATCTTTTTTTTTTTGAAACGGCTTTTTAAAGCTTAAGAATAGTAATTTTTGAATAAATATTACAAAATTACGTACTAATTATACCTGAATTAAAAACAATTTTTGAAAAACTGGTAATTTTGCTGATTTTTCATGGTTTTTGACTGGCTCCAGAACCTGGGCTATTATATGTTACTTACCAAATATTACATATAGATATTTTTCAACAAAAAAATTCTTAAATTAACGCGATATCTTCAATAGACGCCAAACTATAGTGACATGAAAATGACGTTTTGCTAAAGTTCAAATGCGGGTAGCGGGGAAACCACGCAACTTAAAATTAAATCATATCATGGAGGTGAGTTGGAAATAGTTACAATTTGTAACTATTTGACACTTCAAAACGAGTTTTGGAACGATGTTCATCTGTCAAATAGTTACAAATCGTAACTATTTTGTAGTTTAGGAACGACAAAAGTTAACGATAGTTAAAAATAGTTAACTATTGTTTAGTGATTCATGAAAGTAGTTTCCTTTGTTCTAGTTGAAATTAAGTTGGCTGTATATAATCCTGCTTTCAGACTCACGAGCCATTCTGATGAACGTATCCCGAGTGATGTCTTCTAGTACAGGTAAAATAGTACATAAAATCAAGAAATAAAAAAAAAATTGTTACACTCATGAAACTTGGCAAAAAGTTTGCTTTTGGGATAAGAATCAAGTACATAAAAAGTCTATAAAAAAAAGTTGGGTGGAAGGGTGTTTTTTTTCGCGGACAAGAGGGAGGGGGGTGAAGGTGAAACATGTACTGAAAAAAATTGTTTGTCGAATATCATCACATGACACATGTTTTCAAGGTATTTTTTGGTGCTGAATCTAATGACATAAAAATAAAGTCAATACGATTGCTCTAAGAAAAGTTATTTCAATAGGGTACCACTAATATTACTCTAGTATTACTCACTTTTTCAAATATACCCAAGGTGCGTTCTTTTTCTAACAATAGTTAACTATCGTTAACTTTTGTCGTTCCTAAACTACATAATAGTTACGATTTGTAACTATTTGACAGATGAACATCGTTCCTAAACTCGTTTTGAAGTGTCAAATAGTTACAAATCGTAACTATTTCCAACTCACCTCCATGATATGATTTGAACACTCATGAGATTGTTGATGTGTCAAAGTGGATGTTTTGTTTACAAAACCAACTTAAGGATTTTTTTCTTTTGGAAATAAGCGGAATAAAATGAAAATAAAAACAAGAGTTTTGCAATTTTTTTTGACTAAAAAAATATTGTTTTTGTTATAATTATGCAAATAAAAATATTTTCAAAACAATTTTTTTTTGTGTTTGACAGTTTAACAATATTTAACAATAAATCGTTCCTAAATGATTTGTAAAAAACCCAACAATTTCTAACGATGACACATCAACAATATTTTTTGACATAACAACGATGGTTGACTATTGTTAGAAAAAGAACGCACCTCCATATTTTCTTTACTTCTAAAAAAACACCCTTTCACATAAAATACATTTATAGACTTTCATTATTCGTAATTCCCATGGGAAAGAGAACATATTTAATGAATTTCGTAAGGGTACCATTTATACCATTTATTTTATCGGACTTATTTCGGATTTTCCCTATTTCCCAAAAAAACACTCTTTAACCTAAAATGTTTTTATAGACTGTTCGGATTCTTGGTTTCTGTTATAAATGAAACATTTTACCAATTTTCATATGTGAAACAATTTTTTCCTAGTTTTTGAAGTACTAATTCCGAATTTCATCATTTCTTAAAAAAAAAACAGCCTTTCACTCAAGATAATTTTGTACACTTTATAGATTCCTTATTCTTTAAGCAACCAAAACATTTACGCCAAGTTTTAAAAATTAATAAAATTTAAGTCAGCTGTTATGATTCCTTCCTCACACACAACTTAAACTATCAAAAAACACTCTTTCACCAAAAATAATTTTAAGAACTTTATGAATCTTTTGTCCCTGCTTTATCTAAAACCTTCATCCCGAATTTTATCAGTGTAGCATGTTTTTCATACAAAAAGAGTTTCTTTGAATGTCTGGATTCACCATATGTGTATATGTTAAGATTTTTGGTAGTCCGGTTTCTAGGTATATAGCGTAACTAGGTGTATTTTGGGGCAGGTTAAAAAGCTTATTCTTATTCTCTTGTTTGAAAACACATTTTTCCATGAAAAATTGATCAAACTTTGAGAGATTTTGGCTTTTTCTGTAAGATATTGTTTAAAATCTAAGTTTGAGTTCAGTTTAACACCCAAGTATTTGACATCTTTAACTGATTCTAGAAGATGACCATCATACTTCAATTGTCTTTCAGTGTGAACTCTTCCGGATCGTGCAAAAACCATCATCTTTGACTTTTCTGTATTGATTGTCAGTCCCCATTTTTTTGCAGTAACATGATAAGCGATTAATCATTAGTTGCATGTGTTCCGGCGATTCAGAGAGTATGACTAGGTGGTCTGCATACAGCAACACATTTATTGTGACATTCGCAATCCTTACACCTCCAGGCAGTTCATCTACTATGTCGTTTTTCATCAATTGATAATTCAACGTCTAAAGTTTCATCAAGAGTGAGTGGTTCAGCATAGAAGAACGTCAAATTAGCATCGTTGGAAAGAAGAAGTCTAAAATGTGCTGCAAGATCTTCAGCAGATAAACCTACGCCAATCTTTCATTCCATTGATTTCCCTCGCGATTTTCCAGAATTCTTTCGATGATTGTTGATTTTCAAATTCGATTTTCTTTTGAAAACACAAGTTTTTGTAATATATATTACTTTCTACGTACCAATTTTTTATACAATCATTATTCGTAGATCGCAGGGCCCGAAGAAGGGCAAATGATTTAGTCCGTTTTGCAATTCTGTTTCTCCGTCTGTATTTTGATATTTAAGGATATTATTTTTGTTTAAATAAAATATTTTATATATTTCGTTTTTTGTATTGCTGGATTAAGTACTTATAGTTCTTATTTTACCTTTTTGTTTTGCTTCTTTAATTCCATTAAAACGCAATTTTTATTTTTATATTATCGATATATTTCGAGGGCCTTTTTGCCTCATCCTCAGGATCTAGTAATAAAAACCTGCGTTTAATACTAAAATACATTAATAAATTTACAGTTTTACCTAACAAAAATACTAACAATAAATTAATGATATAATTCGTATCTCTTTCCTTTTAAAAAATTATACAAATTAAATTTTAACAGACATTTGTTTTGAAATAAAAAATTTTAAAAAACATTAAACAAATTTTATAAAAGTATTTAAAGTACAAAAATATCTTAAAAATTTTGAATTTAGCTGTTTCTTAAATTGGCATCGACTATTAAATTGTAATATGTATTTGTGTAATCACGTTTATCAATTTTATAATTACAAGCAATTTGTTCATTTTTTATAATTTGGTTTACCTCATGTATTTGCAACTTAAATTTATTTCTTTCTTTAAAATTTTGCTTCCATCGAAATCAAAAGAATGTCCACTTTCTCTGACATGATCAGCCAAAGCAGCGAAGTTTTTGTTGATTGACCCTTGAATAATTTTTTCACATTCGTTCTTATGTTGGCTCATTCTTGTTCCCATTTTTTGAATTGTTTCACCTATATAAACTTTTTCACAATTATTGCATTTTTATTTACCGAGTAAACTAGTCCACTATTTTCTGTTTTATTAATTTTCTGTTTAGTACTTAAGAAAAATTTAGATATTGGTTCTGTTGGTTTCATTGCCGGTTTAACATCTGGTACAAAATATTGGCACACTTTAGCTAGGGACTCACTTAGTTTTGGCACATACGTCATTGTTGAATAAATTTTATTATTAGTATCTTTTGTCCGATCATTATTATTAGATAAAAAACTGTAGTTGATCTGGTCAAATCTTTGTGGTGAAATAATTTTGGCTTGTAAATTTTCATTTTTAACTGCTGAAATAAGTTTTTTTATAATGTTTTCTGGATAGTTGTTTTTTCTCAATATGCTTTGTATCCTTGTTATGTTTTGGTTAAAAAAGGTCTTATGGCTAAAAGAAAATACTTTCCGAATAAAAATTTAACAATCGATTGGATGCAATTGGCTTATGAAACCAATTAGTAATAATATTACCATCATCATTTCTCTTGACTGTGACATCTAGATAATTGATTTCATTGGTTCCATTACACAACAACGCATTTCAAGCTCGTGAATCTGTTTGGACAGCTCTAGGTTCTGTTTTCGCAGATGATCGACTTCTTGGCTCATTTTATTGAGGTCATCCTTAGTTGCTAAGTTGGACATGTCAACTTGTAGAGAATTATCGATAATACCTTTGATCGTTTGAAAATCCTCTTGTCTCATACCCATTTTTTGACAAGATTTAAAAATTTTAATTAATATTAGAAGGAGTGTTATGAATTTGTTCTGGCGAAGCTTCGTAGATTTTTCTTTTTTGTCGGTCATGTGACCAAAGAGTTATCCTTAATTTTTGGATTTTTAGCTTAAACCAGGGTAACGATAGTTACCTGTTTTTTTTTTTTGTTTAGCTTGTGTGCGTATAATAACAGAAAAACTTTCAGATAATTAACTTTTCAATTTAATTATACGTTAAAATAAATATTTAAATTTGAAAATTAATCAGAGCGATATGAAACTTGAACTATTCACTTTTACAGCAGAGTTGCCAAGGCAATATCACACAATGTTCACGAAGTAAGAAGAAGGGTAGGTTATCTATTAATTCGTATGGAATTTTATTTGGAATTTCTGCACGAGTTTTATAATTAGGTATATAATAAAACGCTTCTTATCCTCGTACAATAGTTGTTTTTATTCACAAACGTTTTCGAAAAGCTAACTTTTCATCTTCAGGTGATAGCAAAAATATAATTTAAAAATTTTTTTGATAAGTTTACAAATTAATCAAAAATTTTTTAATTTTAAATTTTAATAATTTTGTTAAGTAATTGAAATTTAAAGTTATTTTAATAATGTCTAATAATGATAATTTTATAACGACAAGAAGAAAAAGAAAGTGGATAAATGCGTTTAAAATTTTATCTCAAATATGTCCTTAGATGATAATGGCTTTAAAAATTTATGGAAAGAAGATCGTTCAAAAGTTTTGTTTTTATTCATGTTTTTTGTGCGATTTATGAATATTTCTTCATAAGCATTTAATAAATTTGGGTTGTTAATTTGTTTTAACAAACGAAAACCTGCTATTTTATGATTTTTATCAATCATATGATCTGCTGGTGTTGATTCCTGTAATGTTTTTGAGTGTATCGCTTTATAGTGTTCTGACCATCTAATTTTAGTTTTCCTTCTTGTTTGGCCTATATATACTTCATCACAGTCTTGACAAATCACGAAATAAATTCCAGATTTCTCAAGAATATCTGTTTTGTCTTTAATGGTCCCAATTAGATTTTTGACTTTATTACCATTGCTATTTGGTGATAGTTTTTTTGGTCAGAACACTATAAAGCGATACACTCAAAAACATTACAGGAATCAACACCAGCAGATCATATGATTGATAAAAATCATAAAATAGCAGGTTTTCGTTTGTTAAAACAAATTAACAACCCAAATTTATTAAATGCTTATGAAGAAATATTCATAAATCGTACAAAAAACATGAATAAAAACAAAACTTTTGAACGATCTTCTTTGCATAAATTTTTAAAGCCATTATCATCTATGGACATATTTGAGATAAAATTTTAAACGCATTTATTCACTTTCTTTTTCTTCTTGTCGTTATAAAATTATCATTATTAGACATTATTAAAATAACTTTAAATTTCAATTACTTAACAAAATTATTAAAATTTAAAATTAAAAAAAATTTGATTAATTTGTAAACTTATCAAAAAATTTTTTAAATTATATTTTTGCTATCACCTGAAGATGAAAGGTTAGCTTTTCGAAAACGTTTGTAAATAAAAACAACTATTGTACGAGGATAAGAAGCGTTTTATTATATACCTAAGAAGGGTAGGCCTAAAATCTCCTAGTACAAGCAAATGCAAAAACACCAGCATTCAGTTGGTCTCGGAACAATAAAAAACTGGGAGGCTTGCCGCCGATTTCTGAGGTCAACCCGGTGAACCCCAGAGGCGGAT
The DNA here is from genome assembly GCF_945859705.1 of Episyrphus balteatus. Classification (NCBI taxonomy): domain Eukaryota; kingdom Metazoa; phylum Arthropoda; class Insecta; order Diptera; family Syrphidae; genus Episyrphus; species Episyrphus balteatus. Next base: position 59,546,548 of record NC_079135.1, on the reverse strand, counting down.
CACTAGTGTGAAGCAGATAAGTAGGATAGTAATGATCCCCTCGACATCGATATCATAGCATAGAAGTGTAGATACAACAGCATGAGCATCTAACTATAAAAACACAGCTGTTGAATCTGGGCGAAACGCACTATTTGGACTTAATGTCATAATCATAAAAAAACCAATAAAATTGAATACAATCTTCTTAAAAATGATCTATCAAAATTTAACCAGAATTTTCGTGGAACTGGAATCGCTAACTAGTGCATGTATTATGTACCCGTCATGGTATGGCATTGCATTTTTTCATCCTACAAAATAGGTCGAAAACCCTTCCGTAGAGTTTTCAAAAAACGACTCAAAGACAAACAGACAGAATTGCGGACTTCTCTTTGTTCATGAAATTTAGAACTTTATTTTTTACAGATGAATAACTTAACTTTCATATGTTAAAACTAATGCATGATTTTTGTATAGTTGAAGGCCATTTTAATCTTGTTTTTTTTTTCAGATTGACGCAGCGTTTGATGGTTGGCTGATTAATTTTTGTCGTCAAAATTACACTTGAACCATAACGTTATAAATTCACCATATAGTTCGCATAAATGTCTGACGATGTTTCGTCTGGGCGTTTGTCACAAATATTTGAGTCTCTGTCATGTCTTAGTGAAATGCAAATTCGCCAAGATAATTCTCTATCGCCTTCATCTTCAGCAAGTATACCAACTTTTACTAATGCTCAATCTATCTCAAATAGTTATTATATTCGGCATCCGGATGGCTCGGGATTCATTTGGCCTAGTGGCACGAAGACATTTCCAACAACCTCGCCACAAAGTCATCACCTGCATTATCAGTCGAAATGCGATACATCATCACCGTTGATGACGAAGCGCGCTACATCATTTAGTGGACAAATAACAATATCAAATTCACACTCTCCTCACGTACAAAGTGCTGCAACAATTGTTGGAATTGGAGGTTTTTCTCTCCAAAAGCAACAAACTTCACAGTCCACTCCAAATAGTCCACGATTAATGACGCGTCGGTCACATAGAACTCCACCAATCCCCACAAAGCCAAATGCCGCTTTAATTGCAAGTCCGGCCCTAATGACTATGGATGTCGATGCGTCTTGGCCCCATTTTTCATCTTTAGCAAATAATTTAGATACACATCAGGGTAATAACTTTTCTCAAGTTCTATCCGAGGTGAGTAATATTTTTACACATTTATGCTATAGAGGCTAGTATTTAGTTAAAATTGTTTTCGCATAAAAATGTTACCCTCATGAAACTTGGCAAAAAGTATGTTTTTGGAATAAGAACAAAGGTTTAAAAGTTTATAAAAAATGTTTGGGTGGAAGGGTATTTTTTCGCGGAAAAGAGGAAAAGGTCAACAAAACATTGAAAACAATTGTTTGTGGAATATATAATCATATGACACAGGTTATAGTGGTTGTCGGGCAAAGTTCCCGACACATTTAGACCCTTAAAGGTCCATTGTGATACCACAGAAGACTAGCAAGATAGGAACTTCAACAGGTAAAATATAACCGAAACCCATGTGAAAAACATGATACTCTAATGAAATTCGGTATGAAGATTTACGATAAAGCAGGGACATAATAGGAATACATAAAGTTCTTCAAATATTGTTGGTGAAAGGGCGTTTTTATTGGGAGTTGAGTTATATGTGAGAATAACAGCTTAATTTTCTAAACTTGGAAAAAATGTTTCATTTGTTATAAGAACTAAGAACAAAACTATCTCGAGTGAAAGGGTGTTTTTTGTAAGAAGTGAGATTCAGAATAAGTACTACAGGACAAAATTGGTACCTCAATGAAAATTGGTAAACTTATTTAATTTATAACAGAAACCAGGAATCTAAGCAGTCTATAAAAAAAATTTTAAGTGAAACGATGTTTTTTTTTTTTTGGAAAATAAGCAATAAGTTATTTAAAATTTTGGAATTTAGGAATTACAAATTAAATGAGTCTATATAGTTTGTTCATGTGAAAGCGTTTTTTTTTTAGGTGTAGAGATGTGGGTATATTAGAAAAACTAAGTAACAATAGTGATACCACCTTGAAATTCACCAATTATGTTACCTTTGAGATTAGAAACAAGAATGTAAAGTGTATAAGAATATCATAATTTTAAGAGTGTTTTTTTTTAGTGAAACAAATTTGATGAGCCACCCTAATAAAAAATGATTTATAAATTGAGCTCTTAAATAAAAACGGTACCAACCTCTTTTGTAAAATGCCGGCTGCTTCCAACTTCCTATCATCCCAGCAAATTGAATTTATGATAAGGACATACTTGAACATACTCCATAAGGACATACCAGAACTCGTCAATCCATGGAAAAAATGTTGTCCCACAAAAATGCGATTTTAATTATCTACTAATTTGCCTGGTCTATTAGAAGAATTTTGCTTTCCGCAAATGTATTGTGAGCAAAAAGTGTTTATCTGTAAAATCGGTTTACGGACGATAATTTACGTGGTAACTTCATAACAATAATGAATAAAAAAGTCATCCATAAGGTTGCCGAAAAACCCGCCATAGCCCGTTTTTGGATTTGATTACGAATATTAATTGCAAAATGTTTAACCAGATATTTGGGAGGATTATGTTTACTAATCCGTTAATAGTCTAACGTTAGAACTTAAAACCGATTAGCAGGTTTTACTGTATTGGAAAAAGCTCCGTATTAAATTTCTTGTTGCAGTTAACCGATTTTTTCAGTCAACTTCGCTTTAATGCACTACCCGTAAAGCGAAGTTGACTGAAAAAATCGGTTAACTGCAACAAGAAATTTAATACGGAACTTTTTCCAATACAGTAAAACCTGCTAATCGGGACACTCTATAATCGGACCACCTTCTATTCGGACCGCATTTTATGCATTCCATGCCATTTTTCATACAAATTTCCCTCTATAATCGGGACACCTCCTAATCTGACCTTGGACCACCTAATATCATGCGTTGCTTATTGTATTTACCTGTCTAATTGGACCAACCGTCAAAAATTTTAAATATTTATTCGCATCTTAAAATGCTTTGCATTTACATACATATTTTATCTTGGGTTTATAGTTACCTACGACAAATTTAAAATTTCTATAAATTTTGTTTTATGCGGGGATTTTCCAAAAAGTATTTAGTTTTTGTTTCTATGCAAAAGAAACAATTTGAAACTTCCGTGTTATGGGTTCGTTGTCAGTGCAATAAAGTTCTTAGAGTTGATTTTTTTTATTTTTTGTTTTAAAAAAGTAAAAAAATGAGCAAGCGTGTTTACAGTGAACTTGATTTAGAAACGAAAATTGAAGTTATAAAGTTTTTCGATAATGACCACTTATCACAGACAGATCTTGCAATGAAATTTAATTGCAACAAATCTCAAATCCAGAGAATTTTATCTTCGAAGGAGACTATAAAATCATCTTTTGAAAAATGTATTGGGTTGAAAAGGTAACTCATAAATTGAGGTGTATCTTTTGTTGAAATCGATGCTTTGACATTTAAGTGGTTTTGCTTAGCTAGCTCTTCAGCCACTTGACCAAGGAATCATAAAAAACTTCAAGACGCATTTTAGAAACTATCTCATGCAGAATTTAATTTTGAACATAGACGAAGCCAATAATGTATCAGAGTTAGCATCTAAAATAAATTGTTTAGATGCTTGCAGCTGGATTAAAAAGGCATGGGATGATGTTACTCCATTAGCCATATCAACTTGTTTTAAGAAATGTGGTTTTTTCGAAGAAGAAGACAGCGATGTGGTTGTTGAGGAGTTAACCCTCGACCCTCCGATGCCTGAAGAATTTTTGGGTATCGATTCTAATGAGGCGACATCTGATGAATGGTCGGAGAATTGGGAAAATGAATTTTTAAATTCCATTCAGTTACCAATTTCTGATACTGCAGAGGAACATATCTCTGCCGACTCTTCTTCAGAGGAAGACATTGAAACAATTCCCGGACCTTCAAAAGCTGTTTCATACAAAGAGACCTTTTCGCATCTCCAAACTCTTAAAGATTTTTCAAAGGAATATGGTTTGAACGATGTCTGGGCATGCCTGGACAATTGTTCACAAAAAATACTACTACTACTACTACAAATACCTATTATATGCATATGTTATGAAAAAAATAAGTTATTAAATGTATGTTTCTTAAACGAATTCCCAGTCTTTTAGTTTTTAATCGAAGTAAAATTGAAATATAAGTGCAGACACACATATACATACATACATTTCAAGAAATTTCCCTCAATAAATGAGGGAAAAGCCTTTCTAAATGGACCGGTCCGATTAAAAAGGAACCTGTGTAATCGGACCACTTTTCTTTGGTCCCAAGGGTGGTCCAATTACACAGGTTTTACTGTACTTTTACTGTACACTTGGCAGTATTCGACACCAAGTAGTGTGGGACTCTTAACCACTAAAACCACCTCTTTATCAGGACCAATCTTGAGAGATCGACATCAGATTTTTCTTTCTTAACTTTGAAAAATCACTTTGGGGGAAGTTTAAACTTTTAATACTTTCCCATGTTTTTTTAGACCATAAGCTCATGAGGCTTGGTTCTTCTTAATCTCCGAACATGGTTTCTTGTATTCAAGACGGACACCATTTCATAATTGGTATGACTTTGCAGTCTCTGATTATGCGATACAGCGTATTTTTTAACAACTTCTGTAACCGTTTCTATTTGTAAGTCACGATGTAGATCGCTATTTCTTATGTACCAAGGTGAATTAACTATTCCACGAAGGACTTTGTTTTGGAATTTTTGGATGATCTCGGTATTTGTTTTCTTTGTACAGCCCCATAATTGGATACCATAGGTCCAAACAGGCTTTAGTACTTGATTATACAGCATTATTTTGTTTTGGGTTGATAAATCAGAGTTGTAACCAAGTAACCAGTACATTTTTCTATATTTAAAGTTTAGTTCTTTTCGATGTGCTCTTTCCACTTTAGCTTTGCATCCAAAGTCATTCTAAGGTATTTGGCCGTATTGGCGTAAGGTACAGCTTGATTATTAATGAATATTGGAATATTGTTTATCTTTTTATTTGTAAAGTTTTTATGTGAAGATTTTGTTTCATTGAGTTTGATACGCCATTTTTCGGTCCAATCTCTGACTGTGTCGACGGAATTTTGTAGTTTGACTGCTGCCTTAGAGACACATTTGTCGGGTACCAAAATTGCGGTATCATCTGCAAAAGTAGCCATTATGGTGTGATTACCAACTGGGATATCCCTTGTGTATAGTAAATACAGGGTAGGATACTTTTCATGCAAACTACTTCAGATAATTCAACTTCGCTTAACTGAAAATATCTTTCAACTGAAACAAACATCCTTAACTTACATACATGAATATTTTCACCTATTCAGCTCCGCATAACTGAAACTATCACTGAAATAGACATTATTTCTGTATTTAAAAATTGTTTTATGAATTACACGGTGTTACCAAAATGAGGTTTCAAAATATACGCGGGCGGAGACCTATCACGTTTTGTAGAGCTAGTCGCACTGATTACGAAACGGTATTTAAAAAGTCCCTACACCCCCAAAATCTGGAGTTAGGGGCAAAAAACGGTTTTTTTTACCTTCACCCATTGAAAAAATCTAGTTTCGTCAAATTTTCATATAGTTTTACATTTGTCAATATTCAACAAAAGTCGGTTTATATTACACCATTCCCTTAATCTGTGTAGATCTTCCTGAAGCTGATAGCAGTCATTAATCGAGTTGATAGTTTTGAAGATTTTAATGTCACCAGCGTAAATTAAAACAGAGGAGTTTTTTTTTGTAATGGAAGTTATGAGATTTATGTACAAAATAAATAAAAAGGGACCTAAATGGCTTCCTTGTGGAAGACCAGAGTCGACATAAAATTGATCCTATTGTTCATTTCTAAAAGTAACAATATAACTTCTCTTCTTTAAATGTGAAGAAATCCATCAAAATTTGTCATTAAATCCTAAGGCCTTTAGTTTATGAACTAAATTCTTGTGACACAATTTGTCAAAGGCTTTACTAAAGTCTGTGAACCCACAATTAGGCTATTGATTATGTAGTTTAGAAAGGAACTAAGACGGTTTTTATTGCCGGAATCGTTCAATGGGTTATAAAAGAAAATAAAACCGCGGAGTGCTATTAAATGAGAGGGTGGAAACTGAAGATTGGGGTGCAAAAGCCCCCTTTTTTGATTTTTTCAATATACCTCGTAAACCAAGCAAAATTTTGATATATTGCACATAAAACTTTTTGTAGAGAATTAAATTTCCTATATATTTTTTAAAAATTGAAAAAAAAATTTCCTTACCAAAATAGTCGAAACAATCATACAAAAAATATCAAAAAAATCGATTTTTTGAATTTTTTGGCTTTTTTAGTTGTACATTTTTTTCAATATACCTCGTAAACCAAGCAAAATTTTGATATATTGAACATAAAACTTTTTGTAGAGAATTAAATTTCCTATTGAAATAATATTTTTTAAAAATTTCAAAAAAAAAATGTCCTTACCATAATAGTCGAAACAATCAAAAAAATCGATTTTTTGAGTTTTTTGGCTTTTTTAGTTGTACATTTTTTTGGGTTGAGATAGACATAAACATTGATCCAAAGAAAAAAAGAAGATTAAATTTCCTTCAAAATGCTGTGCTGACTAAATTTTTTCATTGAAAATTAACCGAAGTATGGCCATTTTAATCCATCTTTTTTTCGCATTTTTAGTTTTACTCAAGTAAAACAGAAACTAATGAGGGGAAAGTACGATAACTTAAGCACCAAGCACTGATAATGAGATTTTGTAGAGGGGTTAAATACAATCATTGTTTACTATGGGAGGGGGGGTCAATGCCGCCCGTTTTGGCGGGAGGGGCAATTTTCTAAAAAAAAATACTTAAATAAAAAAAAAATATTAAAAAACAACGGCAACACTTACAGTTTTGATAGATAGATAAATATTTTATTAGCACATTATTTTGGCTTTAGTAACAATTAACAAGTTTTTAAAATTTAAATATGTTTATAAATACTTAATTAATATTTCAGTCTTACAAATTCCACAATGCTTCTCTTAATTCTTTTAATATTTGTTTCACATTTTACATGGCTCGGTAATTTATTGTAAATCTTAAAACCTTTGTATATAAGGGAATTTTGAGCTCTGGCAGTTATAAAATTAGGCAGTCTCATATCATTCATATTTCTAAGTGCATAAGGCTGAACTTCACGAACATACTGAACATATCTTGACAAATATACTGGCATTAAATTATTTTTAATTTTAAAGACAAACATTAACATATTCATAACAATTCTTTGTTTAACGGTAAGCCATTTTAAAGATTCTAACATAAAATTAATTGACGTATATTTATTACATTTTAGAATGCTTCGCATTGCTTTATTTTGCAGTTTTTGGAGTCTGGCAATTGAACTTTCATTACATAAAAACAAAATAGTTGAACAATACTCGAAATGCGGTTTAACAATGACATTATAAATATTAATTGCTGTTAACAAAGTTATATCTCTTCTAATTCTTTTTAAAAAACCTATCTTTTTTGAAATTTTTTTGCAAGTATATTCAATATGGCTTTCAAAAGTAAGTTTGCTATCTATCATAATGCCGAGGTATTTTATTTTATCAACTTTTTCTATTATTTGATTTTCGATTATCAGATTGCCATTGAAATTAAAACATGTTTTATTTGATAATATCATACATTTAGTTTTTTGAGCATTTAATTTGAGTTTATTTTGGCACAGCCATTCATGTACACTATTAAGGTCTTCTTGCACGTTCTTGTGACATTCTTCAATAGTTTCCCCAGCACAGTAAATCAAAGCATCATCAGCAAACAGGGCAATTTCACAATATTTTAAGACGCTAACAATGTTGTTAATGTAGATTATAAACATTAGAGTCCCCAATACAGATCCTTGAGGAACGCCCAGATCAACATAATTTGGTTTTGAAAAATGTCCATTTACTTTAACTTTCTGAATTCTATTTTCGAGGTAAGTCTTAAACCAGTTAAGTTCAATGATTTTAATTCCTTATTTGTTCAATGTACTTAACAGAATTGATCGATCAATTGTTTCGAAAGCACGTTTCACTATAAACAAATTTTCGTTCAGAAACACTTTCCTTCCAGTTTGTGACAATAAAGTTACAGACACTTTCACAAGAATGCGCTTTTCGAAAACCAGATTGGGAGTCAATTATTATTTTATTATTTTCAAAGTAGTTTTCAACTTGTTGAAAGGCAAGTTTTTCTAAAATTTTTTCATATAAAGGCAAACTGTTCACTGGTCGAAATTCATCAAATTTTTTTGTATTTGATATTTTTTCAATGGGACACACTATTGATTCTTTCCAAGAGTCCGGGAAGACACCTTTTTCAAAAGATTTGTTTATTATTGATTGTAAAGCTGGCCCCAATAGGTCAAAGTTTTCCAAGTATATTTTAGGAGACAAGAAAGTATAATCTCTTTTATTTTTTAACTGCAAAAGCACCGAGCGGATAGCCGTTAAAGAAACTGAATTGAATTTGAAAGTATATTGTAAATCTGTTATATTATCAACATAAGGTACCACCGGAATTGAATTACTGATGTCAATAACACTATTTACGAAAAAATCATTAAATTTATTGGCAATAACGATGTTATCAGTGAAAAGTTCCGAATTAAAATCAACACATGTTATCTTGGAATCTTCTTTTTTCAATACATATTTTTTTAAACTACGCCACATTTCTTTCTGGTCTGATGCATTATCAACTCTTTCTTTTATATATTTGCGTTTACACTGAATAATTTCTTTTTTATAATGGTTTCTTGCAATTGTGTAAGTCTTCCAGTCTTCATCAGAGTTAGTAATCATAGCCTTAGATCGTTTGATTATCTTATTTTTCTTTAAGTTATGCAAATAATTATTAAACCACGAATTTTCACTGGATTTAGCGATAACTTCTTTTGTAAATTTTTCAGTTACAGCACTTAATTTGGTAACAAACATACTTGCTGCAACATTAATGTCCACAACGCTTTCATTTGCTACACTCATAATTTGACTATTAAAAAGTTCCCGGTTGAAGTTATTTTTATTATATTTGAACGTTTTTATTTTATGAGGATTGCTTTTCACTTTCATATTGTTTTGTGATGTTAATTTAATATTTATTGTCTCATGATCACTTATTTTCAGTTCTTTGATTGTTTTAGCTTCTAAGGTTTTGTTGTTAGTGATTACGTAATCTATTAGGGTTTTAGATGTTTTAGTTATTCTTGTTGGTTCTCTTACCAGTTGGTAGAAAGAATTATCTATTATTTTCTTAAAAATTTCTTTTCTGTATGTATCTGTTGTATCGAACCAGTCGATATTAAAGTCACCTACAACTATAATGTCTTTATTATCGTTGCATATTTCTTCGATTACTTCCGAAAAATTATCACAGAAAACTCGGTCAGATACTCTTGGAGATTTATAAAGACCAACCAACAAACATTTATAGTTTCCGAAACATAAATCACATTTAAGCCACCATATATTATTCTCTTTAACAGCTGAACTAACATTTAATACTTGGACATTTTTCTTTACATAAATGACAACACCGCCAGTTCGTGTAGAACTAGTATCACATCTTAATAAATTATAGTTTTCTATTTGTATCTCACTGTTACTAACATTCTCCGTTACATGAGTTTCAGACAACACTATCACATCGAAGTTTTTATCAACAATTGTGTTTTTTAATTCATCGAAATTATTTGTTAGTCCACAGATATTTAGATAGCAAATTGACGACTTTGATTGCTAATAAGCAGTTCTGCCTCTTTGCGTTTCCATTTTTTTTTTAACACTTCACATAACCATTATTCATGCCTATTACAGAAGACGCAGTGACTCAGTCCCCGGGAATCTACTCGATCCGCAACCGAATCAAATTTCAATCTGTGAACTCCCCGGGATGAACTGTATTATCGATCCACGAAAACACACTAAACTGCTTACCGACATATGTCATTGGTGACACTTACATAGCCAAATGTCATTCTATCACTTCCGCACCGGCGGCTTCGGTAATGAGAAATCTTGTGAAAGTGACTCTCACTCCCGCCGCAGTGCATCTGCGTCTTCGGTAATAGGCATGATTATGATTACTTCTACAATCATGATTTACATCCAAATTAAATCCTAAGTTCTTATTAGCAATATCACAATTATTGCACTTTGGAGAATTTGTATCACAGATTTTTGTTTCGTGTTTACCAGCACACTTTGCGCAGACTACATTTTTTGTACAGTTTTTGGCCTCATGATTAAAGCCCCAACAATTAAAACAACGCTTTATTGGCACAAAGTCGTAAACAAAACATCGATCCCATCCAATATTAAGGCTTCCTTTGCTAATTATATTGTTATAGTCAACACTTTCGATTTCAATGATTGCCTTATATATTTTTTGATTGTTCTTATTTTTATTAATTGCATCAAAAAATTTTAAACACTTAACTGATCCGTTTATATTGTTTTGATTTTTTAACGCTTCTTCAATTTTTTCAATTTCCCATTCATTATTTATTCCGCACACTATTAAACACGGCTTTTTCAATTTAGGTACTAAAACGTCATATTCACTTCCCAATTTTTCTTTTACCTCTTTCTCAATAACATCTCTGGATGTGATGTCATCACAATTGATGACAACCATACCATCTTTTTTATTCACCACACTATTTACTTTTGCCGATAAAGATGTCGGGTTAATTCTCTCTTTTATTATATCATTTGTTATCTTGTTCTCTTGTGCTTTTTTTGGTTTCACAATGACAGGTGGTTCTTTTTTCTTAAGAGAATCTGCATATGATACAGCACCAACACTGCCACTCACACTAGCTTGAACGTTCTTCGATTCAGTTATTACTGTTTTGTTTACATTATTTACTTGGTTTTTCTTATATAAATTTATTTTTTCTAATATTTTATTAACTGCCTTTTCTTGTTTTAAAACACTTTCTTTATTCAAATTAACTGATTCCAAAATTTCCTCTAAACGCTTGTAAATGGCATTTTTGCTATCCAAACACTCGTCACATATGAAAGCAATGTTATTTTTTGTTCTCACTAAGTTAAGATCGTATGCCGCAAGACCCGTACATTTTTCATGGAAAAACTTTTCACAGAAACCGACGCATCTAACTTTAATGGCTTTAGATTTTAACGTCTCTTGACACTTTTTACACTCCTCTTCCATAATAATTAATTTTAAATTATTAATATCGTTTTAAATCGAATGAAAAACAACTTAAGTCGCGCAACAAAACTAACACGTCTTTACCGCTTGACAGTTCGACTTCAAGGATTGATACTTTTTTCAAAAGCTAGTATATTAAACTTAATATTAATTTTAAAACGAAGTTATTTTAATCAATTCTGTTTGAAATAGAATAAAAGCATCAAATAATTTACTTCCAGTTAAAGGATAACATACTACAGATAATGGACTCAAATAATTTAGGAATAACAGAAAGTTTGGCGATGGGTCTGTAATTCGTGATTTCGTTCTTTTTTATGAATTGGACTTATAAAAACATTTTTCCATAGTTTTGGAAAGATTGAGCACCTTAGATTTCGTTGAATTAAACATAAAGAGGATAGGATACACATTTTTTAACGCACATGATGGTACATCGGGGCCAGGGCTTAAACAGTAGTCAAGTTTTGAGACATTTCGAACAATTGATTCTTCACATATGGTAAAATTAAGTGAGCTAAGGTGTAAACATTTTTGGAAAGAATGAATCGGGAGTTTGAGTTTAAAACGTGTTTGAAATCACTTTTGAGTCATGACTTGATGTGTTGTTATATGACATAGAGTAAAAGTAGCTGTCAGCATTTCTTTTGGTTTTCACGAAGTTCCAAATGTTTTTTTGGGCTCTGTTTTAACTCTTCTTCAATTTTACTAATAAAGTCTGAATAATATCCGCAAAAGTTGAAAAAATTTGGGTGATGGGAATATTTAGGATAAATGGTATATGTATGAAAGCGAACAAATAAATTGCCCACAAACAAAATGAGGGAAAATGGGTGGGTGTGCAAAAAAGTGGGGTGGGTGTCAAAAATCGTTGTTTTTTACGATTTCTGTCAAAAGTAGACCTTCTATTGAAAAAAATTAAATACAAAAGCTGTGGATAATATAAAGATCTAAAACTTTTACTCTAACCATATGAGAAAATATTAAGAAAAATCCAAAAATACGATTTTTTGGTTTTTTGTTTTTATCTTTTACAAAAATTGTTGGATTTTAACAAAACGTGGTTAAAACTTACTTTATTATGTTTTTTTATCTATTTACAATGTTTTTTTTTTAGAAAAATATTAGTTTTTGGATTTTTGAGGAATTGAATTAAAAAAATAAAAGTTGCCGAAAATTTTTTTGAAAAGCTTCGAATGCCGTTATTTATACATTTTTATTCCAGAAAGCATTGTGAAAAATTGAAAAACACAAAAATACGATTTTTAAGACCAATTTTCCGTAAATATTTTTCTCTAGAAACTATATTATACTTTTCAAATGACCTTTGATCTTATAAATTTGACTCTAGCATTAGTATGGCTTTAAAATTTTGAGTTTTTGAGATATCGAACTTTGAACTGGAGCCTGCTTTAAAGTTTTTCATGTACTATTTTAAGAGGTCACTACAAAATTCGTTAGTACAAGTTGGGTTAACTGGCGAAAGACTATTGAAATTTGTTCATCTTGTCCAGTTCAGGTTCGGAAGATTGAAATCGCCAACGATTAGGATATCATCATTTGATTCCATTTGGTTATGAATGTTTTCAATTAAATTTAATCGTCAGTTAGACTATCAGCAGAATAAATACCAATATAAAAAAAATTTTATTCCAAGGAATAAGCTCTAAGTGAGGTTTATCTGACTATTGAAAAATTGGCCCTTAATGATTTATCACGGAGACAAAAACAATCAGGCACAATAGAACAAAGTCAGGGCTGTCTACCTGTCCCGGATATTCCACTGATTAAACTAGACATACCATATTACCATCAAGATAAAGCTCCAACCATGTAAAAACATGAATTGAGGAATTGGCTGATGAAAAGTACGGTAATCTTTGAGTAGGAAGAAATGCACCAGTTCATTGGTCAACCTTTATGTACTAACTTTTTTCAATGGAGAAAAAAAATTAAATTGTTTGTTTCACATAAATAACAATTTTTGTAGAGCAATGAGAGCGTATTCTAGATTCTAGAACAATCATAAAAAAAGGGGCAGCAGTGTTAGCATCAATTTCAATTAATATAACTTTCTTCAAATATACCCAAGAATAACCCATTTAATTTTCCTTATCTTATTAGGGGACACCCTTAATAAAGTGAAAAAAAACCTATTGAGTAAACGAAATATTTTAATGTAATTTTTTGTTAACCATAATTTTTTGGTCCGTTTATTTTTTCCCTTTACTGAAATGTATGTCACTGAAAAAATTCATAAAATACATATTATTAAAATGCAAAAAATACTATTTTAAAACTTAATAAACAAATTTATAACATAGGTTTGTATACTTTAAGCATCCAATGTTGTGATCAATTTTATGTTAAAAGACCCTATGAACACTAAAAAAACACAGTTTTTGTTTTTAATTAAAATTTGAGAAACTAAGGAAAATTTTAAACATTTTTTTTTTGTAAATCACTGATTACGAAACACCCTTTGAAACAATGGAAGTTTCCTTCAAATTAAATAATGAATGTATCGTTATCTCAATGCTTTCAAAAGTTATGAGTTTTGCAGCAAGAAAAGTCATTTTGCACAACAGTGCGGCGCACACTGGGGATTTTGCGGAAAAAAGTCCAAAATTTTAAGTACCTCGGAGAACATTTTCAATAGTATTTCTAAATTCTAGAATAAAATCTGAATCAAAATCAGAAAGAATTACTTAAATCGGACTTGTAGTTTACTTTTTAGAGCTTTGTAAAGGGACAAGTTGTTGAAAGTATAAAAAACGAAGTGAAAATACCCTGAAATTAAAGTTGTGTAATTTTGTTTTGCTTGAGCCGACTCATACACTTTTATTTTTCCGTAAAGATGCCATCATTTGTCTATTGTAAATTGAAGAAATTATTAATTTTAAAGATGTTAATTATTTTATATAATTATTTAAAGAAAAGAGAAAAAAATGGCTTGATTTTTTCATATTTTTGTATATATAATTTTAGCTACACTTGCCTACAGTTAGAGACTATTAAAAACATTTTCCTTATGAAATTACCTTTCGATAGAGGCCGAATTTGGGTGCCACCAGGTGCCACTGCGTTTTTTATTGGCAATTGAAAACTTCATTTGGTCGCAAAAATGATATTCTTAAAAATTACTTAAAATAACAAAAAAAAATATTTAAAATCAATGGTAACACTTACAGTTATAAATGATACTTTTTTTAAAAGCCAGAATATTACGCTTAATTCGAGCTTTTAAATTAAGTTCTTTAAGTTAATTATTTTTGAAATAATCGATTTCAATGTCAAAATTTTGAAAAAAAAAATTTAAAAAAACACATCCAATACTAATTTTGTCAAGACTGGGGATTTGAATACAAAATTGAATGATGAAGAAAACTGCCTTAATTGATTCCTTACCAAAAACTGAAAACCATATGTTTCTATGTCTTCTAGTGTTCGAGAAAATTGAAAAGTAGAAAATCTCCTTTTTGTCAGATTTTTATTTTTTTTGGCTGCAAGCTAGAGATCCTTATCCGAAAAGACAAATGGAGAAAGTAAAATTAATTCGCAACACTTTTTTTTATAAATCTACTTCAATAAAATTACATTTGATTTTCTGACCTTGCTTCAGAAAAATGAATTTTCGTTATACATATCGTCGCCCTAGTATTGGAGTGCCAATTGCATTTTTTGAACTAGGTATGCAGTCGTATGTTTTCGAAGTTGCTCTTTTCAAATCTGCTATACGTTTTTTTCTATCTTTTTTCGTTGCCGAGATATTCACTATTGTTTTGACAAAAACAAGAAATTTTGGCATTTACGTCAAATTTTTCATGCAATGCAAGAAAATTTTGAGAATTGTTTTGACGTACGTTATGTTTTTTTTTTGACGTACGTGTATATGAATAAAAGAAACTTCTGATTTTCATGGCGTATACGGCAAACTCATTTTGGACAAAAATTTAAATATTTTGAAAACTAAACGAATTGCAGATGTCCAATGGCATGTATATAAGACACTTTTAATTATAAATCATACTCAAATATCAAAAAATACCAGCGGTTAGTTCTTTCGCAATTATCTTCCGAACATTTAAATGCGATTTCCCAAAAATGTAAAAATGGCGTATACGGCACTTCAATACTAGGGCGACGATATGTATGTAGCTTAAATGTTTTATAATAATGGCAGTTTTTAACATTTCATACGAAGATCTAAGCAGAAAGCTCATGGAATGTAACAGAATAGATTTAAATTGACATTATTATTGAAAAATACAGATCATCTGAATCCTTCGTCCTGCCTTTACTAAGAAGAATCAGAGTCATTTAAGTGAGTAATGGCTCTCTTAACAGAATAAACTCTTGAAAAATTTGTGATGCCAATATATTTTAAATTGTATAAAATGTGATAGAAGTGGTTTTTTGAGTATTTATTAACTAATTCGGGTTTTTCATTTTGGGTGGACGTGGACCTAAACAACAGTATAATGAGTTATTCGTTTCTATTTAATGTAATTAAAATCGGTAAGGTGGTTCCAATTATACAAATAAATAAAAAAATGCTTTAGGTACAAGTAAATTGTAAATAGCAGTTTTTAGATATTCTAAGAACAATATCTGGATCCTTTATTACTCTTACAATATTTTTAAAAGGGCGTGGCAGTGGGTGCAAATGAAGAATAATGATTTCTTACGACTTAAGATATCATTCCTGAAAATTTCATCCAAATCGATTCAGTGGTTCAGTTTTTATTGAGTTTTTTCCGCACTCCCATACAAATATCCCCAGTGTGCGGCGCCTACAGAAACATGTGATAGTTTAAAAAAAAATTTAAATTTGTTATTTTTTTTTTTCAAATCAAAAACTAATTACAATAAGGGCCAATTTTTCAATAGTCAGATAAACCTCAGATAGAGCTTATTCCTAGGAATAAAAGTTTTTTTTATATTGACATTTATTCCTATGATAGTCTAACTGACGATTGAAAAATCAGGGCTAAGAAAAATTTACTTTTTTTAAATAAACATATTCAGATAAATATTTTGTACATAACTTTCTTTATTTGACTTTGTGTTATTTGTTATTTAGATAAATTGGCAGGAGCGCTGCCTTGAGTTACAATTGGAACTACATCGATCAAAAAACCAAGCTGGTCGTATACGAGACATGCTGCGAGAAAAGGTAAATAAAAGTAAAACACATATCAAATAAAATATAACGAACAACCTGTTTTGTGGGGTTTTATTGTGTATTGAAGAGAACCTCTAAACAACATCTAAAAACATTTGTATTACGAAAAAATTTATTAAATAAAAGATAAAGAATTATTTTCTTATACTCATATATTGTTGTTTATTTAACAAACGTTTTCAGGAATTCTTCCCATCTTCAGGTTCAAGCAAATAATAAATATTTTAAATATTTTAAATTTACATAAAAATCAATTTATCAAATCTCTTAAATTTAAAAAATTAAAGTAATTTTTAAAAAGTATCAAATAAGAATGTATGAATTTTAATTTGGTTTTAATATAAAACAAGATAAATGAATAAATGCGTTTTAGAATTTTGTCTTTAGTTGTAAAGGGTTTCAAAAATGAGTGTAAGGAAGATCGTTCAAATAATTTGTTTTTATTCATATTATTTGTACGATGAATATATATTTCTTCGTATGCATTTATTATTTTTTTTTTTTTAAGAATAATTAATAATTAATTTAATAAATTAAAGATTTGACAACGTTTCTGTTATGTTACCAAAGCAAGGCGAATTGTTTTGAAATAATTCTGAAATTCTTAAAAAATTTAAGAAAGTCGAACATCCAAAAGCCAGCACTCCAAAAGCTACAACAGCTGATGGAAAGGACATTTCACATGGAGAATATTTACAAATTTGTCTGTAAGCGTTACAGATCGACGTCCAAAGGGTAGTCCTTTCATTGGAACTTCTTATATCTATGCATTCATAGTTCAAGTCAAGTGGAAGACTGCCATAGGCTGCCTGAGTTATGAATCGGTGTCTTGTTTTTTCCATTTCTTGAATTTTTCTATAAAGTAATGGTGGCATTATGAACATAAGAGGAGCGATAATAGTTCCTCCAATAATTCCCACGATAACATCAAATTTCGGAACGAATTCGCCAACAAGAACTTCTAGTCCGATCAATGTTGATCGAATTAAAATTCGTTTTGCTGAGAAACTTTCGGGAACGCGAAAAAAATTTTCTACATGCAGAAATAATGCTGAGCTTCCAACAACGCATGTCAAACACAGCTGCAGTGATATTAATATAATGGCAATATAGAGAGGAACACTTCGGGGAATCATTTCTAAAATATTTGGTAATACCATTGAACCAAATTTATAGGCACCAATTACAGCACCAATTACTCCTAAGCCACATGAGCAAAATTCCAATTAATGATGCCCATTTTATTTGTGCCTTGTCCTTCATATCCATTTGTATTGTCAAGATCATTGAGTGTATATCAAATTGAAATGCTAGCACATTGAATCCGTTAAATAACATTGCAAAACTAGGAACGTCAAATGTCATTCCTTGAAATGGTTTTCTTCCTCCTTCTGCTTTGATAAGACAGTACCATAAAAGTACTACAACACTTGCCACCACACAAACTGAGAACAGAACTAAACCTCTCATATTTTTAGGACTTTCCAACCACATAAGTGGACAAACTAATATTCCCAATATGATCAACCAAAAGCAAAATGATAAATTAAAATGTCCATCAGTTATGCGAACTCCGATGAGTTGAAGATTTTGAGCAGCTACTACCAGATTTGGTATTCCGGTGGCAAAAATACTTAAATCCAATAAAATTGTCACCATTAAACTGACATGCTTGCCATATGCCAAATCACTGATTGCAGCATAAGGGTATCGACTCTTGTGCTATAGTCGAATCTAGCATTTCAGCCATAATCCAACATTTGCCCAGCAAATTCGACGTATAGATTTGTAATCCAACAATAACAAGCACCAAAGGTATGGCAAAAACACCCAATGGTATGAGAAGACCGGGTAAAGTCACAAGAGGGAATACACCAAACAAATCGATGACATATCTGTGGCAACAAGGAAAAACAACATAAGTCGGTTTTTACAACTTTTCAGGAGAGCGTTTTGAAAGTTTGGCTTCCCATAAGAAGTCAATGCTAGTGTCATTTTTCTTTTACCTGTAATTCAAAAACCGGTTAAGATAAAAATACGAAAAAAATATGGTAGATAGAATCGCTTATTGTGCATCAGATTTTGTGAAAATCTCAATTTCGACATAAGTTGACTTATGTTGTTATTCCTTGTTGTCACAGATATGACACAGCAATAAACAAACTTAGACCCGATTCTTCTTTGTAAATGGCTCTAAATCGGGGCAATGCACTAAATCTTTTCTGTGCAAGAAACGGGAGTTGGTCATTGTGCCGCGCAACTGATGGTCTTGTAATTCGTTTTTTAAACATTATTTTTTTTAATTTTTTTTTGTAAATATATTAAATATATTTATATTTTAATTTAAAAAAAAATTTAAATCACAACAAGAAACAGAAACAATGAAGGAGCGACATTTTTTTGTTACCACAGCACACGATAGAACAATAACTGAACTGAATCGACGCCGACGGAAGTAAGTCGAACTCGGGCTATTTATTTGTTTTAATAACCGAAAACCTGCTAGGTTATGATTATTGCTAATCATGTGATCAGCTGGTGTTGATTGATCAACTGTTTTAGAGTGGATAGATATGTAATGTTCTGACCATCTTATTTTAGCCGTTCTTCTCGTTTGACCAATGTAAACTTCATTACAATCTTGACAAATAACGGAACGGCTAAAATAAGATGGTCAGAACATTACAAATCTATCCACTCTAAAACAGTTGATCAATCAACACCAGCTGATCACATGATTAGCAATAATCATAACCTAGCAGGTTTTCGGTTATTAAAACAAATAAATAACCCAAAATTATTAAATGCATACGAAGAAATATATATTCATCGTACAAATAATATGAATAAAAACAAATTATTTGAACGATCTTCCTTAGATGCATTTTTGAAACCCTTGACAACTAAAGACATATTTGAGACAAAATTCTAAAACGCATTTATTCATTTATCTTGTTTATATTAAAACCAAATTAAAATTCATACATTCTTATTTGATACTTTTTAAAAATTACTTTAATTTTTTAAATTTAAGAGATTTGATAAATTGATTTTTATGTAAATTTAAATTTAAAATATTTAAAATATTTATTATTTGCTTGAACCTGAAGATGGGAAGAATTCCCGAAAACGTTTGTTAAATAAACAACAATATATGAGTTTAAGAAAATAATTCTTTATCTTTTATTTAATTTAAAGACTCATATAGTTTCCAAAAAAAGTAATTTCTTACTTATTTAAATTTAAAAAAATTTATTATTTAATTTTAATTTTAATTTTAATTTTAATTTTAATTTTAATTTTAATTTTAATTTTAATTTTAATTTTAATTTTAATTTTAATTTTAATTTTAATTTTAATTTTAATTTTAATTTTAATTTTAATTTTAATTTTAATTTTGATTTTAGTTTTAATTTTCCCCTAAGGGTTATAGGTTTCCACATTCTTATGGGAGGTGCAATTTTCAAAATTAATTATTCAAAATAAAAAAAAAATAATTTCAAAATGACGGCGGTCAATGATACCTTTTTCAAAATCCAAGATTTCACACTTTATTTTAATTTTTAATCAATAGTTTTTTAAATAATCGATTCCAAAGTAAAAATTTGGGAAAAAAAGTTAAACAAAATTACTTTGAATACAATTTTTGTTAGGACTGTCGATTTCAATACATAATTTTCTAATAAAATAAACTGCCTTTAAGGCATAGAAACATATGGTTCTCAGTGTTTGATCAGAAATCAATTGGGGCAGTTTACTTTATCAATCAATTTTGTATTGAAATCCACAGCCAAGATTCATTTTATTTTTGGTTTTGATGACCATTTAAACGTTTATACATAAGTTCTTAGACGTTTAACACGAATCATTGGCTTTTTGGGACAAATTACAGATTTTACTGTCTTCGAAAAAAATCACCCTTTCACAAAAATTTTTTTATGAAAACTCTTTATTCTTGCTTTCTGTCCCAAAATCAATGTTGTTACCAAATTTCATTACAGTGGCCCATCATAAACACCCTTTTAACCACGATATTCTTAAAGACACTTTAGACACTTGTTTCTAATCTCAAAAGTAACATAATTGCTGAACTTCAATAGGGTACCACTAATACTACTCGTAGTTATTTAATCTTGTTTTGATCGCTCTTTTTGTTTCTCCGACATATGATGAACCACACCTGCGAGTAACCAAATAAACTCCTGGATTTTGGAGGGGAATTGTGTCCTTTGGTGTTTTTAAGAACTGTCGAACTTTGACTGGTGGTTTAAATATGATTTTTATACCAAAATTTGCCTAAAACTCTTGCAATTCCACCCGAAATCTCCTTAATGCAGGGAAGAAAAGCTCGCTTTTCCAATTGAAATGGTGCGTTTTGTGTTACATTTGATTTGGGCTTCCATGCTCTTTGTCTTGAGCTGTAACCATTTTTTTAAGGTCATGTCTACATACATACTCTTATTCCTCTTGTAGGTGATCAGGATCACATATTTTGTGTCACTGTTTACTAGTGCCGATACTAGAGGTTAAATTAGAAGGATGGTGATGACACGTAACATGGAGATATCTGTCTGTATGAGTGTTTTTTCTATATACTGTATGTCCGATAGAACCATCATATCTTTTTTCAACTTCACATCCAAAAAGGCCAAACAATTTTCTTTTTCTATTGTGAATTTAACCTTTTCATGTATCGAGTTCAGGTGATTTAGGAAACTGTCCACATGATTTTCCTTAATAATACAAAAAGTATCATCCACATACCTTTTCCAAATTGTTGGTTTAACCGGTGATGTGCCTAGCGCAAGTTCCTCAAAATCTGCATCCATATATCAGCTACTACCGGTGCTATGGGAGAGCCCATTGCAACTTCATCAATTTAAAGATAATATTTTTAATTTAATTAAACTTAAAATGATTGATACCCGCGAAAAGCATAACTCAAAATCTTATATTTTTAATAAATTTCGTAAGGGAACAATTTATACCACTGATTTTATCGGACTTATCGCGGATTTTCCTTATTTCCCAAAAAAAACACCCTTTAACCTAAAATATTTGTATAGACACCTTAGATTCTTGGTTTCTGTTATTAACGAAACATTTTTGCCAATTTTCATTGGTGTACCAATTTTTTCCCAGTTTTTGTGGTACTTATTCCGAATTTCATAATTTCTTGGAAAAAAACACCCTTTCATTCAAGATAATTTTGTAAACTTTATAGATTCTTAGGTTAAGTTAGGGCTGACAGTTGATGTTGTTACCGTCACACTTAGATCAATGTAGATCCCTTGTGATACCCTGAAGTACTTATAACCTCATTAAAAAAGTGTAATCCTATGAATCCTATGGCGAGCCATTTGGTAGACACAGTGAGCCTGAAAAAGTTTAAGGTTGACCTAAAATGAGGACAAAAACTAAAGATGAGGCTTTGTTCCTGAAGGCCTCATCAATAAATCCGTTTTTACCAAAATCAGATTAGCTTCCTTTTTCGAGATACCCCCCTTGAACGTGTTTTTTTTTTCGAGAAAAATTAATATCAACGCAAGGCTCGAGTATGATAACTTAGGCGCCAAGAATTGAAAAAGGTTTTTAATAGAGGTGTTCAATACAATCATTTTTTGTTATGGGAGGGAGGGTCTATGTCCCCCCTTTAGGCGGGAGAGACAATTTTCTAAAAAATCATACAAAAAATTATAAAAAAAACAATGGCAACACTTACAGTTATAAATGATACGTTTTTCAAAAGCTAGAATTGTACACTTAATTATAGTTTTTAAATCAAGTTATTTTAATGAGTTGTTTTCGAAATAATCGATTTCAAAGTCATCAATTGTGAAAAAGAAATTTAAAAAAATACATTGAATATGAATACTATTGTTGTCAAGACTTTGGGTTTCATTACGGGATAAATTGATAAAATAAAAAGAACCTCAATAAATTCCTTATCAAATACTGAAAACCATATGTTTCTATGCCTTCTAATTTTTGAAAAAAATTGAAAAATAGGAAAACTACTTTCTTTATCAGATTTTTATTTTCTTGGCTATTTTGCTTTGCCATTATCAAAAATCAAAAATTAAAAAGTACTGTGCTTAATCTACTTCGATTCCATGAATGGGTTTTATTTCCGTTTAAAATTGGATCTTAAAAATAAAATTTCTTGGTACCAGTGTGGTACCAGAAGGCTTATTAGTGAGCTTGATAAAGAAAGTAGTTTTCCTATTTTTCAATTTTCTTAAAAACTAGGAGGCATAGAAACATATGGTTTTCAGTATTTGATAAGAAGGAATTTATTGAGGTACTTTACTTTATCAATTTATCCTGTAATGAAACCCAAAGTCTTGACAACAATAGTATTCAATGTATTTTTTTAAATTTCTTTTTCACAATTGATGACTGGTGTTAATAGAGCTTCTTCTAGTTTTCCAAATTCATATCAAGCTTCTTAAACTGACAAGGATCAACGCATTTTTTCGCATTCGAGCCAAAACGGCAATGATATTTGCAGAACGGAAATCTTGGTCTTGATTTGCTTCCAACACGTTTTCTTTCCCTGGAGTCATTTTTATTAACGCGAGCTTGATTTCTTGACATACTAAGCTCTTCAACTTGTTTTTGTAGCTCATCAATCTTTTTTTCAAGGGGCGATTCGTTTTTGATTGCAGACACATTAGAGAAGCTTAGCATATCCCTCATTTGATCTGCTTGCTTGGCCATGTCCATTGAATCACCACTTCCTATTGAGATCAAGCCAGAATGACTTCAAAACATCATCGGGTAATTTATTATTTGAAAGCTCTTTCATTCGTTTCAACAATTGTGTTGGCCTTAAATCACCCAATTCAACTTCTTTCACTAGTTTTCTCAACTTCTTCTGATCGGAATCTGTGTATTCTGTGATGAGTGCATTCTTTACAGTTTCATATTTGTCGACATCTGGTGGCTTGCAAACAATATCAGCTACTTGCATCAGTACTTGCGCATCTAAAGAACCGATAACATGATGGTACTTTGTTTCATCGCGCGTCACTTTAGCAATAGCAAACTGAGATTCCATTTGAATAAAATACAGTTCCGGTCGTTCTTTGCAAAAAGCTGGTGGTTTGATGCTTACATGGTGCATTTCACCTTTGGAGAACGTAGAACTAACCTGATTGTCCAAATTTTTGTCATCAGGCATTTTGTTTCAAAATTAAAACTGAAAATTTGACTCAGGCGACAAGAAAAATTCTGTAAATGAATCTTTTATTAATAATTCAATAAAAATAAAAGAATGTTCTTGATACGAGGTCACCAATGTAGATGTTAATATCAATACAAATTTTATTTAAGTTTTATTACAAAAAATAACTTTTTATTGTTTGCTACTAGATTTTAAAAACAAGAATAAAGAAAAAACAAGAACAAAAATGAAAATATAAATTTGAAAAATTAAATGTTACTAGATAAATATTTTGGGAAGTTGTTTTTTAACAAGTAAACTAAATCGAATATAAAACTTAATTGACTATCAGCCACATAACGCTACAAAACCAACTACACATAGTTGAATCCCGCTGCGTCTCTCTAGAAAAACAAGTTGAGTGGCTGGCAAATAAAGCCAACGAAAAAAAAATTAGTCATTCACCTACGGGGGAAACGGCGTAAATGCTGTTGAAAAAGCGAAAACTCTCTGTCTTGACTTGCTTGAATCTCAAAATCCCGCTATTATTGCTTCAGCTAGAGAACTCAAATCCACGAGAGCAAATATTGACAACGTAATCCTGGAGCTTCAAAACAGAGAGCATGTGGCCCGGCAGATTTCGAGATTTGGACATTTTAATGCACAGGGATTACCCTTTTGCAGCCCGTGAAAAAAGAAAGCGCATCACACAGATTAAAAACGAAATCACATCAAAGAACCGGAATTTAAAAGTACAATTAAGAGGAGAGAAATTAATTATAAACGATAATAACAAATATTTCTTAAATGAAAACAACAAATTGTCAAGTGATGAAGAAGGAATGACGTTCATGGGACAGCTGCTAGGTGACAGTGGTACCAACGGCGAAATGTCAAATTGTGGTGTTAGCCAAGGGAGGGGTGAATTCAGAGCCTCAAATAGAGGAGGAAAAAATGAACGCATTTAGCTTATCGGCGACTTCAACGGAAGAGTTGGAGACACACAAATCCTAAATGTAGAATCGGAAATCATACCTGAGTCAATAATAGATCAGAGAAAGACAAAGGACAACAAAATCGATGGAAACGCTAAAAAGCTAATAGAAATGTGCGAATCCATGGGACTAACGTTACTAAACGGCCGCTCCAAAAGTGATAAAGAAGGTCATCTAACCTTTATGAGGGGCATTGCATGCTCAACTATGGATTACTGCTTTACTAAAGGAATATGTCTTCAATATTTTCATGACTTCGAAGTCAAGGAGTTGAAATATTCAGACCACCTCCCAATATTCGTAGACCTAAGTAGTGTTGAAACAATAAGTGGAATAGATATTCTTACAACCTGCATAGGTATCTAAAGCTGCTGGGCCACTCCAATCACAGCCCAAAAGAAGAGGAAAGCAGCCCTGGTATGACTGGGTATGTGAAGAAGCCGGGAAAAAATCCTTTGCGGCTTTTAATAAAAGAAAACACAGCCTTTGCGAAAAACATGTACCAAGAGGCGAACAAAGTTTACAAAGCTACCTGTTTGGAGAAACAGAAGCTCATTCGCTAGAACTTGTCTCAATGCTCAGGGGTGTAAAGGACTGTAGATCATTTTGGAAAATCGCTAAAACATTAAAGGGTCCATCCTTCAGACGTGGTATAACAGTTGAAGACTTAATTCAATTAAAAAGTTAATAACTTTTTATTATTAAAAATAATTTTCATTATTTTTTTTTTTTTTTTTTTTTTTTTTTTTTTCACTTTGTTGAAGACTTAATCTTAAAATACTTTGATAATCTGCTGAATACGTCGACCATGGAAAATGCCATTCATTTCGCATTGCCACTGCTGGAAGTTGAATGTTTAGGCCGACAGATAACACAAGTGTTAATAACTCCGTTAATACAAATGATAAAAACTTCATTGATGTCTTGATTTTTAGAAGAAATGCTATTCTTTGCACCTGAATGTTATTATCTCTTTTCATTGCTCAGATATTAATTTTTATATGGAATTATTTTTTTCTAAACCATGATAATTTTTGACTTTGGGGCCGATTTTCTTCGATAAATGTGTTATTCTTATGAAGAAAACAATAATGAACAACAATTCTGTTGCCAGAAAACTTATAGATTTTATGAAATTTGGGAAAACCTGCACCATCTCTAAAAAATGTGTTTTTTTGCTTTAGTCAAAAATGGGTACGAATTAAAAATTTATTTTTGTAGTTTATTTTAACGGAGTTATTAACATTAACATGAGTAAAGGCATACCAAAGTAAGCGTTTTCTTAAATCATCGCTAAAGGGTATCAACTTTGCAGATAGAGAGTTACTATAGAACAATTTTTTTCTTAGAATATACCCATAAATCATCCCTCAAAATCTTCTTATCTCATCCCGGGACACCCTGTATATACATTTTATTGAATAAAACTCTCTTTTTCGGCTGACGGCAAAAGCCAATGCTCATTGTGAACTATGTACACTTTTAATCTTTAAAGAATAATAAAATCACATTTTACTACTACTACTCTTATTATATGATAAATCAAACTAAAAAAAAAACCAAAAGAAAATAATGTTTCCCTTTGTTTTATACGCTGATGAAAATGACAATCGATTTCGTCACTACAAAGTGTTATTAGTTATAAACCCCTTAAAGCCTGTTCCTTTTTTTTTTTTAACTCAGTAGTTACTTATTTTTCATTTTAAACGCAACACAACACGTGCCTATGGCTCGCCCGCTCGACAAAAAATAATTCGTAAAGAGAAGAGTTGAATTTCTCAAACACGTTCGTTCATGCTGTAAATGGGCTTGTTACTTTCATGACGTTTTACTTTTGTCCCGGTATCCCCTACCTAAGTATTGGTTTTGTTTTTGTTTTACGAATAAATTAAAAAAATGAGTAGGTTAGTAGGCTTTTTTAAGATTCACATTCACATTAAAATAAGATGAAGTTCACATTAAATTTAACTGAGTTCAAGTGGAATCACCTTATTTTAAGCGGATATCACCTTACTTTTGTGTGGTGAAATTTAATGTGCGCATCATCTTATTTTAAGGTGACACTTTTTTCTCCGTGTAGGCACTAAGTTGTATACAAAACTGGAATAAATGTAGAAAATCATTATTACCTAATTCTGTCTTATAAGATACGAGGATGGCGTATTTCAAGAAATTGAATCTCAGGGGGCCTATTACGTAAAGCGATTATCGTTTAAATCGGCTCGTTATCGTTGAAAAGGGACTCCGTAAAACGATTATCGTATAAAAACGATGACACGCGACTGCGTAAAACGATAATCGTTTAAGGCTGAACGATACTCGTTTTTCAATACGACTGACATTTTGCTGTCGTTTGGCTTTCGTTTTTGGTTTTGTTGTGGAAAATATTTTGTGTCTACTATGATATTCCTCTTGAAATAATTAAAATAAAAAACTAATTGGAAGAGAAGATGTAAATAAATACATTTTTTATTCGTCGTTTAAAAAATATTTCGTGTCTGCCAGTGACATTCCTGTTCGGCTAAATGTGAATACATTATATTTTGAAATGAAGAATGAAAATAATTAAATATTTTATACATTTAATAGGCCGCCAACAAATGGATTTTCTTATCAAATGTATGGAAAACGACCTTGCCAAACACCCAAGCCCAAGCCAAAGCTAAATCCAAAATACTTTGGAACATTTTCGCAGACATTCACTATGCAAGTGCACCTCCGGAAAAATACATCGATGCACAGAGGAGTATTCGACCCCAAAATCCGGTCATAAGTGAAAAAAATAAAAATCGTATTCGACCCGTTATTTTTTGCTTTTCGCATTCCTCAATAATTCCGAAATTTTTTTTATGTATGTCCAAGGTAAAGGTATACAGGGTGTCCCAAAAGTAATGGATCAAACGAAATATGCTGATAGGCCAACCTTAGGGCTCTCAGAATTTGGTAACTTGTTCATCCCAAATCCTTACGGTTTTCGATTTAATGCAGTTTTTGTGAAATTTCGAAAAATCCCGACTTTGCAACAGTATTTTGCTTCCTCCGCTCATAATTGATTTTTGGTTTTTACAATTCTTTCACTAAAACATTGCCAAATAATAAGAAAAAATTATTTAATCAAAATATTTTTTATTTCATACACCACTTTGCTGCAAATTATGTAACAGTTCCATGTTTTATATAAACTCAATTTCTTACTTTTATTTGAGAGGAACATCCCGAAAAAAAATTGTATGGTGTGATACTGGTTTATTATTTTAAAAACTTCCCGTGTAAATGCAGTTTTCAAAAATGTATACAAATTACCAAAGTTAAAATTAGAACGAAAGATATTACAATTTTAATGCAAAAAAACAGGCGTTTTCAGAGCTATTTAACAAACAAAAATCAAGACTTTTATTCAAAAGGAAATAAACAAACAACAGTCGAGGAAATGTTTTTATTTTTCTTTGTAATTTTTCTCTGAAAAGGCCTGTTTTGTTACATTTAAATTGTAATATCTTTCGTTCTAACTTCAAGTTTGCAAACTTTTATACATTTTTGAAAACTGCAATAACACGGCAAGTTTTTAAAATAATTAACCTGTTACACACCATACAAATTTTTTTCAGGGTGTTGCTCTGAAAAAAAATTAAGAAATTGAGTTTTTATAAAACATGGAACTGTTAATTAATTTGCAGCAAAATGGTGTATGAAATAAAAAATATTTTTATTAAATAATTATTTCTTATTATTTGGCAATGTTTTAGTGAAAGAATTGTAAAAAACAAAAATCAATTATGAGCGGAGGAAGCAAAATACTGTTGCAAAGTCGGGATTTTTCGAAATTTCACAAAAACTGCATTAAATCGAAAACCGTAACGATTTGGGATGAACAAGTTACCAAATTCTGAGAGCCCTAAGGTTGGCCTATCAGCATATTTCGTTTGATCCATTACTTTTGGGACGCCCTGTATACTTTATGTTAATACAGAAATTTCCATATATTTCATTGAATATATATTAAAAATCGAGATGACAAGAGTGCATAGAAAAAGGTGAAAATTAATGAAATTTTCGTCAGAAAAAAAAAGTGTTTTTGTTGTAGTCTCGGGTACGATCGAGCAAAAATTTTTCTTATATAATTAACTGTACATCTTTGTCATCTCATGCACAAAAAAAAATTTCCACATATTTCCACCTTTTTTTTTTAAT
Source organism: Episyrphus balteatus (assembly GCF_945859705.1). Classification (NCBI taxonomy): domain Eukaryota; kingdom Metazoa; phylum Arthropoda; class Insecta; order Diptera; family Syrphidae; genus Episyrphus; species Episyrphus balteatus. The sequence continues at coordinate 59,517,727 of NC_079135.1, read as the reverse complement.
GGAGTTTTTTAGTCTCGAGGTATTTTTAGTAAAATTGGCTTTTGTTGCTTAAAAAACTACTTATTTTCAAATTTTTGTTTTCTTTAACCTGAAATATTAACAATATTTAAAAATTTCATGTAAAAATTAATAATATGAATTAAATAAAATTGAAAAAATTACTTAATTACATTTTTTTTAACTAACCCGAAAATTTTTTTCAGTGTGACTTTTTAATACATTTTAAGTTATAAAACAATACTTTAGGCCAATTCCAATAAGAAAAACATTAAAAATATTTTTGACCGGATTTTGAGGTCGAATACTCCTCTGTGCGATGGCTTTAAAAGCGCGTATGTTCTTTTAAACACAAGTAAAATTATATTAGGTATTTTCTTATTTATGTCCACTTGTGGAAAATCTACAAATACACTCTGAAAACACATTTTTAGCATAGATTAGAAATTTAATTTACTTTTGTTTGTTTGTTTATTGAGCCAATTTTGACAGTCACAAATAGGAGTGAAGTTAGTTGCGCTTAAAAAAGGATTTTTTTTCCTGTTTCATCTGGTACAATTTCTTCATCACTTTCACTTGAAAATAAATTATTTGACATTTTTAATAGAACTTGTCACTTTTCAACCGAAACTCATTCCCCTGTCACAATTGTCACATGCTGACCAAATTGTCATTTTTATATTTTTTTCTTTCCCACAAAATAACTGTCACGACAAATTTGTCGAAAACCCTGACAATTCACTGTCATGACAATTTTTTTATGATCCCAAATCTTGACAACTGTTGCAGATTTTCCGACAATTCTACAAAATTGTCAAATTTTGTATATGACAAGATTAAGACAATTGTCAAGCTGTCATTTACAAAATTGTCACCCGTCGCATTGTCAATGTTTATGAACTAGGGCCCAGATAGAACCACGCTCTAAAAAAAATTTTGAAATGAGAATGAAATAATTTTAATACAATTTATCGATTTAAATGTTTGGTTTTCAATTTCTCTTTTTCATTTTAGCTTTCTGAATTGGAGCAGAGAGTTGTTGAGGCAGAAGGACGTGCCGAAGAAGCTGAAGATAAAGTGAGTCTAAAAAAGTTTTATTTTAACTTCTATTTTCTCTATTTTTGTTTACTAATTTAAAATATGTATTTTCATAAAACAACTTTGGGGTAATCGAGTTTTTGAGAACGCGCGCTCTAAGCACATAATAACAATGATCGCGATTTTTTGTTTATGTGCCGGACTCTCCAAGGAAAAAATAAACCTTGGCAAACCCGCTGAACCTCCAAAAGTGGCTCGCAGATCACCAACCTCGGGACTACTTGTGCATTGCATCGAGGTCGATCCTGGACCCTATTTCACAAACATTGACAGTGCGACAGATGAGAATTTTGTAAATGACAACTTGTCAATTGTCTAAATCCTGTCCCTGTCTAAATCCTGTTCGCAGATTTTCCTGTCAGAAAATCTACGAAAATTGTCAAAATTTATGATCATACAAAAATTGTCAAGGATTTTTTAAAAATTGTCACGAATTCGCCGACAAATTTGTCGTGAAAAAATTTTTTTCGTGCCCGAAAAAAATATAAAAATGAATATTTTGCAAGCATCCCTTCAAGCAAGAAAACGGAGCTCAAATTTGACACTCCGACCTCAAAATGCGAAATACGGAGCTAGACGAGATTGCACTCACACACTTGCAAATATTTGTGTTCATACACAAAAAACAATAGAGAATCGTGGTGAAAAAGTATGAAAAGGAAAAAAAAATAAAAAAAAAAAACAAATAGCGTCATTTTGTTTTAGATATTTTTTGCAAGTGTCTCGTCTCGTGTGGTCGTCTTGTGTTTTTAATTGTTTTTAATATTTTAAATGATAAAAATTATGTAAATAAAATTGAAAATTCATAAAACTAAAAAACAAAATATTCTGTGGTGAACATCCAATGGAAAGTGCGTGTATACATACGCTAGTACAACTACAAAGCGTCATTTTTTTCTTCTTTTTTTTATATTTCTTGCAAGTGGCTCGTGTTCATTTAAATATAGTATTGAACAATTAACAATAATTACAAACAATAATTTCCGACCATAGCAGCAATCTGCTCGCTGAAAAAAAAAATCTCAAAAACCACCCTGGTACAGCAAACACCCAGCCTGCCAGCCATTTTTAGCAGAACAATGGAGGACCTGCATCAACAACACCAACAGCAGCAGCAACAACAAATGAAATAAAATGAAAAGATTTATTATATTTTATTTATTTTGAAAACTTCGTTTGCCAATATAAAATTAAAAAAAAAAAAACAATTTCAGCGAAATTAGTATTTTTTGTTGTTGGAAATGTCACTAATTTTCGATACTCGATGTCCAAATGCCAAAAGTCATTCATTCCGTATCGGGTACGCCTTCGGCTCCGTTTTCTCGGAATGATGATTTTCACCGCACCAATACATCGGCTCCGCGGTGATTATAATTTCCATACTAATTTGAGCCGCCGCGCCGTGAAGCCCGATGCGAGGTCAAGCTCGGACTCACTTCGGAGCCGATTCGGACCCAGTTCGGACTCGTTTGCTTGAAGGGATGTAGATGTTAATTATGTCAGGGAAATGAGTTTCGGTCAAGTATTAGGCGCTTCCAACACAAAAAATCTCTGAGGGCTCACAATCCCTCAGGAGCGAGCAGGATAATTTTTTGTGGGATAATTTTCTGACATGAATCCAATTTTTGAAGTTATACTTCTTTTGCAGCGCACAGTGGTCTATTTTGAGACACTAGGTGGACTTTATTGTTTTGTGTGTCTTATTGGCTTTGAATATTATTTTTAATGTGATAACGTCTTACAAATCGATGAACCCTGGATGCATCCACGAAAAACGTGACTCATTCTGCCGCTCTACCCGTGCCTGTTACCAATGTGGTATAGGTTGCAATTTCATCTTAGCTGATTTATTCATAACACTGGTCAACAAAATTTAACTTTTTTTTTGCCACAAGAACCAAAATATACTTTTGTAGTAGTTTTTAGGGTGCTGAATTCGAATCTGAAGTCAGAAAAATTTGATTGGCCTTCGTTTTTGAAATATTACCGTTAGAAAATGTCAAAAACGTAATTTTGGCTGTTTTCGAGGTTCTGTTTTTATGTGGACTAATTCATTATAAACAAATTTGTAACGGTTATTATAAGAACAGATATTCTTCTTTCAAAAACTTTTTAAATTTTCCCGATATCTCTTTTATTGCTCGAGATATCTTAAGTTTCATTTAATAAGTCAAAGAGAAACTAAACTTAATCTAAAGTTCAAGTCACTGGTCACAGAATTTTTGCCACAAGAACCAAAATATACTTTTCTGAAGGTTTTCGAGTTGCTGAACTCTAATCCGCAATCGGAAAAATTCTATTAGCCTTCGTTCTTGAAATATAACCGTTATGAAAAAAAAAACCTTTTTCGCATTTTATAAAGGTAATATTTTAAGAACGAAGGCTAATAGAAATTTTCTGATTGTGGATTCGAGTTCAGCAACCCAAAAACCTTCAGAAAAGTATATTTTGATTCTTGTGGCAAAAAAAGTGTAATTTGGTTGGCCAGAGTTGTTTCTGATTCAAAGACCGCTACTTAAATTTTAAATATCTCGGGAAATAAAAGATATATCGGAAAGATTTAAAAATTTTTTGAAAGAATAAAACTAGCTCTTATAGGCACCGTTACAAATTTATTCACAATTAATTACTCCACATAAAAACATAACCTCGAAAACAGCCAAAATTACGTTTTTTGGCATTTTCTAACGGTAATATTTCAAAAACGAAGGCCAATCAAATTTTTCTGACTTCAGATTCGGATTCAGCACCCTAAAAACTACTAGAAAATTATATTTTGGTTCTTGTGGCAAAAACCTTGTTGACCAGTGTAATCAATGTACAGATTAAACTATTATATTATAGATACAAAAATCTTTTAACCCTTATTTGAAAAATTAGAGCCTAACCGTGAACAACTAAAAAAGATTTTTATAATTCAATTGTTGTATAGGGTAAATAGGGGTAAAATGACATGGTAAAAACAAATTATTTTCATAACGGTAAGTTGTAGAGAGTTGACTTTTTTCTAATTCTTAGATGATTTCGTGAAAAAATTGAAAATATTAGTAAAAAAAAAAAAAAAAAAAAAGTACTCAATTATGAAAGGTTTAAAAAAAATGCAAGGGGTAGACCTTCGCCAAAGAGGTTATTATAGCTAAATGATTTTTTTTACAGAAACTTGATTTACAATTAAAAGACAACGAGCAAAGAGGTTATATACCGACTTGTTTCCAGGGCCCTTATTTGCAGAGTATAAATTTTTGAGAAAAAGCAGCATATATTTTGTTTGGGTTATTTTTATTTTTAGAAATATTTTAAAGCTCGCCAAAAATCTCAAACTTACAGAACTTTTACGTTCAATTGATCTAAGTGCGTGTGCAAAAAATTGCAATTCTAAAATATTTTAAATGATAAAAAAATTATGTAAATAAAATTGAAAATTCATAAAACTAAAAAATAAAATATTCTGTCGTGAACATCCAATGGAAAGTGCGTGTATACATACGCTTTGTGCAAAGAATGCTTTGTACAACTACAAAGCGTCATTTTTTTCTTCTTTTTTTATATTTCTTGCAAGTGGCTCGTCGTCGTCGTGTCGTATAGTTGTTCATTTTAATATAGTATTGAACAATTAACAATAATTACAAACAATAATTTCCGACCATAACCAAAAACGAAAATCTCAAAAACCACCCTGGTACATCAAACATCCAGCCTGCCAGCCATTTTTAGCAGAACAATGGAGGACCTGCATCAACAACACCAACAACAGCAGCAACAACAAATTAAATAAAATGAAAAGATTTATTAACGGGATTATCTCAAAAACGTTATTATCGGTTCTATTTTTTTGTGTTTTTACTGCGGAAAATATAATTAAAAATTGTTTTTAGTTATAAAAACCACAAACACCCGAGAAATATTCGCACAATTAAATCAAAACAAAAACAAAAAATGACAGCTTCGATTTTGACACTTCTCACGGATCTGTTCTAACCTGATCTGACAAAGCAAGAACAGAAAATCCTGTTCTAAACTGTTCTAGATCTATCAATGAACATAGGCTATTGATTATGTAGTTTAGAAAGGAACTAAGACGTTCACGGGTTTTTATTGCAGGAATCGTTGAATGGGTTATAAGGGAAGATAAAACCGCGGAGTGCTATTAGATGAGAGGGTGGATACTGAAGATAGGGGTGCAAAAGCCCCCTTTTTGGTTTTTTCAATAAACCTCGTAAACCAAGCAAAATTTTGGTATACCTATTGCACATAAAACTTTTTGTAAAGAATTAAATTTCCTATTGGAATAATGTTTTGTAAAAATTGAAAAAAAATTTTCCATACAAAAATAGTCGAAACAATCATAAAAAAAATATCAACAAAATCAATTTTTTGAGTTTTTTTGCTTTTTTAGCTGAACATTTTTTGTGGGTTGAGATAGACATAAACATTGCTCCAAGGAAAAAAAGAAGATTAAATTTCCTTTAAAATGCTGTACTCACTAAATTTTTTAATTGAAAATTAACCGAAGTATGGCCATTTTAATCTATCTTTTTTTCGCAGTTCTAGTTTTACTCAAGTAAAACAGAATCATTTGAGGGGAAAGTATGATAACTTAAGCACCAAGAACTGATAATGAGATTTTGTAGAGGGGTTAAATACAATCATTGTTTACTATGGGAGGGGGTCTATGTCCCCCCGTTTTGGCGGGAGGGGCAATTTTCTAAGAAAAATACTTAAAATAAAAAAAAATTATTACAAAACAACGGCAACACTTACAGTTTTGATTGAAACTTTTTTCAAAAGCTAGAATTATAAACTTAATATTAATTTTAAAACGAAGTTATTTTAATCAAGTGTTTTTGAAATACCCGATTCCAAAGTCAAAACTTGTGAAAAACAAAGTTTAAAAAGCACATTGAGTACAATTTTCACAAAGACTGTGGACTTCAAAACGAAATTGATCGACAAAGTAAATTGCCTTAATTGATTTCTTATCAAATCATGAAAATCATAACGTTCCTATGCCTTCTACTTTTTGAGAAAATTGAAAAATAGACAAAATACTTTCTTTATCGGAATCACTCGTTTATTTCAATTTTTTTTATTTTAAGTATTTTTTTTAAGTAAATTGCCCCTCCCGCCAAAACGGGAGGACATAGACCCCCTCCCATAGTAAACAATGATTGTATTTAACCCCTCTACAAAATCTCATTATCAGTTCTTGGTGCTTAAGTTATCATACTTTCCCCTCAAATGATTCTGTTTTACTTGAGTAAAACTAGAACTGCGAAAAAAAGATAGATTAAAATGGCCATACTTCGGTTAATTTTCAATTAAAAAATTTAGTGAGTACAGCATTTTAAAGGAAATTTAATCTTCTTTTTTTCCTTGAAGCAATGTTTATGTCTATCTCAACCCACAAAAAATGTTCAGCTAAAAAAGCAAAAAAACTCAAAAAATTGATTTTGTTGATATTTTTTTTATGATTGTTTCGACTATTTTTGTATGGAAAATTTTTTTTCAATTTTTAAAAAACATTATTCCAATAGGAAATTTAATTCTTTACAAAAAGTTTTATGTGCAATAGGTATATCAAAATTTTGCTTGGTTTACGAGGTTTATTGAAAAAACCAAAAAGGGGGCTTTTGCACCCCTATCTTCAGTATACACCCTCTCATCTAATAGCACTCCGCGGTTTTATCTTCCCTTATAACCCATTCAACGATTCCTGCAATAAAAACCCGTGAACGTCTTAGTTCCTTTCTAAACTACATAATCAATAGCCTATGTTCATTGATAGATCTAGAACAGTTTAGAACAGGATTTTCTGTTCTTGCTTTGTCAGATCAGGTTAGAACAGATCCGTGAGAAGTCTCAAAATCGAAGCTGTCATTTTTTGTTTTTGTTTTGATTTAATTGTGCGAATATTTCTCAAAAAATTGATTTTGTTGATATTTTTTTTATGATTGTTTCGACTATTTTTTTATGGAAAATTTTTTTTCAATTTTTAAAAAACATTATTCCAATAGGAAATTTAATTCTTTACAAAAAGTTTTATGAGCAATATATCAAAATTTTGCTTGGTTTACGAGGTTTATTGAAAAAACCAAAAAGGGGGCTTTTGCACCCCAATCTTCAGTTTCCACCCTCTCATCTAATAGCACTCCGCGGTTTTATCTTCTCTTATAACCCATTCAACGATTCCTGCAATAAAAACCCGTGAACGTCTTAGTTCCTTATTGCCATGTCTTTTTCGACATAATCAATAGCCTAACAGCAAACTAGAACAGTTCAGCACAGAAAAAAACTCAATGAACAGCAAAAATTGTACTTTTCTGCTTAGAACTGTCCACCACAGCGTCAGTGATAGTGAACACAACTTATGTTTCAAATTTAAGTTAAGAAAAAATCCTTTCCTCGTTTTACTCCTGAAATATTAAGTTTGTAATTAATAAAATTGAAATTGTATAGATTAAAATTGTGCTCTTTTGTTTCCCAACAATGTCTTTTAGCATTTATTTCCAGGTTTACCCTTTTTTCGCCTTATTTGACTGTACTATAATGATATTAAGATGTTAATTCAAAAGTTGTACAAAAAGCATTTCAAACCAAACATGCGCACAAAGAATTAGAAAATCATGTAGACTCTATTTGAATGATAGGACTAAGAGAAAAAAATACCTACATCCCTTACTAGCAACATACTGTCAAACATAATCTTCATATTGTTTTAAATAAAAAAATTGATTATTCTAAATAGTACGGAGCTGGGTAATCAACTCTTATTAAAACTATAACAGCGACATATATTAACGAAATGAACCCGGTTATTAATTACTCGACGGATCTTCTATTTATATTTTGGTAGTAGCATCAAGGCCTTTTTTTCCAATTCCACAACTTAATCGTTGTTCATTGTCGTTGTCAATGAAGAAACCTTTTTGTCCCGTGTATGTAGTTGAACAAATCAATTTACAATTTTTCAAACAATTAGATTTAAGCAAATTGTGTTAAAAATATTTACCTAATATGCGAAGTAAACATGTATGTATAGTTGTTTTTTTTTTTTTAACTAGTGATTTTTGAGAGAATGTAAAATTATAACGAGAAAGTGTCTGTGTCTCATATTTTGCTCTTTCTCTACAAATACTCCATTAGCAGACGGTGACAAAAACAAATAGTTCCTTACGTTTAACATGGTTTCTATACCTAAATACAATTTTTAATCATTGGTGGCGTATAAAACTATAACAGAAATCGAATTTCAATCAACAAGATAATATTATACATTATTATACCTAATTAAATATACGCATAATGAATCGAAATAAAATAGAATACATTTTGTATACCTACCTTCATGTTTTTATATTCAAAATATTTTAAATGTTAATATACATAAGTAGATACACAGGCATATATGTCACGAAGTGGTAGTCTGTCTTGCGCGTTTACCGACTCAAAAAAACACAGAACTGTTAAATGACTATAAAAATTATGTGAAAGTGGCTGTCTTTGAAAACAACACATGACAAAATTATATAAAAAAGTAATTAAATCTTTTTCTGCTAACATACGACGATAAATAATTATAAGATTCAAGCTTACAGAATCAGGTAATCGCAGTAAGTATAACTGTGTTGCATTAAAAGGATACAATTTCCGACAAATTTCCTCCCATTCTTCGTTAGATAGACAAATGCAAGATGTTAATGGGCTGTTAATAGTCAAAAACGATACTTGTGTTTTATCCAAGCTGATTAAAAAAACTATAATCACTTCGCGCCTTTTAAGTGCCGTTTTTATATATTCTTCGATGTTCATATATATTTCACTCCTGTGTTCCCATGTTTTTCTGTGAAAGAGTTTAAACAAATTAACTATAACTTTAACGAACTTAACTTGAACATTCGTCAAATGAATAATGTTTTATAATCAAAAACGATGATCAAGAACAAGCAAGCCCGTTTACCCCCTTCAGTATTAGCATCGTGTAAATATTGAAGAGAGAGAATAAAGTTACTATTTCTTTTCCAGCATAAAGTCTAAGTGTCAGAGCGGCTTCTATTAGAAAGATGCCACTTATCACTTATTTTGTTGTTTTGTGACAAAATTAATGACAGTCGTGTAAATACGACTGGAACATATGAATTAAAGTGCGTATTTTTTAAATTTTGAAATATATATGGAAGTGTTTGAATAAATTTACATTCAACGAACATTTATATGCCTGCTAACGCTATAAAAGAAAACCTTGTGAATGGAAAACTACAGGAAAAAGGTTTGTAAATATTTAATGAGCAAATATGGACGAAGTTTATCAATTCTAATAGTCTAAGAGCCAACGACATAATTAATCAAGTCATCTAAAGAATGTTGTAAGCCATATTAGGTGTGTTTTTTATTACAACCGGTCTTAACTAGACAAAAAAAACGCAGTCTGGGGTAAGCAATTTACATGTTAAATACAACAACACCTTAGCCCCTTGGGCTTAGTTGCTTAGCCCGGAGATTTATCTGGGCTTAACTTTTTGAAGAGTTTTAAATCTGTGCTACCAAACTAATTTTTTCATAAATTGTTTAGAATTTGTTTAAAACCGTGAAAACTCACGTTTGGAAGGACAAAATGTATTAAAATAGTTTTGCTAGCATACATTTTTGTATCTCTTTGTAAAACATACATGAAAAATACAAGAAAATGACGAAAGCGAAAAATATGACAACTCTAAATTTTTGTTGTGTCTGCTGTTTTCGGAACATTCAATATACAGTGCTGCCAAGATTTCAGGTTAAGCCCCGAGGCGTTTTTTTGTCCAGTTAAGACCGGTGGTAATAAAAAACACACCTTAATTAATAGAAAAGTCTTGATTAGTAAGGTAAGAATAAATTTGTCTGGCAGCATTTGGGTGAGACCAACATGGGTTGAAATCGACCAAACGCGTACAAATATTAAAAAAGTCAACTCGTTTGTGTAATTTTGCAAAATTTAATTCCTAGCAAAAAATAATTTGTATAATTATCTTTTTGACGCCATTTGTTCATAATACTCCCAAAAATGTTACTTTTTTTCTAAGCTAAGAGGTAATAACACTTTGTAGGCACGAAATCGTTACACCGTTTTCATCAGCGTATAATACAAAACATTATTTTCTTTTGGAGTTTGTTTAGTTTTATTAAGTATATCTATAGGAAACAGAATAGGCTAATGTGAAATTTGTTCAATGATAAAATGGCAGCGTTGTTCAGGATGATCGTAAACTCCTGGTCTTCCATCGGGCGACCAACTAACTCCTACAGTTTTTAACCCATCGGGCTGAAATTTTGTGTGAAGATTAACACTACTATTCCCCACTGAATTACTCATGACTATAACGCAGTGAAATGCATGAAACACTAAAAACAAAAACGAAGAAGACACTTTGAAAACTTGGTATAACTGCAATTTAAATAAAAAAATGTCTTTGAAAAAAAAAATAGTATTTTATCCTTAGTATTTTAAGACTTAAAAGAACGTGAAAAGAAAGCCTCGATTGCCTTTTATGCAGGTGGCCATGGCACTGAGGAATAGGTGGATGACTTCAGAGCCAGACATCGTGGGTTCAAACCCAGCGGTCGGCTCAGAAGTTTTTTCTAAATCGCCAGCTTAACCCTTTGCTCCCGGACAAAAAATACAAATTTTTTGAAAAAAGTTTTGATATTTTCTAATTACACACTAAAATGAAAAAATAATGATTGTGCTAGTAATAACATTGTATAAGGAATGTTTTGAGCTGAGAGTACAAAAGGAGAAGTCCATTTTTTAGTAAAAAAAACACTAACAAAGTAATTAGTAGGTGGTTTCATGCTGAAACCACTAGGAAGCAAAGGGTTAACTGAAGCCACCTGTGCGATAACATGAGACAATTATCAACTATGTCTCCCCTCTGTGTCACGTAGTTATGTGTTATATGTGTTTCTGTTGTTCTTTCTCTTCTTTGTCTCTCTCTGTTGTATAAGTCTTGTGCTGTATCAGCAAAATGGACTAAGTTTCCGAAGCTGTATGTATATCTTGTCCGTAAATTAATCTTCGGATTAAGTTAATATGTAATGTAATGTAATGTAAGCCTCGATTGCCTTTTACACCTGTAATAGAATTTTTGGTAAAAAATGGGGCCCAATCCCAAAACAATTCATTGGATGTATACAGCCATTATAAGACCCATTCTAACGTATGCATGCCCGGTCTGGTGGCCCTAGATAAAACAGTCAACCTAAAAACTATAACCAAAATTCAGAGACTCGCGTATATAGGTACCTACCACTAGTGCCATGAGAACTTCACTCACCGAAGCCCTAGAAACATTCCTTTCACCAGCCCCGATCAACCTTCGATTGAAGGAGGGAAAAAATTGGTAAGGGGGCCACTTCATAAAACAATAATGAACTTTGTTGAAAGTAGCATTCAAACAGACTATACTCTTCCATAAAATGATTTTAACCCAGTAGCGCTGACAGACTTCCCAACAAGGTAATTCTGGGAGACAAACAGGATCATTATTGCAGATCATGTCTCGGTTTTCACTGACGGGTCTAAAACAGACCAGGGTCAGGCATTTTTCCAGATAATCCTCACATAAACAAATCATTGAAACTCCCGGACTTATGTAGCGTTTTTCAAGCAGAAGTTTTTGCAGTGTGCGAAGCAGCTAATATCCTCTCCACACTTAACTTAATTGACAATAATATTGATATCTTCATAGACAGCCAGGCTGCAATTAAAGCCATTTCCTATGTTGTCACGAAGTGCAAACTAGTTGACCAGCGTCGAAATATACTCAGGTCCCTAAGCACAACGAACACAGTTACCCTTCGATGGTTCCCAGGACATCGTGATATACAGAGGAATGAAAGGGCAGATGAACTGGCAAAACAGGATTAACACTTGATCCGTGCTAAACTGCTTCATGGGTGCTTATGTCAATGGAGCACGAAAAAAGTAGAGTAAAGCAAAGCTTCTTAAACTCTGCATCCTTAAACTTAAACTCCGATCCCTTCTAAGAACAAAACTGAAACCATACTTAAGCTAAGCAGGCCTCAATTATCCCTTTAGGTCGGTATCCTTACAGGTCACAACTAAATGGGAACCCACATGAGTAGAATGGGTATTGTCTCATCAGACTTATGTAGAAGGTGTCAAGACGAAGAGGCAGTAGAGGGCTCATACCATTTCCTTTGCGAATGTCCCAGTTTAGCAAAAAGCTGAAAAATAACTCTTGAAGATTACTTCTTCAATGAGTTAGATGACGTCTCGTCCTTGCCACTTAGAAACATAATGAAATTCATCCAAAGTTCAGGATGGTTCAGGGGGCACCAAACACAAACACAAATTCCAACACCTAATTGCCACTAAATCCATCCCTTAACCATCCAAATTCCTTCCCACCCTAACCCTGGGTATTACAATGGATCCTTCGAGATCCGAGTGGGATGATTCGACTTGTCGGATTATCACCCCGTTCAACCTAAGACTTAAGGGTCATTCCACTATAGACGATCTTCCCCATAATTTCTAAATTACAATATTTGTTACTTTTTTGTAACTCTAACAAGTAAAATAACTGTTTTTATAAAAACAAACTAAAATAAGATCAAATCAAACAGAAGTTGGAAAGCGCTGATTACACAGAAAAATGTGCTCTTAACTTAAAAGTGACAATTTTCGACTTATACCACTTTGCCTTGAAAGCCATGTTTGAAAATTAACAGAATTTTTTTTTGTAGTAAGATCTAAAAAGGTAGGACCGATTTTGTTGCACCCGCGATCGCACTTTGAACCCTTCCTAGTGACGAATAGAAGTAGTAGTGTGGTTTTATTTAAAAACAAAATATTGAGATACATAATGCATACTTAAACACAAAATATAGCATTGGCTTTTGTCGTCAGCCAGAAAAAAAGAGTATTATTTATATATATATATATATAGTATTTTTATGTTCATTTTTTATTTTCGTTTGCAAGAAAAATTTGAAGTAATTAAAGTTACATAATTATGAACTTTAATTACACTGGTCAACAAAATGTAACTTTTTTTTTGCCACAAGAACCAAAATATACCTTTCTAGTAGTTTTTGGGGTGCTGAATCCGAATCTGAAGGCAAAAAAATTTGATTGGCCTCCGTTTTTGAAATATTACCGTTATAAAATGCTAAAAAACGTCATTTTGGCTGTTTTCGAGGTTCTGTTTTAATGTAGGGTAATTCATTACAAACAAATTTGTAAAGGTGATTATAAGAACAGATATTCTTCTGTTTAAATCTTTCCGATATCTCTTTTAATACCCGAGATATTTAAAATTTAAGTAGCGGTCTTTGAATCAGAAATAACACCGGCCAACCAAATTTTTTTGCTACAAGAACCAAAATATACTTTTCTAGTAGTTTTCGGGGTGCTTAACTCGAATTCGCAATCAAAAAAATTCTATTAGCCTTCGTTTTTGAAATATTACCGTTATAAAATGCAAAAAAAGTTTTTTTTTATAACGGTTATATTTCAAGAACGAAAGCTAATAGAATTTTTCTGATTGCGGATTTGAGTTAAGCACCCCGAAAACTACTAGAAAAGTATATTTTGGTTCTTGTGGCAAATATTCTGTGACCAGTGACTTAAACTTTAAATTAAATTTAGTTTCTCTTTGGTTTATTAACTGAAACTTAAGATATCTCGAGCAATAAAAGAGATATCGGAAAGATTTAAACAGTTTTTGAAAGAAGAATATTTGTTCTTATAATCACCTTTACAAATTTGTTTGTAATGAATTACCCTACATTAAAACAGAACCTCGAAAACAGCCAAAATGACGTTTTTTAGCGTTTTATAACAGTAATATTTCAAAAATGGAGGCCAATAACAATTTTCTAAACTCCAGATTCGAGTTTAGCATATCAAAAACTACTAGAAAAATATATTTTGGTTCTTGTGGCAAAAACCTTGTTGACCAGTGTTACTATAAACTAATATGGATTCACGCCTATATTTTAAAAAGCTTCATTCATAATTTGCATTCTATAATTATACATATGCTTCCTTGACGTATGAATATAAAGTCGTCCAATTTTGGCCGTAAAGTATGTCCTTGGTTTCTTCTAAAGTCAAAAAGCATTTACCTTAGTGAATCTATTGATATTGGTGACCTTTTTTAAGCCATTTGGTAATGTTTAGATATTTTTTGGGTAATTGTCTATTTCTGACAGGAAATATAAGAATGTGTGTAAAAAGAAGGAAATTTTTTGGCCAAACATCGAAAACTAGATATAAATTTTACTCTCGCAACGCTCTCGTCTCGTATCGTCTCGCAATATTGTGAATCAGGCATAATAATGCTGATTCACAATACAATAAAAACTTACAATAATTACACTGTGCAAGCCGAAATCTTTGACAAGTGCGCTGTTAACTGTTTCCCCCTATTTCGGACCTGAGAAATCGATTGGCATCATTAGTTTTTCGATTTATCGTTTCGACTTAAAACTAAATTTTGTTCGGAAGTTTTTTCAAAAATTTTGCCCGGTTTAAAGTCATTTTTCGTGTTTATATTGCTATTTTTTCTGCTCAAACCTTATTTCCTACCAGCATAAACTACTGGCTTTGTGAAAATGTTTATCTTAGTAACGAATGTGTTGCCGTTGTGTTTTAATACATTTTTTTTTACATTTGAAGCCGATTTGTGAGAAAATTGCTTCTGACGCCTAAACAATTTAATATTATCCTTCACTCCTATATAATTTTTTTTTGTAAATAATCTAAATAATCTTTATACATCATTTTATTTATGAAATTCAAAAAAAGTTTTGAAAATAAATTTATTATTAGTTTAAAAAACTAAACGGCAACATCGGCAATTTTTAAAACATAGATTTTAAAGTTTTTTTTATTACCGACGTTTAAGAACAGAAATTGTCAAAATTGGATCTGTAATTTGCTTTAGTTACTCCACTAAAACATAATAAAACGATAACAATGCAAAAAAAATCCAAATTTTTTGAATTTTTTCAACAAAAACATGCTAAATTGTTAAATAAATCGCATAAAATTGTTTATTTGTTTTATGCTGGTAGTAAATAATGTTTGAGTCGAATTAATAGCAATATAAACAGGAAAAATGACTTTAAACCGGGCAAAATGCTTAAAATTATTGAAAAAACTTCGTACCGATCGATTTCTTAGGTCCGAAATAGGGTGGAACAGTCAACAGCGTACTTGTCTCAAAATGTTTTTTGCAAAAACTTGCACAGTGTTATTATTGTTACATTTAAATTAAATAATTAACTTCATTAAACTACACAATATAAAGTTTAACTGACAAGTAACATGTCCTACAAATATACAGATCTTATTGCAGAGCTTTTTTTTTCCTCTTCTCCACCAAATGCTTGTACTGAGGGCTGACCTCTTCCTTCTTTCATATCGGTTCCCCTGTTCATCTTGTAATCAGCATTGATGATATACAGTCCGTAACAAATGGATAGCCTCACCCATATATTACTTTTAAAAATCATCTATTTCTTGTACTTTTTAGATGCGAACATATTGTAATTTTAACTGAGCATCAAGTTGACACTACTGTGTCAGGGATGCAGACATGATTTAATTGATTTCTTGAAGTTAACGGTGTTTTTTTTAGAACTGTTTTTGTCAGTTGTACCTATAGTAATGGCCCCACCTTATAAAACCAAATTTAAATGGATTTAATATTAATGTCAGGATAATATCAAAGTCCTACAAATCACTTTTTAGAAGGACACTGCCCCGTTTCTCACAAATTATGGATACAAATGTGGAAAGAAAGCCATAGTTAACAAAAACTAAGTTGGCAATTTTGTTCCTACAGCTTCAAATGTAACGGTAAATGTGTGAAATCAACTAAAATGCACCGTTTATGAATAAAGAAAGCTGTATCTAAGGAAAGAGACGTCAAATATTGGCAGCCAAGCCCCCTGGGATAACGTTTCATCAGATCTGTTGTCTCAAACTATCGAGGCTTATCTTTATCGGATGCAATTTACAAAGTTTTTACTAGTGTGCTCCTTAACCGTATTAATAATTGGGTGACCGAAAATAACATTATAAATGAGTTCCAAGCTGGATTTCGAAAAAAACTATTCTACAGTGGATAACATATTCAGCCTAAACAGTATAGTTCACCTAAGATTCAAAAATATGAGAAATAATCCAGTCAAATAAGGGTTTAACCTCGGAATGAATGTTAGTAGAATTTTTTTTTGCTCAATATCTTCCTTTTGCCATTCTATAACATATCTCAAAAGTCTAGAAAAATCTCATGTCCGCTTGTCGCGATTTCAAGGTCAAATCGCGAAATGGAGATTTTCAAAATTAGCAAAAATAGGCTATGGTATTATATACACATATGATACATGATTTCAAGGTATTTTCTAATGTTGATTCCAAAAAATCTAAAATCAAGACAATCTGACGTCTCTGGAAAAAGTTATACCTGTTTTTCATCTGTCAACTCATATTATTATAACAGTTGCAAACTTACTGCCGAAAAACCCTTAAAAGTTATGGTAGATGAACCAAATTTTGCATGAAGATTTTAGAATCCATCATTATTAAAAATCAAAACAATCCATTACAAAAAATATATATAACTACGAAATAATGGCATTTTTTTGATGGAGGGGCAAATTTTAGGATATGCACTAAAGAAGATTCTTGTTCATCTTAGGAATAAGTGCTAATAGGCCAATTTTTTCATTTTAATCTTTGTTTGGATGTTCTTTAACTACCCTCAAAAATCTAAAAAAATCTCATGTCCGCAAGTCCTAATTTTCTTGGTTTGAAAATAAGGTGCAGATTTTAAAAAATTAATAAGAAAAGTTTAAATTTTTATATGTATACCAACATAAGCGACATGATTTAAAGGTATTTTTTAACACTTATTCCAACAAAACTCACAAACAAGTCAACCTGACCATCCCTGAAAAGTAATGCACTTTATTCATGTTGATCTGACACAAATATCTGAAGTGTAGTTTTTCAATTTTTTTAAAATCTGCACCTTATTTTCAAACCAAGAAAATTAGGACTTGCGGACATGAGATTGTTTTAGATTTTTGAGGGTAGCTAAAGAACATCCAAACAAAGATTGAAATGAAAAAAATAGCCTATTAGCACTTATTCCTAAGATGAACAAGAATCTTCTTTAGTGCATATCCTAAAATTTGCCCCTCCATCAAAAAAATGCCATTATTTCGTAGGTATATATATTTTTTGTAATGGATTGTTTTGATTTTTAATAATGATGGATTCTAAAATCTTCATGCAAAATTTGGTTCATCTACCATAACTTTAAAGGGTTTTTCGGCAGTAAGTTTGCAACTGTTATAATAATATGAGTTGACAGATGAAAAACAGGTATAACTTTTTCCAGAGACGTCAGATTGTCTTGATTTTAGATTTTTTGGAATCAACGTTAAAAAATACCTTGAAATCATGTATCATATGTGTATATAATACCATAGCCTATTTTTGCTAATTTTGAAAATCTCCATTTCGCGATTTGACCTTGAAATCGCGACAAGCGGACATGCGATTTTTCTAGACTTTTGAGATATGTTATAGAATGGCAAAAGGAAGATATTGAGCAAAAAAAAATTCTACTAACATTCATTCCGAGATTTACCCCTTTTTTCTCCTTATTTTACTGTATTAAAAGGTTTACACGTTTTTCGTAGATTTTAAGTCGGCTTTTGACACGATCTCACGTAATGCCCTATTTCATAAACTTTCGTGCATTGGTATGTCAACAAAAATGTTACAAATTTTGCAACTCCTCTACAAAAACACCAAAACAACTATATGGGATGGTGAGTTCACCTCTAATTTCATATTTGTGAACCAAGGATTAAAACAAGGATGTGTGTTAAGTCCAGAAATGTTTTGTATCTATTTAAATGATCTGTATGATGAATTACTAATATCTGGTATATTGATCAAAGTTCTCCTTTATGCTGATGACCTGGTTCTTTTGGCAGACAACCCTAAGATGCTTCAAGAAATGATTGATAAACTTGCAATTTACTGTGATAAGTGGAATTTAATCGTCAATCTTAACAAATCAAAATGTATGGTTTTCCGACAAGGGGTGCGGCGTCCATCTGCTGAAAAATGGTACATCAAGGGGACAGAAATAGAAGAAGTAAACAAATACAAATACCTTGGGGTCCTACTTACATACAACCTAAAACACAAAAAGCATTTGGAAACTAAACTTGAGAGTTCAAAAAGTGCAATAAATATGACCTGGCTATCGGTCATTAGAAATCCACACATTATTATAAGTAACAAATTGAAAATTTTCGAAGCAGCATCCAGATCGATAATGTGTTACGCTGCTCAAGTATGGGGTCAAAATGAATATGATGCTGTTGGAAAATTGCTCCGATTCTTCCTTCAGAAAATGTTAAGTTTACCTAGCAACACTCCAAACTATATGTTGCATCTTGAGACAAAAATGCACATTTTCACTTTTAAAACCCATTTTGACTACATCCGTAAGGTATTAGGTTAGGTTAGGTTATATGGGCTGACAGTTGATTTTGTTACCGACACACTTAGATCAATGTAGATCCCTTGTGATACCCTGAAGTATTGTAACTTCATGAAAAAGTTTTTTTTTTTTTCAATTTTCAATTCATTTTTATTTTTCATCAACTTAAAACTATCTTAAAGCTAGACAAAAATTCATAAAAACTAGCCTACTTATCAATTACTTACAACTAACTTACTGGCCCTATACGGGCACTCTAAGTTATAATTCAATTTTCTTAATACTAATGCCTTTCGGCCTTATACCTAACTATTTTTATACTAATATTTCAATGGTTTTTATTTTTCACCAAGAAATAATTTTAAAAAAACTTGGAATCTTACCATTTTTTTTTCTTATTTTAAAAACTTACAAACTAATTAAAACTACTTACAAACTAATTAAAACTACTTAAAACTACTTAAAAACTAGAACAGCCACAGCAAGCAATTTGTTTTTGTATTTATTTTTTTTTTTGTATTTTTTTGTATTTTTTTGTATTTTTTGTGTTTTTTTTTTTTTTTTTTTTTTTTTTTTGTATTTTTTTTTGTGCCACCCCGACTGTCCCTACTTAAAACTAAACACCTAAAACTATGTAAGCCGGCCAAGGCATAAAAACAAAGACCACTTTATTTTTTCTCGTCGAAGTTCGGCCATAGTTTCCTGGTGTGACCGCAGGTTTCTAGGAGGTTCCATCTTTCATTGGTTTTTTGTGAAATATTGTTGACGATATTTCGCTTTATTTTACATTGTCGGATTCTGATGTTATGGTCTATGAGAGAGGGATCAAGAACTGAGCCCTCCCTTGCAAGCTCATCCGCTTTTTCGTTGCCGAATACATCACTGTGGCCGGGAACCCAGCAAAGTCTTACGTTATGCTGCATACCAAGAACCCTAAGCTCTTCGCGACAGCAAGAAACAAGCTTTGACTTGATTAAGGTGACAGAAATCGCTTTTATTGCCGCTTGGCTATCAATGAAAAAGGTGATGTCAGAATGGGTCTGACAATGGCGGTATACATCCACATGATTATTTTAGGATTTGGTCCCCAGTTTCTGCCAAGAATTCTATTACATGAGTAAAGTGCAAACGTGGCTTTCTTATATCTTTCTTGAATGTTTGGACCCCAGTTAAGTTTCTTATCCAAGATCACTCCGAGATATTTCGCTTTATCCGAAATCTTAAGTGGGGTGCCATCAATTTTTGGGACTGCAAAAGGAGGAATTTTCCTTCTGTTTGTGAAAAGTACCAGTTCTGTTTTAAGGGGGTTTACTTTAAGACCGCATCTCATGGCCCAGTTACTGACCTTGGATGATGCGCTTTCTAATTGTTCGCTTACAGTGGTTAGGTATTTACCTGTCGCTAGAAGAGCTAGATCGTCTGCGTAGGCTATAACCTTTACACCGCTGTTATTCAGTTTGATGAGAATCTCATTCATCACCAAAATCCAAAGAAGGGGTGATAGAATACCGCCTTGTGGGGTTCCTCTAGATGCGTACATTTTTATATGTGACCCACCTAATTCACTATTTATTTGTCTGTATTTCAACATGCACAAGTTAAGTATTGGTCATAAACCATACTTAATTATAAAAAGGTCAGAGCAACGGAAAAGCTCTGCTGAGTTCACATATTTGATTGACTTACTATTTGTTGCTTTCGTCACTTTTATATTGACCTATAAAAGTTACGAAAGTATAAGAAGTAAACAAAGAGTGAAGTAAGTAGAATATGTGGTGGATTCAGCATTGTTGTGCAATACACACTTATTGACATTTCAATAGTGTAGTTATTGCAATTTTCCGGTTGGCTCTGAAATTCATTTTTAAAAAAAGAAACGTTAGTTAGTTAAAACCAACCAACCAACCAAGAAACAAATAATAGTTTAATAAAGTAAAAAAAATTAAATAAAAATTGTTTCTAAGTGTTATTATTTATTTGGCGCAGTCGATTTAAACGAACCTTTTTGTTTTGTTTCTGTGAAAGTAAAAAATAAAAAAAAAAAATAATAACAAATGGCTCATAATGTAAATGAAGTGCCGGAAGTCTCCAACAGAGACCTGTTGAATAGCATAATGGCTATAGTGTCGAGGATTCCGCCGGCAAGCATCGGTGGGAATGTATTGAGGGAAATCCAATATATACCCGAGTTTGAAGGCGATTCTAAGAAGCTGACTAACTTCGTAATGATGGTAGAAAACCATCTGGATAGTGCAGCAATGAACCAAGAAGCAACATGGAACATTATCCAACAAACAAAAGTTAAAGGAAGGGCAATGGATCTACTATTGGTCAACAACGCTACCACATGGACAGAGGCAAAGGAACTATTCAAACAACATTACCGGCCAATTATCAGCAGCACCGACTTAACAAAGGAAATCCATTCTATGAGAGTAAGTTCTATTTATGAACTAGTAAATAAGCTAGAGTACCTTTTAAGTAAAATTAATACTTATGTGATTTTCGCTACAAATAGAGAAAAAGAAAAAACACTTCTTTATAATATCATCATTAATAAAGTAAGAGAAATAACATTAGGTAATTTAGCTAGAGAAATAAGAGACATATATGATGTGTCGGAAATTAAAAGAATTCTCTTTTCATATATAGGGTATAACAACAACAACATAAAAACAATCGAAACAAGTAGGTTCAACCACTATAGTCACAATCACTCTCATGCCAACAATTCCAATCAAGCTAGGAACAATAGAACGAACGACAGACAGATAGTTAGAAATACGGACCGACCGAATGACGTCAGACAAAATAATTATCCAAGGCCACTACCAATGAATAACAATAATATTACAACCGATCAAGAACCCATTAGCCAAGAACTTAATACAACGAACGGAAGTACTTACTAGATTACTTATGTTTGAAAAACTTATTGACAATTTACTAGATACTATAGCTGCTGCAAAGATGGGGATAACGCATCCCAGCTTACTTACGAAAGACGAACTGGTTATGACAGACATGAACTTAGGTAAATTAAAAAATATTAAGTCAGGAGTTATGAAATATACAGATGAAGCCATTATTATAGCCCTTAAAATACCAGAAGAAGTAATAACACTTCCGATTAAAATTATTTTGCCAATAACTCATGAAAAAAAAGAGGAAGTTGATTTAGAACCGTTTTTTGTAATATCATACAATGGGAAAGAATATATATATGATAGTGAAAAAAATAATATTAATGACTTAAAAGAAAGAAATGATTGCATTATTAAAAAGAATTGTTTAATGAAAATAGACACCAATTTTGAAATCATTAATATTAATCAGAGAACGTTCATTGTAAAAAATTCTGACAAAACAAATGTACAAAATAATTGTGATGCCAGAGAATTAACTCTCACAGGAAATTATATTGTGAATATCCAAAATTGTAATATAAAAATAAATGAGTCAACTTTGAAAAATAAAGAAACAAATTATACTTTTCAATTATATTATGAAGAAATAATAAAACAAAATGTAACAATGAATACTGTTTTCAGTAAAATAGAAAAATGGCAAGAAATAGAAAATAGACACAATATTGAAGTATTAAAATACAATAAAATAAAAACCTATGTTATGTCTGGCACATCCATATTTATAATAATAATTGTAATAACTTGTATAGTATTCGTAATTTGTAGGACTGTCAGAAAAACAGACAAAATCAAAATTAAAATTGATAACTATCCAATTGTAAAAAAAGAAAAAAACAACATTGATGAAAATATTAATGTTAAGGATAAAATTGTAGCTAAGGAAGGAGGAGTTAAGTATTGGTCATAAACCATACTTAATTATAAGAAGGTCAGAGCAACGGAAAAGCTCTGCTGAGTTCACATATTTGATTGACTTACTATTTGTTGCTTTCGTCACTTTTATATTGACCTATAAAAGTTACGAAAGTATAAGAAGTAAACAAAGAGTGAAGTAAGTAGAATATGTGGTGGATTCAGCATTGTTGTGCAATACACACTTATTGACATTTCAATAGTGTAGTTATTGCAATTTTCCGGTTGGCTCTGAAATTCATTTTTAAAAAAAGAAACGTTAGTTAGTTAAAACCAACCAACCAACCAAGAAACAAATAATAGTTTAATAAAGTAAAAAAAATTAAATAAAAATTGTTTCTAAGTGTTATTATTTATTTCACACGATCCATTTTATGACCGTGTCTTCTATTATAAGATCAGTGAGTGCTTTTTCAATTGCACTATTATGAACATTATTGAATGCTCCTTCTATGTCTAGAAATGCTGCGAGGGTATATTTTTTAACCACAAGTGACTTTTCTATTGTTCTGAGTGCACAGTGTAAAGCTGTCTCTACAATTCTACCTTATGTGTATGCATGCTGAAAGGGTGATATAAGGCGTGTTTTTTTGGCACAGCTATCCGTATCTGCAGTGGGAGCTTCCATGTATTACAAATACAACACCCAGCTGCGGATAAAACTAAAACTTAAATCTGGCTGCGGATAAGAAATTGACATTTTTTCGAGTATCGATACTCGAACGGAGAAAATTTCGGATAATCGGATAAATCAAGAGTCTCGAAGAGGCTATGTTCGCAGAGTGCAATGTGCAATCCACTAAGTGCGTTCTTTTATTTTAGTTTGTTTTGAATTAATAGCCGTTTTTTATTATCACTTGATCCATATAGATCATTAATTAAAATGTATTACAACAACTACATGAGATCTTGCTTTTCATCAGGATCACGAATCGTGATCTTGCTTTTCATCAGGATCACGAATCGTGATCTTGCAAGATCTCACGTAGTTGTTGTAATACATTTTAATTAATGATCTATATGGATCAAGTGATAATAAAAAACGGCTAATATTGGAACGCACACATAAAATTATTTCTGCATTTCATTTAAAACTGAACCTACTCTACTCTTTAATTGCTTTTTAGTGAAATAAAATCAAGGAAAGAGTCAAACATAGTTGCTGTACGGTGTTTAATATTTTTCTTCTGTATTGTGGTTTTCTATTTGCGATATTTAAGGGCCACTTTTTGTAAAAAGTGGGAAATTTACAAAAGAAATTTGTTTTGTTCTTTCTAGTGCCATTTAAATTTGAAAACAAAAACTAAAAAAATTGTTTTTGACATCAAGAAATAAGTTCTCTGCACCATTGCTTTTAATTTTGGGGTGAAAAAACTGTCACAAATGTTCGAATTTGTGAATCTGACAGCTAAAAAAGGTGGTAAAGTGAGGAATAAGTGGGAAAAATCTCAGATTTCATGATCTATTTGAGACTTGAGATTCAAAAATATGGATTCGAGATTTAAAAATCTGAACCTCGATTTTTATCAAGATTCACACATAGGTGCTGAACATTTATTATTGTTTTATTTTAAAAAGTTAAGTTTATATGAACACTGAACACATTTCGCAAACAATTACAAAACTAGATATCATCTACTATTTTCCATTAGAACTGGGAGTTTTACACAAAAATTTCAAAAGCAATAATTAGAAAACGACATAAGTTAAATATTTTTTAAGTTTTTCTGAACACAAAATTAAAAAGAAATAATGCAGAAAGCTTATTTCTTGATGTCAAAAACAATTTTTGTAGTTTTTTTTTTCAAATATAAATGGCACTAGTAAAAAACAAAAGTGGCCTTTGTAGTTAAGTTGAAGTTATTTATACAAATTTTTAACCCTATTGCCAAAATTAAAACAAGTCTTAAACATTTCACATACGAATTTCAACTTCGACTCTGCATATAAACGGGCCAACTATAAAAACTTCAATTTCATGAACGACGACTAACCCCAAATCTACGAACATACCCCAATATGTCAAAAACTTATCCGAAAGCAAAATCAAAATAAAAAATCAAACTTTGAACAAATGCAGATGGATGTACAAATTGAAAATCAGGAAAAACCATTTTTAACAATTTAATTTATTTTGTTTTATTTCTAACGTTTCAAAAAATAAATTAATTATGCGTAAAAAGTACTCAAAAATAATCTTGAACAAAATTTGTTTTTTTTTTGTTGTTGTTTTATTATCTGACAGCTAGACAGCTGCGGATGGGCAACTGCGGATACGTTTTTTTGGGAAATCGAATTTGGCTGCAGATAGCGATGCCAAAAAAACACGCCTATAGTCTCCGGTCTTAAATAACTGCGGATATGTATATCGATTAACCTTTCAAGTGTTTTGAGTGTAAAAGAAGTTAGACTGATAGGTCTGAAATCTTTGGGTTCTGTGTAACTGGATTTACCAGCTTTTGGTATAAAGACAACTTTGACTTCACGCCATGTTTTAGGGACATATCCCAATTGTAGGCTGTTATGGAATATTGTGATCAGGTATGGAATAATGAATTCACTACTTTTTTGCAGCATCAGGAGGAAGACGCCGTCTAGGCCTGGAGATTTATAAGGAGAGAAGGAGTTGATGGCCCAGATCAACTTTTCTTTCGTAATAATTTCTCTAGGAATTTCACATATTGAGTGCAAAGAGCTTGTAGAATCATTTTCCAATTCAGAGTTACAACCTGGGAAGTGGGCTTCCACCAGGAGTTTTAGACTGTCTTGACAGGATTCTGTCCATCGATTATCAGGCCCTTTTAGGGACCCTATAGAAGTATTCGTCTTGGAGAGTATTCTCCTTAGTCTCGCCGAATGGTTAGTACATTCGATAGTACTACAGAAGTTTCTCCAAGAGCTACGTTTGGCTCGTTGAGTTTCTGTCTTGAACTTTCTCTGACTGGTTTTGTAAGAATCCCAGTCACTTTACAGTCACGGTACGCCTATTATTCCTAAAAGGCTTATTGTGCCGGGGACATAGAATTCTATTAGGCGATGGTCGGAAAAAGAGATTTCATCTATAACCTTCCATTGTTCTAATTGGCAAGTATCTGAATTACTCGTCAAGGTAATATCAAGAACTTCTTCCCGTGTTTTTGTAACAAAGGTACAGGTGTTGCCTCTATTAGCTACGAGCAAGTTTTTCTCGATAATAAATTCAAAAAGGGACTCGCCCCTGGTATTAGTATCAGTGCTTCCCCATTGCACATGGTGTGAGTTAGAATCACAACCTAAAATAATATCAAATTTATTCTTACTTGCAAAAGATACCAACGTTTCAGCACAAATAATTATATACAGATATCTCATCTTCATAGAAAAAAGTGACATATGAAACTGAAAATCACCACTTTGAAGAGCTTTTAAAAAAGCTCTTTTCGATGAAAAATTTGAGAAATTTTAAAATGCTTTTTTTTCTCTTTGGAATTTTGATTATTTATTCTGTGATTCTCTTTTACGTGGTCTTTGAGAGTGAGTATCATGTGTTTTCACGGCTCTGCCTCAGACAGAGCGAGAAGATCTTTTTGTATGGATAGAAAAGAAAAAAAAATCATGGGCATAACGGTCTTGACTCTTGAGTTGGAATCGTTATTTTTCTGTATCTCTGAAATTTGTTCTTGTATTCATGTTGTGTTTTTGCATTGCAAAATCGCGCTTTAACTGTTTCTTTTTTAAGGCGGGATATATGGTAGAAAAATAGAGCTGTGTGTGTGCAGATGGATTGTGGACGTATTTAAAAATAAAAACCTGAGCAGTAAATGCATTTTTTTCCCTAATATTTTTTTCATAAGCTAGGCTCAGATTGAGATGAGGAATAAAAATATGAGGTGATCTGTGGTTTTGCAATATTGTTTGTCAATTAAAAAAATGGAAAGGCAAACAGAAAATCGTCATATTTGAAGTATAAGAGCACAAAAGAAAATAGTACTCAGATACGATTACAACTCAAGACCGTTGTGCACATATTTGTTTTTTTTTCTGTCCATAGAAGTAGACCTTGCAGCTCGAGTATTGAGTCTTCCTGGCGCACGTTTTTTGTTTCTTTCTATCAAAGGAATATACGGTTGACGCTGGTCAGTCTGCCTCAACGAGAACGATTCATTAAAAAAACAACACAAAAAACTTACTCAGTAGTTCAGTACCTACTCACAAAAGATTTATTAGAAGAGAAAGAAAGAATAAGGAATATGTACTAGTATCTACATACATATTTGGGTTGGTTTTTTGTTTTTGTTTGTTTGTTTTTTTTTGCAATTTAGTTTTGTTTTTGTTTCCTTGGATGGCGCGATTGAGTAATTGTGTGTAGGTATGCAAAAGGATTGTGAATGCATTTTAAGAAAGTAGGTAGGTACCTAGTACTACCTACCTGATCAATGAAAGAAATTTTGTTCTTTAATATTTTTTCATAGGATAGGTTAGGGTTAGGAATATACAAATGAGATCTGGTCTTGGGATATTTTTTGGAAATCAAGGAAAAAAGTTTTATTTGTTTGCGCATTGATTTGGTTTGTGTTTTTGTTTAACTGGGGTATGAAATCATGAGTATCTAATTAGGTAGGTGAAACAGGTCGGACTGGGGCAAAAGGGCCCGGGTGGCAAAATGAAAAAGGGGCACCGCTGCATACAAAAAAAAATTACAATACTACAAACATTTCTCGAAGAAGAAAAGAGATATTTAAGAGATTTAACGGATTTAGAAAGACAAGATTTAGTTCTTTTAGAAACCGTTAGAAATTTATTTATAACAAATAAACAAATGCTAAGAATTAACCTCGAAAACTGATAAAAAGCGGCATTTTCGATATTCTAACGGGATTATCTCAAAAACGTGATGTGATAAAATTTTTTTGACTTCGGATTCGGGCTCAGCACCCAAAAAACCTAGGTATAGAAAAGTATATCTTGGTGTCTGTAACAAAAACCTTGTTGACCAGTGTTATCTATAAATCAAGAACAGCGGAAACGGAGAACATTCAAATGTCTGGTTTGTCTTTGATCCATATTGCAGAACCAAATTAAATACCTTAATACCTACTAAATTGGAAAAAAAAGGAAATAAATTCCTCCTTTATTTACCTAGTTCTTTTATTTTTTATGTCTTGTAGATAAACGAAAGGAATTACACATTCTAATTTTGTTGTTGTTTCGTTTGTGTAGAGTTAAGAAAATTACTAATTTAACAATAAAATTATTTAGTGGAGTAACTGAAGCTAAAAAATGTTGTAAAGGATCTTTTCTTACAAACGTCGGTAATTTAAAAATACTCTTATCTCTATGAAAAATTGCTCGAAAAATAGCACTGCTTCCGTTTTGCTTTTAATATTTAAATTACTTAAGACTTTAATTTGTGTTTTGTTGGTTTTTTTTTTTTTTCAAAAAAAATATTCCTAAATGATATGAAAAGATTGCCTGAGTTGTTTGAAGACATTATTAAAGCGACAGAAGCAATTTTCTAACAAATTGACAAATTTCAAAATCAAGTAAACGGAAATTGAAAGCAGTGTATTTGATAAACTGGTCCCCAAACTCAGAATTTTGAACTTATCTTTCATTTCTTTCAATATTTAGTAGGTACCTACAGAAGAACGGTCACGTAGTGAGCAATTACAGTGAAATTTAAGCCCATAAAATTATGAAAATTATTATAAGATACCTAAACCATAAAAAATGATTTAGTTACATCACTAATCAATTTAATTCAGAAGATAATTTACATTACATTACATTACATATTAATCTAATCCGAAGATAAATCTACGGACTAGACACACACTACAGCTTCGGAAACTTAGTCCATTTTGCTGTTACAGCACAAGACATTAATACAACAGAGAGAAAGACAAAGAAAGAAAGAACAACAGAAACACATATAACACATAACTACGTGGCACAGAGGGGGAGACATCGTTGACAATTGTCTCATGTTATCGCACAGGTGGCTTCAGTTAAGCTGGCGATTTAGAAAAAACTTCTGAGCCGACCGTTGGGTTCGAACCCACGATGTCTGGCTCTGAAGTCATCTACTCATTCCTCTGTGCCATGGCCACCTGCAGAGATGATAATTTAATACATAGCATTTATTGATTCTGCATCAGCTACTTAGTACATTAATCAACAATATTTTTTTCGCGCAATATTCTTATATTATATCATGCATACAAAAGTGATTTATACAGGGTGATTCAGGAGTAATGTGCCAAAAAGCTAGAGCGTGTAGGTTAGGTCGAGACAAGAAAAACATCGTATGGGAGGGAGGCTATGGGAGGTATGGGAGGGAGGCCCTATTCCCCTTCCTTTAGCGGGGAGGGGCAATTTAAAAAAAAATTGACTTATTTTGGAAAAAAAAATTATTAAAAATCAAAGGTTATACTAATAATAACGTGTTACACCTTTTTGTAAAGCCAAAACCCTAGTCTTTTACAAATATTTTAAACAAAGCCATTTTATGGCACAGTTTTTGAAAAATTAATTTTTATAATAAAAATTTTGAAAAAAAAAATGGAAAAAAAAAATTTCAAAGTAATTTTTTTCAAAATTTCATGTAGTTAAGTACTAATTTAGTTTTTTAAATTCTATGCTCTTATTCATTTTTAAACAAAAAAAAAAAAAAACAAAATTGAAAAATATTTTGTGATTTTCGAAAAATTAACAAAAAACCAAAACTACTTTTTTCTAAGAAACCTCTTTATTTTTTGTTTTTACATGGCTGGACTTGTTGATAAATTAATTTATGAAACATTAACCATTCGTCAACTATTTTTTAAACATTTAGACTTAATTAAGGATACAATAAAGTGATACCGTATTGGATTAATCCTGAATTGATCAACTTTTTTCATTGATAACACCTGAAAACTTACCTGAGAATTTTTCTTACTATGTCTGGGATGCTCGCTGCCCATGGATTCTAGCTGTAAGGGTCTTAAGGCAGTATAATTGTTTTATTTTTTTTTTATAAAAAACAATGAAATAGTACTTGCGCAAGCTGTTCAAAATAAAAAAAAGGACTTTTTAAATCATTTTCTTTGATTTTTAATGGTTTCAAGAGAATCATTTTTTCCTAGATAACATTTGAATTCTTATCCTTCGTATTTGCCATTTCTTGTCCTCGATTGATCTTTTGGATTTACATTATTATTTGTTATTCAATTTCCATTAAGAAATTGCCTAAAACCCCTTAAAGCTAGAATCCATGAGCAGCGGGCACCCCAGACATAGTAAGAAAAATTCTCAGGTAAGTTTTCAGGTGTTATCAATGGAAAAAGTTGATCAATTCAGGATTAATCCAATACTGTATCACTTTATTGTATCCTCAATTAAGTCTGAATGTTTAAAAAATAGTTGACGAATGATTAATGTTTCATAAATTAATTTATCAACAAGTCCAGCCATGTAAAAACAAAAAATACATGAAATTAAAAAAAAAATTACTTTGAAATTTTTTTTCAAAATTTTTATTTTAAAAATTAATTTTTCAAAAACTGTGCCATAAAATGGCTTTCTTTAAAATGTTTGTAAAAGACTAAGGTTTTGGCTTTACAAAAAGGTGTAACACGTTATTGTGTTACACCCCCCCCTCCCATACGATTTTTTTCTTGTCTCGACCTAACCTACACGCTCTAGCTTTTTGGCACATTACTCCTGAATCACCCTGTATAATTGAATATGAATAAAAAAAAAGTTTCAAAAAAATTCAAAAATTTTTGAGAAACCCGACCTTTTCTATAAAAGGTTTATTTTGGTCCTAAAGCAAATTTTCCCTCTACGGAATCACTCTTAGTTACCAATTTTCAAGTAGGAAAATCGCTACAGATCGAGATAGAGGCAGACAGTCAAAATTATTGCGAGACCCAATCTTCGATTTTTGTTATCTCGAGTTCGATTTTTTTACAAATTCTTAACTTTTCCGTAAATCGTAAACCGCAAGTAAAAAAATGAATTTAAATTTAAAAGAATATTTTTTGGAAAAAAAAAATTAATTGAAAAAAAACGTTTATTGCAACTGAAAAAAAATGCATCAATAAAAAATTGTATAAGGTACAACAGAAAAATATTTTCATTAAAAAAAATAATTATTTCAACTAAAATTGTAAGAAGTTCGACGAATATTAAAAATGAACTATTTATTGCCCACACCCCCACACTTTGCATTGATTTGTTTTTTCTATGGAGAATTTTTTTTTATTTGCAATAGGTACAATTTTTTTAAGGCCAAATATTGTTTTTGTCAATAAAGATGGTGCAATAGTATTTTTTTAATGCAAAACATTATCAAGTTGCAGTAAATATTTGTTTTAAAAAAGATTTTTTACAACCCTGCTTTATTTTTTTTATTTCTTGCTTCCATGTTCCATAAAAAAAAATAAAGTTCACCTGGATGAATGCAAAAACATGAATAGAATTCGCCAATTCATTCACTCTTCTCTATCTAAGAACCTGCTTACCTACCTATCCATCTACTTAAATTTTCACAGACCCATACACACCAGACACCACACTTGTTTGCACAACGTAGCGAACACACAAGTATCTTGTCTATGGGCCGCCTTATGCACGCAGACGTCATGACGCCCAACGACATCGGCCTTATGTATGTATACGCAAATACCCATACTATGCTCATGTTTATATTTCACCAACAATCTGATCGGTGCCCAGTGCCCATGAAATCTCAAAACCAGCCGACACTCTTATAAAATATTTTCAATTACATACAGTTTATGTACCTACATATCGTCGGCGTAAAGCAAAATTGTTGTACGCCGACGATATCTATTTGAAATATTTCACAGCAGCTGATTGCTTAGAAAGTCAAAGACGAATTGAAATCACTTCTATCTCTGTCTACCCACAAGCACTCCTTTTTTTTATTTTCGCGGGAGAGTGAGTAAGTTCATGGTCGTTAAGAGATCCTTTCTTATTGTTCTCTTTTTAAATTAAAAAAAAAGCTTTTTTGTCGGCTGAAAAATTCTCTTCTCCTTTTTGATTCAAATTTAAAAAGCTCTTGTCGGCTGAAATGTGTCGGCTGGAAAAAATTTTGATGACCATTTTTTTCTATGGGATGCGATATCTGTATATAATTGTCTGTGGTTTCAGTGATATCTGCTGGTGGTCCTTCTGTACCGTCATACGGCATGTAAGTGGACGAGAGGATGAGCATTGGGAGCCCATCGCGCTCCAATTTTACCGTAGTCTGGTCAATGTTGCTGTAAGTAGTTAGAAGAAAAAGATTAAACTGTTTCTTAGCTACTATGCATGTTCTAGGGTTACTATTTTGACTGTCAAGATTTGACTTGTACAGCAGTAGTTCTTTAGAGTGTGGACCCTTGATATTCCTTCTTACAACCCAGGGTTCCTGTATCAGGGCTACGTCGTATTGTCTACTCTCCATGAGGTAGACAAGGTTAGCGGTTGCGGCTTTACTATGATGAAGATTGATTTGTAAGATTTTCAATTCCATTTATATAATAAAGTTTAAGTTCATCGCTTTACTATCTTGACCACTTCCCACTCTTTGCTCAAGAGATCACTATTCAGAGATAGGATGTATCTCTCAAGCCGTTCGCTGGGAAGGGTCGGGCCTTTGACCAACAGCTTTCCAAGAGGTCTGTTGAGATCTTTTATCTCCTTTACGTCAATGAGACGTAATTCGGCGCCTTGCCATGGAGCTGACGTTTTCTGTATGAACTCCCGGAGCCATTCGAGAGTCACGTCGTTCTCACAGTCCATCACCTTGAAACCATGGACAGTCTTAAGGTTACCGAAGAGTGGAACTGTCCAGCTCTTGACGATAGCCTCATTGACTTCTTCCAGGATTCTTAGTTCAAGGAGAAGCCATTCATCCTCAGTCAGCTTGCGTGTGGGCTTACCATAATCAGCTATAGCGACTTGGTGGCCTTTTGCGCTAGCCCGGGAGGTCTTGAATTTCTTCTTCGTCTTGTTAGGCGAAGAGTTGGTTGGTGAATCAGTCTCATTCCTAGTTCTTTTGGAGGAGCTAGGTGTGTCTTTGATTCCTTGCTCTGCCGCTGCACGCAAACGCTGTTGGGATTTGTCCAGTGCAATTCGCTCTTTTGCCGTAAGGGACTCTGGAGTCCTTTTGGCAAAGCGACGGACAATCTTTTCAGCGTTGCGATTCTGACGGCGGCGTAACATTTTGCTGATCGCTTTAGCTTTTCGCTGTCTGGTCCTTTTGTTGATGACCGTAGCTAGGCAGTCCGTAAGGTATTAAAATATCCAAATAGTCGACTGCCTAAAATGTAAGCTGGAGAAACTATGCTAGAATCGACGTACTGGGTAAAAGGCTGGATCAGCTTATTTAGATTGACCGGATAGCCCAGTCATTTTAGTCATTTTTAAGCCCAATCTGCGGAAAAATTCCTACTGGGCTGAATTTTGGTATACAGCTTAATGACGGCTTTGTTATGAAGATGTGAAAAATCGACATTGATATCGTGTCCGCATTAAGAGTTATAGGGGTCAAAAGGTCACAAAAACTGGTTTTTCACGATTTTCAGCAAAACGGTAAGTCTTATCAAAAAATTTTCAATGCAAGAATTGTAGACCAGATTATTATATATAAAAAAAGTCATGACACTTTATTTCCTAAGACCCACCGTTTCTTAGGTATAACGATTCAAAAAGTTGAAGTTTAGTTGTAATCGTCATAATCCTATTCCTGAAAAAAAACTCCTAACTGAAAAGTTCCTGAAATTTCATTATTTTTTTAGCTTGAATTTCGTTCCTCAACTGTTAAGAATATGGGGAAACCAAACAAAAATGGAAATTTTCGACATTTTTCCGATTGGGGCCCTTCTCCCGAAACCATTTCCCTGG
Organism: Episyrphus balteatus; assembly: GCF_945859705.1. Lineage (NCBI taxonomy): Eukaryota > Metazoa > Arthropoda > Insecta > Diptera > Syrphidae > Episyrphus > Episyrphus balteatus. Next base: position 59,484,381 of record NC_079135.1, on the reverse strand, counting down.
GAATTTTTGTTTAGAATATGTCTGAAAATATACAGGGTGTGCAATAGAGAATGGACAACCCTAAAACGACTTATAGCTACACTTATGATTGTTCTAAAAACAGATAGAAAAAAGTTCTATCGCAACCAGTTCATAAAATATGGACTTTTTTTCGTTCAGTGTATTTTAAATTTTATCATCTTACGTTTTCGTTCACTACAACCACGAATGAATGAATTTTATTTATTTCTTTTTTTTATAATTTTCTACAATAATTGGATGAGTACATAAACACTTTAAAAATTTCATAGCTATTGCACATTTTCGTAAAAAAAATTTTGAAATCTGTTTTTTGATGCAAAATGTAAAAAAAGTATTTAATGAAAAATTTTAAACACCTGTGGTATAAAATAAATCTATAGAAACCTAGGTGGCCAACTTTCTTAAAAATATTCTGCAGAATATTTTAAAGAAAGTTGGCCACCTAGGGTGTGCAATTTTGGTATACAGTAAATCTATAAAATAAATCTATAGAAACCTAGGTGGCCAACTTTCTTAAAAATATTCTGCAGAATATTATTATTATTATTATTATTATTATTATTGTTGTTGTTGTTGTTTTTTCTGTCTCCTTAATGGGTGGTTAAATACATTTTGGTGGCCTTAGCCAAATACAAAATATATAGAGGTAATATTTCTGTTAATTAATATTAAGGGTTTTACGTGTTATGTGACAGGTATCGATTATAACAGACTTCTGCATAGCATCTATGATGTTCTTGTTCAATCCAAGTGTGTTTATACTTTCCAGGGTGTTTTTGTCAACCACTCCCTCTGCGCTTATTACAACAGGTAATATTTTAACTTCCGTAAGATTCCAATTCCGTTTTGTTTCCACAGCTAGTTCGACGTACCTACTGCATTTCTCGACATGAGTACGGTTAATGTTTCTTGTTGCTGGAATTGCAACATCGATAAAAATTGCCTTCTGTTGCTTTTTGTCCAGAACAGTGATATCAGGGCGATTATGGAGCCTTGTATGATCGGTGTAAATAGTCCTATCGTAGTAAATTTTTACGTTTTCGTTTTCTACTACCGATGTAGGGTCATACTTGTAGTATGGTGTCTTCTCATGATGGATTTTGTGTTTTTCGAGGAGTTTCATATGAAGAATTTTAGCGACGTTGTTGTGTCTTCTCGTGTACTCATTTTGAGCTAAGCTTGTGCATCCTGATATTATGTGGTCTATTGTCTCAGGTAGATTGCCACACCTACGGCATTTATCATCGGTAATATTAGGATCCTTTATGACATATTTCATATAATTCTTCGTTGGAATAACTTGGTCTTGTATTGCAATCATAAATGCTTCGGTTTCAGCATACAGGTTGCCATTCAAAAGCCATTTGTGTGACATAAATTTATCAACATTTTCGGCGTGAATAGCTCTGTAATACCGTCCGTGAATAGGTTTGATTGCCCAATTTTGTTCCCTAACACTCTTGTCTTCATATTGCCGTTCGAAGTGTCCACTTAAGTTTAAGGGAGTTAGGTTTTTATCTGCTTCTGTTACTGTTTTTATGAGTGTAGATCTTTGCGATTTGAGGTGGAAGTAATCCCGAAGTGATTGCACTTGATTGTCATGTAGGGTTTGCAAATCAACCAGACCTCTTCCACCTTCTTTACGTGGTGTTATCATCCTCTCAACACACGATTTTGGGTGATGGAATTTATAATGGGTGAGCATCGTTCTGATTTTTCTCTGTAGCGATTGAATTTCGGTCACTGTCCACTTAATAATTCCAAAACTGTAGGACAGTATTGGAACTGCGTAGGTGTTAACTGCTTTAATTAAATTTTTACCGTTAAGGTTTGTTTTTGCAATTTTATGGATTCGTGCCTTGAATTCTTTCATTAAACTTGTTTTCACAGTTTTGACATCTATACGATTATTTTGTACCATGCCAAGGTATTTGTAAAGTTCATTTTCATCCATTTCTTTTATTTCCAGGGTTTCTCGATTTTCAGATTTTGTAATTTTTCCTTTGTTGATGCGTATTGTTTTGCACTTATCCAAGCCAAACTTCATATTAATGTCATCACTGAACATGGATACTATTTCAATTAGCTGTTCCAGGCTTTGTTTCGTTGAGCTATACATTTTAAGGTCATCCATGTATAGAAGATGGCTCAGGACTTCTTGAGTAGAGTTTCCTCTTATTTTAAATCCATATTTACTATTTTTTAATAGATTGCTAAGTGGATTAAGTGCAATACAAAACCAGAGAGGTGAAAGACAATCGCCCTGAAAGATTCCGCATTTAATTTTGATTTCAGCTGTTTTAATATAAGTTGATTTGGATGATATTTGAATACTTGTCTGCCAATGTGTCATATTGTGCTTCAAGAATTCGATTAGCGTTGGATGTATTTTATAGATTTTCAAACTTTGAATAAGCCAGCTATGTGGAACACTATCAAAAGCCTTTTGATAATCTATAAAGCAGGCATGTAAATTTCTCGTTTGTCTAGTTGTTTGCTCCAAAACAACCTGATCTATGGTTAATTGTTCTTTACAACCCTTAGCATATTTACAGCACCCCTTCTGTTCTTCGCATAAGATATTGTTTTGCGTTAAATGATTATTAATAATGAGGCTGAGACTGGCTGTCATAATTTTATAGATGGTCGGTAAACATGTTATTGGACGTCCGTTCGCTGGGTTACCCCTGAAACCTTATTATTATTATTATTATTATTATTATTATTATTATTATTATTATTATTATTATTATTATTATTATTATTATTATTATTATTATTATTATTATTATTATTATTATTATTATTATTATTATTATTATTATTATTATTATTATTATTATTATTATTATTATTATTATTATTATTATTATTATTATTATTATTATTATTATTATTATTATTATTATTATTATTATTATTATTATTATTATTATTATTATTATTATTATTATTATTATTATTATTATTATTATTATTATTATTATTATTATTATTATTATTATTATTATTATTATTATTATTATTATTATTATTATTATTATTATTATTATTATTATTATTATTATTATTATTATTATTATTATTATTATTATTATTATTATTATTATTGAGTTTCTTAATTTCTCAACCTCTATGAGGTTGGAAAATACCTATCCCGGGCTATGCCAAGGGATTAGGCTCTGTATTATATCATATAAAAAGTGTTGCGTTATTGCAGGAATCTTCTTACTATATTGCATGTTGCTAGTAAAACTGCTTTTTGCATCGACTCCAAATTATGCTCCATATTTATTTTCTTAAGAGTTTGTGTGAGGCTTTTTGGAATCAATCCTGTGGCGGAGATGACGATCGGATTAATCTTTACTTTTCTGGCTACATACATTTTTTGAAGTTCATTCGCCAATTCGGTGTACTTGTTAATTTTTGTACTGATGGTTGTTTGAATATTATGGTTTAGTGGAATCGCTACATCATATATATCGATTGTTGTTTTAGTGGAATCGCTACATCATATATATCGATGTTGTTTTCCATTTTGTCAAACAAAACTATATCAGGCCTATTTGCAAGTATAGTTCTATCCGTGATTATAGTTCGATCCCAGTACAGCACTGCATTCAGATTTTCCAGGACAGGCGGTGGTTCATATTTGTAGTATGGTGTATACTTGGATATTAGCTTGTAGCGCAATGCCAAGTCTTGGTGAAGGATTTTTCCAACATTATTATGCCTGTTGGTATAGTCATAGCTGGAGAGGGTGGTACAGCCAGCTATGACGTGATCAATAGTCTCCCTCACAGAGCCACATCTTCTACAGCTATCACTAGCAATGTCTTCTCTCATTACAAATTTCCTATAGTTTCTGGTTGGTAATATCTTATCCTGAACGGCAATAACGAATCCTTCAGTTTCTGCATAGAGCTCACCTTTTCTGCACTATTACGCGACTTAACTTAGAAAAAAAGTAACACTTTTGGGAGTATTATGTAACAAATGGCGTCAAAAAGTTAATTATACAATTTATTTTTGGCTAGGAATTAAATATACAGTATTATTAAAAAAACAAAACCGACTTCCATAACTATAACTTTCGGGTTGGAATTAAATTTACAAAATAACCCAAACGAGTTAAATTTTTTCATTTTTGTACACTTTGGGTCGAATATAACCCATGTTGGTCATACCAAAATGCTGCCTGACAAAATGATTCTTGGCTAAGTTTCTAAGGACTTCTTATAATATTCCTTACAACATTCTTTATATATGACTTGACTTCTTTCAGTCTCAGGGAGCTCAACCTGTTCGGAATTCTTCAGATCATTTTTTTATTATTTTGACGTCCAATTACATGACCGTTGAATTTTGCAAAACTTGCTATGTAATCTCAATGCGACGTATTTTATCGTATTAAATATTATTGTCTCAATGATATTGGAATTAGAAATTTTTGATATCTCAAGATCTTAGTGGTCCATATGACATAACTAATAGTTTCTATAAAGCAAATTCTAGTTTGCGCTTCTGATTTGGATAAAAAAGCAACATATTACGAAAAATATATATTTCGAATTGAACATCAAAAAAGAATTCTATTGAAAATTAGTTTTTAAGACTTTCACGTTTTGCATTTCACTTTTCGCGCATTCATTTGCCGAAAGTGAAATTAGGTGTTCTGCATTTTTTCACTCATTAATTTCTGATCGAATTCAATTCACTTTGTTCTGTTCGTGAATTTGGGCCTTTTTAATGAATCTGCAATTTTTGGACAAAATATAATCAAAACTTATATTTTTATTGTTTTGTAATGTTTATTTAATTAAAAATACATAAAACATATGAGGCATGACATATCATAGGCAATTCATCGCTGACTCTGTGTTTGCAACCTTATTCGCTTTACACTTTACCTAATTCATTTTTCTTTTAAAATTTGCAATAACATCGCCCATGTTCTGCATTTCAATTAGGTACATATTTGATTTGTCTCGCAAAATGTGTCATCTTATTTTTTTTTTATTATTCTGCTTTTTTTCCATTAAAATTGCATCCATGTTCAAAGCAGCAGTATCTTCACTTTAGAAACAAAATAAAAATGGAAGATCCTTTAGTTTTGACAGTTCGAAGCAATTTCGAAGTTTTCGAAATCGATATGAAGAATATGATATTTCATTTCACGTGAAATTGAAAAGTGATTTCAATTCACTATCGGTTGGATTGCGGAACATGGGCGTTTATGTATATAAAAAATAGTGATGAGTATATCTCAAAAACTAGACGTGATAGGTTCTGTAAAAAGTTTTGAATTCCGCACATGACAAAGTTCGAAAGAAATAAAGAGTTTTTTTTTAGAGATGACCCAACTCCTTGCTGTTTGTGTAAAATGTTTGGGACAAAAGAACTTTGAAATAACACTAGGTACTTTGAATGTGAAAGGAGGAGACAGTAGTACGAAGCTGTTGAGACCAGTAAAATGCTACTATACCACTTTCAGTATCGCAGCACAGCGCTTCCCTCTCGATCAAAGATGAATAAAAAATAATAGGAACATCTTTCGTACATTAAGGTACCCTCTAAAAAGAGGTTGTCTGTAAAGCCGGTTTACGGACGATGATTTACGTGATAACGTCATAAGAAAACAGGTCGTGTCCTTTTGTTTAAACAAATGATCTAAAAATTATTTATTTGTCAACTTTCTTGTAAAAAAATTATAAGATAAAAATCTTATAATACGAAGTAGTACGAAGCTGTTGAGACCAGTAAAATACTACTATACCACTTTTAGTACCGCAGCACAGCGCTTCCCTCTCGTAGCCCAGTAATTTTAAGCATTTTTTACCTCAATCTGCGGAAAAATTCCTACTGGGCTCGATTTTGGTATAGACCTTCGTTACGGCGTTGTTATGAAGATGTTATAGAGGTCAAAAGGTCGCGAAAATCAGTTTTTCGCATATATCTCGTGACCTGTTGCTCGGAAGTCAATACTGCCGTGCTAAGCAAAAAGGGCGCATATCCATTTTTGTAGTTTTGAGATAAATGCATTTTACTGAAAAAGGAAAGAGTTGAGAATTGTATATATGTGCTCAGTTTCAAAAGTTATTTTGAGCAACTTGTAGTAGGAAATATACATATTTTTTTTTACACAGTAATAATATAATATTCAAGCTTCCGAAATGCGTAAACAATTTTTTTTTTAAATTCTTAGTGTTAGAAAAAAAATGCATTTTTCTATTAGGGAATACAGCGGAGAAATATCGTTGTGCTCATCTTCATTGACTATTTTGAGCCACTTGGAATTGGAAATGCGATTTTTTTAGTTAACATATAAATGAGGCATTGTTTCTGGAAGTCAAATATACCCTTAACTCAATTTTGGATTTTTGGCTCATACGCCCTTTTTGCTTAGTACGGCAGAATAAGGGTCTATGGGAAATCTGTTTGTCATAAAATTATCTACAAATATTGCCTTATGCATTTTTCTGTAAATCCAACCGATTTCGGACTATATTATAACGTAGACATTCAAACTACAGAAATTTGTTCAAAGTTTCGATATGACTCTTAGAAGTAGTCTAAGATTGATTTGGGGTGTTTTGACCCTCAAATGTTTTTACCCTGAGACCAAAACGTCTCAGGGTAGTTAATTTTGACCTGAGGGTCAAAATTAATTGCTAAGATTTTATTAAATAGTTAGTTAGTAGCTAAATAACTTAGTTAGTTAGTTAGTTAGTAAGTTAATTTGAATATCGATTACAAGTGAAACTTATAAAAACGTATTAATAAAAAGCAAAAGAGATTACACATGTATTTTTCAGTATTCAAATACTGAATTCTTCACTCTTAAATAAAACAAACCTATTATTACGTATCATGTATTATGCCTACGCTTGAAACAGCTCTATTCCGAAAACGGTTGGATTTACAGAAAAATGCATAAGGCAATATTTGTAGATAATTTTATGACGAACAGATTTTCTATAGACCCCTATTGACCTCCGAGCAACAGGTCACGATATATATACGAAAAACTGATTTTCGTGACCTTTTGACCTCTATAACTTCTAACGCGGACGCGATATCAATGTCGATTTTTCACATCTTCATAACAACGCCGTAACGAAGGTCTATACCAAAATCAAGCCCAGTAGGAATTTTTCCGCAGATAAAACCTAAAATTACTGGGCTATCGATCAAAGATGAATAAAAAATAATAGAAACATTTTTGTACATTTGGGTACCCTCTAAAAAGTGGTTGTCTGTAAAGCCGGTTGACGGACGATGATTTACGTGATAACGTCATAAGAAAACAGGTCGTGTCCTTTTGTTTAAACAAATGATCTAAAAATTATTTATTTGACAACTTTCTTGTAAAAAAAATTATAAGATAAAAAATCTTATAATACGAAGTAGTACGAAGCTGTTGAGACCAGTTAAATGCTACTATACCACTTTCAGTACCGCAGCATAGCGCTTCCCTCTCGATCAAAGATGAATAAAAAATAATAGAAACATTTTTCGTACATTTAGGTACCCTCTAAAAAGTGGATGTCTGTAAAGCCGGTTTACGGACGATGATTTACGTGGTAACGTCATAAGAAAACAGGTCGTGTCCTTTTGTTTAAACAAATGATCTAAAAATTATTTATTTGTCAATTTTCTTGTAAAAAAAATTATAAGGTAAAAAATCTTACAGTGAAGTACTTAAGCTAAAGATTAAGACCTTATATATTTATGTATATCTGTACGTTTTGTAGAAAAAACCGAATAACTTTTTGAATCCTATCATAATTTACAAGAAAAAGCTGAAAGAAATACCTTTTCTTTCTTTTCTCATTATATCAATTTTTTTTATATAAAAAGCTTACACAAAAATTACGCCATTTTTTTAAAGCTGATGAACAGAACACTTAAAATCGCTACATGGAATGCAAACGGTCTTTAACAACATTTATCCGAATAAAAAATCTTTTTTGACCCAAAACATATCGATATTTGCCTGGTGTCCGAAACTTGTTTCTCCAATGTGCAAAGTCTAGACAATGTAATAGAAAACTATTCATGTTACCACGCACCACATCCAGGTGACAAGGCAAGTGGTGGATCGGTTCTTGTAAAAGAAAGCTTAAAACATTATGAAGAAACCAAGTTTATACTAATGAAAATATGCAAGTAAAAACTATTAGTATTGGTATGAAAAAGAAAGAGTTTAAGATAGCAGCTATATACTGCCCACCAAGGCGTTCCCCCACAGAAGATGACTATTCAGATCTATTAAATCTTCTTGGACATAACTTTCTTATTGGTGGAGACACCAATGTAAAACACACCCATTAGGGTTCAAGACTTATATCAACAAAAGGCAAAAGACTTTACTAAGCAGCCCGTAAATACAATTGCGATTTGCGAATTCTATTCCTCCAGATCGCCAACTTACTGGCCTTCCGATACTAACAAAATACCAGACCTAAAAGAATCAAACGAAATCACTTAGTGTCGAAGGTAATTATGACCTGTCATCAGATCATACTCCAGTGATTCTATCACTTAGTGAATCGAAAGTAATAGAAAAAAGTAATCCAAAGTTTGTAAACAAGAAAACAAACTGGAATTAATTTAGGCTTTTAAGTTCTATAAATCTATGATCTCCCATGGATACAATCGAGCGAAAAGCGAATTGACCATGAAGTGGAACAATTTATTGCTGATGTGCAACAGGCCGCTGAAGAAAGTACTCCAACATTTTCTAATAGAAGACAAAATGAAATAAAATATCCTTAAGAGATAAGAGAGTTGATAATAGAGAAAAGAAGAGCTCGAAGAAAATGGCAAAATACTAGATTTCCTGATGGTAAAACAACGTTCAACCGTATAAGCAACAATCTTAAAAAACAAATTTACAAATTCAAAAATGATTCACTCAGTACATTCCTGAAGAATTTAACGACTGATGCTTCAACCGATTTTTCGAAAAGACCACAGTTACAAAACTCGCCCTTGAAATCTCAAGATGGGAAATGGATAGAGCTGTAGCAAATCGTATGTATTCGTTACTAAAATGCGGGTATCTGCTTCAGTAACGAGTAACGAAACGTTACTTTCTAAACAGTATCGTTACTCGCATGTTTCGTTACTGGGTACTGAAGTAACGAAACATACGAGATACGAAATATAAGAGTAACGACCCCATTCCAATTTCAATACTAAATCATCCGATATATGAGATACGAAACGAAGTGATACACTCAATTTGGCGCATTTAGCATCTCGTATTGATATCATTACCGTAGTCGGAATGCTAACTCCAGATAATTATCTGGAGTTTACTTTTGTCTCGATAAAAACAGTAGTGTTAAGGTATAGTTGAGTTATCGATAATAATAATTTATACAGAAGTATTAAAAGAGACGTTTTAGTATTTTCTCTATGTGGCCGAAATATACCCATGCCGAAACCAATGTGTTCATGACCTTTTTGTTAATGGTCTTGAAATGTAGCTTAAGAATGTATAAAAGTGTTTTGGTTTTTGAAAAAAATTTTTAATATTCATAGCAAAATTTTCAACTAAAAAAAAAAATCCGAGAAAACGAGGTTTGAAAATCACTGTCAATAGAAAAAAAAAATGAAAAATTGTTGGACATGGTTGTATTGAAGTGCTAATATTCCGAGATCTGCGCGATGTTCTTTTGAAATAAAGGTCTCTAAAGAATTGTGATAAGATTACGGAACGGATATAAACAAAAAATTACCAAAGTTTTGTCGAAAAAATAGAAAAAAATAAAAAAAAGTTTCCACGTTTCATTAAAAAAAAATCGAAAAAAAATCAGTATAGCTACCTTCAAACTCTTATAACATGAGAACGCCGCAACTTAAATTAATGTTTATGGCTTTAAAATGTAGCTTAGGTTATACAAATAGTTTTTGGTTTTTTTCAAAAAAAAATTTTTTTCACTCTTATACCAACGTACGAAACATACTTAAAATACCAAACATACGAAACGTATAAAATACATGAAATATACGAAAAGTACGAAGCATGCGAAAGTAACGAAAGTAACGAAACATACGAAACATGCGAAACATACGAAACACACGAAGCATACGAAATATACGAAGCATACGAAAGTAACGAGGAACGATATTATTGATGCGGGTACTAGTATCAAAAGTAACGTATACATGCGGGTACTCATTTTGTCGTTACTTTTACAGCCCTAGAAATGGATCGGTAACACAAAAGATAAAGCTAACCTTTTCGCTGAGCATCTTGCGAATGTTTTTAAGCCATACCCATCAAACACGGCTGAAAATAGCTTACAGTTTATTGATAAGATAGATGAAAGTAAAATTCCAATTGTAAGAATAAAAGAAATAAAAAGTATGTGTTTACATCAACTATCACTTAGCAAAATCATAGAAGAAAGAAGGTTAATTCCAAATCATCAGTTTGGCTTTAGGTCCTACCCTGTATTTACTATACACAAGGGGTATCCCTTTTGCTAATCACACCATAAGGGCTACTATTGCAGATGATACCGCAATTTTGGTACCCGACAAATGTGTCTCTAAGGCAGCAGTAAAACTACAAAATGCCGTCCACACAGTCAGAGATTGGACCGAAAAATGGCGTATCAAACTCAATGAAACAAAATCTTCACATATAAACTTTACAAATAAAAAGATAAACAATATTCCAATATTCATTAATAATCAAGCTGTACCTTACGCCAATACGGCCAAATACCTTGGAATGACTTTGGATGCAAAGCTAAAGTGGAAAGAGCACATCAAAAAGAAAAGAGAAGAACTAAACTTGAAATATAGAAAAATGTACTGGTTACTTGGTAACAACTCTGATTTATCAACCCAAAACAAAATAATGCTGTATAATCAAGTACTAAAGCCTGTTTGGACCTATGGAATCCAATTATGGGGCTGTTCAAAGAAAACAAAAACCGAAATCAGCCAAAAATTCCAAAACAAAGTCCTTTGTGGAATAGTTAATGCACCTTGGTACATAAGAAATAGCGATCTACATCGTGACTTACAAATAGAAATGGTTACAGAAGTTGTTAAAAAATACGCTGTATCGCACAATCAGAGACTGCAAAGTCATACTAATTCTGAAATGGAGTCCGTCCGAACCATATTCGGAGATTAAGAAGAACCAAGCCTCATGAGCTTATGGTATACAATACATGGGAAAGTATTAAACATGGAAAAGCGTAAAAGGTATACAAATAATTTATTGAAAACAATGATTTTTAATGAAAAAAGTGAAAAAATCATTAAATTCATTTTTTTATATAAATTGTATACTATCTGAAAGCCTATTATTGATTCAGCTCAAAATATTCATATCAACCATGTCTGCACGACATCTACAAAAAGAGCTAGAATTTTTTGAACCCAATCAGTTTTCATCAAAAAAGGCAAAAATATGAACATTTTGTATCGTCTCACGCCATGTTATATCATAAGAATGCCTATATTTCACCTTTCATATGACGCTTCAATCATATTTCTACGATGCCTACAAAAAAAGTTAGAATTTTTTAAATTCAATTCAATTTAACATTGTGTAGCTTGTAGTAAATGTTCCGTTATGTTTTATATATCAAATGAAATGTAATGTTTTCATACTCAATTAAATAATTAAATTTGTATATGCTCTAGATCAAAAGAAAGAACGTGTTGAAAAATAGAACTTTATTTTACCGTTATCTCAAAATTGTGACTACAAAATTTATTGAAATTTTGCAAAAATATAGTCCTGCCTATTATATCTTCAGTATAAATTTCATTTATTTATCTGTTGAAGAAAAAAAGATAAAAATAAAAAACGGTTAAGAACGGTCAAAAAACTTGGGACAAACAAACTTGTTTTTCCCGTTTTTCGGTCAAAAATAATTTTAAAATACCCAGTTTTTTGCACATGCATGCGCACATGACTAGATGTATGTATAAGTTTGAAATTTTTTGAATGCTACGAAAAGTTTCAAAAAGTAAAAACCAACTCAAAAATACACCAAAAAAGGAGGTGTTTTTCAAAAATTCATATTTCGAAACGCAGAGACTTAAAAAAATACGTACCAGACCGCTATTTTCCTTTTTTATTATTTTTCGAATGTTATATCATAAGAATGCCTATATTTCACCTTTCATATGACGCTTCAATCATATTTCTACGATGCCTACAAAAAAAAGTTAGAATTTTTTAAATTCAATTCAATTTAACATTGTGTAGCTTGTAGTAAATGTTCCGTTATGTTTTATATATCAAATGAAATGTAATGTTTTCATACTCAATTAAATAATTAAATTTGTATATGCTCTAGATCAAAAGAAAGAACGTGTTGAAAAATAGAACTTTATTTTACCGTTATCTCAAAATTGTGACTACAAAATTTATTGAAATTTTGCAAAAATATAGTCCTGCCTATTATATCTTCAGTATAAATTTCATTTATTTATCTGTTGAAGAAAAAAAGATAAAAATAAAAAACGGTTAAGAACGGTCAAAAAACTTGGGACAAACAAACTTGTTTTTCCCGTTTTTCGGTCAAAAATAATTTTAAAATACCCAGTTTTTTGCACATGCATGCGCACATGACTAGATGTATGTATAAGTTTGAAATTTTTTGAATGCTACGAAAAGTTTCAAAAAGTAAAAACCAACTCAAAAATACACCAAAAAAGGAGGTGTTTTTCAAAAATTCATATTTCGAAACGCAGAGACTTAAAAAAATACGTACCAGACCGCTATTTTCCTTTTTTATTATTTTTCGAATGACGTTTTTCAAATTGTCAAAAAAAAATTTCCTCTTTCTATAATCACTACTTTGTCAAAGGTCTACCTCATGTTTAAAAAAAAAAATATTTATTGCATGGTTTCATATTTTTTTAGAATTTTTCCAATACCACTGTCAGCCTACCAACAAATTAGTCTATCGATTAAAAAAAATTCAATTTTATACAACGTCGCGTTTAGAAAATAGCCAAAATGACGGAATTTTTAAAATTCCTTCATTTGTTTTCAACTTTAGGATAATGTCTAAACAAAATTTTTGTATCTCTAATAGTATATTTTTAACTTTGAATTGAAATTTTTGCCGCACTGCTAAAAATTTCAATTGGAACGGGAGAAAATGGCGTCACTTTTTCGTGGATGCTGCCATGGTCCATCGATTTTTTAAGATGTTATCACGTCAAAAAACATCCAACACTCTTAAGGGAACACAACGCCTATGTTATTATAAGTTATTATAGGTTAGTTTTTAGGTCTATCACAGCAACATCTCATCGACTAACGTTATTTAACAAACCACAATCACCGTGTCAAACCAGAAGAAAATATGATAAACAATGAACAGTAAACCTTTTTTTGAACTTTTTCCGACCTTGCGCTCTTGTGAAACACTTACCACCGCACAATGGGACCAAACGAACCAAAACCATCTCAAAATTGGTTTTAAAAATTTTTGTTAATTTCAAAAATGTAATGATTGTTTAACATAATAGTAATGTGCGCAATTATGATAGCATACATTTAGTCTAAGAGCCGGCAGCATATTTTGGCAGTTTTGATATAACCGAAATTCGAGTGTGCACAATGCACTCCACATACATATCTAGATATGCATCACAGTATGTCAACGGAAAAAGTCTGGCAGTGATCTTTTTCAGCTTTCCCTTACCAGGCGCATCCAAAGTGCAGCAAAAAATCAACTTTTGGCGTTTTGGTATAACCGAATAAATAATACACCAAAAATCATAAAAAATCCCCTGATTTCGAAACTGTGGGTACCGCAAGTTTCTTTTTCAGCTTCCCCCCCCCCCCCCCCCCCAGACCGCTTCAAAGCATTTTTAAGTGCATTTTTCTAATAAAAAACCTACTTACTTATTTTATGTTAGGTATAACCGTATGATGGTAACAAATTAATATTCTATGTCTATTCCAGGTCTAGAAAATATAATTTTTAGCCAGCTATTTTTCAGCCTTCCCTCTGCCAGACACCCTTAAAGGTTTCCCAAACAGGTTTTTCCATACAAAAGACACCTAGTTTCTGTTTTTTTCTTATAAAATTGAAATAATATTTTTTTGTTTAGAGTAACCATATGATGGCCAAATATTAACTTTCTCTGCCTTTTCCTGATTTATTAAATGTAAGTTTAACCAGTTTTGTTTCAGCCTACCCTCTGCCAGACGCCCTAAAAGGTATCTCAATAGTACGGGATAGTTAGATTTTGCTATATGGGGGTCTGGGAAAAAATCCGAAATGCATTTTGACTTCAGGGCTCGAAAGGCATAAAGACACGAGTCTTATGTCGAATTCCTTTCAATGCAAAAATCGAATTTTCGGCGATCTCGAAGCGAATTTTTTCTGAAAATCATGTTCCATAGAAAAAAAATTCGCCTCAAACGAAGCAGAATTCGAATTTTTTTTAATCCTTCTTTTTTGAGAGATTTACATGGATTTGCACACACACTTGGAACATTTGACATTTCTCAAACGTCAAGCTGAAAGATTCCTTCGTGTTGTTTGTTTATTTGAGAATACCAACTTCAAATAAAGAGTAAATTATAATGGAATATCGTGTTTTTATTGCGGAAAATATGAAATACATAAAAAAAAACAATGTGCGATCAAAATATAATTTTTCTTGGCATAGTTCTTGTGAAAAAGCCAAATTACTGTGACTTTTCTTCTCGTGATTATCTTCAGGAAATTTTTTTCTCTGTAAAACCACAGCATACGGCCAAATAATTAACCTTTTACTTCATCTTCACTCAGATCTTAATAATATCTGCAATTTCCTATTGATTTAGATTAAATTAAATTTATATTACCGAAGCAAATAAACAAAATTATTGATCAAAGGAACCTTTGGTTTTATTTTACAGAAATTGTTTTGATTTCAGCTTGACGTTCGTGTAAAAATTGTTGTCAAATGACACACACACAATCGCAAAAAGAATTCGGTTTGTTTTCATGTTCCTTTTTAACACCAAAAATTCGATTTTTTTGAGGCGATTCAAAAAATTGAAAGGAATTCGACATTAAACCACATTTTGTACAATCGCACATAACTCGCGTATTTTTGAACCTACAGAAAAACAATGTATGACAAACTTGAAGTAATTTAATTTTCTGCAATATATGTTAAATAACATTTTTCGATTAATTTAAAAGTTATAACATCATAACATTTTTCGATTGGTTTAAAAGTTAGGGTGTTTTTTTTTTAAACACGTCAAAAA
Source organism: Episyrphus balteatus (assembly GCF_945859705.1). Lineage (NCBI taxonomy): Eukaryota > Metazoa > Arthropoda > Insecta > Diptera > Syrphidae > Episyrphus > Episyrphus balteatus. The sequence goes on along the minus strand of NC_079135.1, from coordinate 59,469,101 downwards.
GTGATTTTCTTATTTTTGTCATATCTCTTTTACTTGTGCGTTTTTTAAAAAATTTGTTCGTAGTAAAAGTTGTAGATCTTTTTATTACCTTCATTTGTTACAATATTGGTTTTTCAATTTGACAGACCGTTTTCCATCTGTAGGCAAAAAACTTCAAAAAAATTGCAATTTTTTGTATAGGGACAAACAAAATGACTCTTGGTGCGGTTGTACAAAATGTGGTTTTAGACTCTTTCGATCCCTGGGTTTATGCTCTTTCGATTCCTGAAGTCAATATGCATTTCGGATTTTTTCCCAGACCCCCATATAGAAAAATCTAACTTTCCCGTACTATTGAGATACCTTTTAGGGCGTCTGGCAGAGGGTAGGCTGAAACAAAACTGGCATTTAATAAACTTACATTAAATAAATCAGGAAAAGGCAGAGAAAGTTAATATTTGGCCATCATCTGGTTACTCTAAACAAAAAAATATTATTTCAATTTTATAAGAAAAAAACAGAAACTAGGTGTTTTTTGTATGGAAAAACCTGTTTGGGAAACCTTTAAGGACGTCTGGCAGAGGGAAGGCTGAAAAATAGCTGGCTAAAAATTATATTTTCTAGACCTGGAATAGACATAGAATATTAATTTGTTACCATCATACGGTTATACCTAACAGAAAATAAGTAATTAGGTTTTTTATTAGAAAAATGCACTTAAAAATGCTTTAAAGCGGTCTGGCGGGGGGAGAGCTGAAAAAGAAACTTGCGGTACCCACAGTTTCGAAATCAGGAGATTTTTTATGATTTTTTGGTGTATTATTTATTCGGTTATACCAAAACGCCAAAAGTTGATTTTTTGCTGCACTTTGGATGCGTCTGGCAAGCGAAAGCTGAAAAAGATCGCTGTCAGACTTTTTCCGTTGACATACTGTGGTGCATATCTAGATATGTGCACACTCGAATTTCGGTTACATCAAAACTGCCAAAATATGCTGCCTTATAAGTGTTGTATATCAATAAAAAGGTTAGATTCTCTACTTTATAAATCCGTCATTTGTTTTTGAATGTACTTTAAATTGATTGTTTAAAAAAATACAATTAATGGGAAGTAATTCGGCCAACTTTAATTTTCAATTGTAGATTTCTCCTTTGCCGACGACTGCCGATGTCGAGTTATGAATGAATTTAGAATCTCATATTACTCAAAATTAAGGAATAAAAATAAAATTTTGACCATATGTGCGCTATTTTTATTCACGGTCAAAAATGTATAAAATAAAAATTTTCCAAAAATGTTTGCAAATCTTTTTTTTTACTGTCATCTACAGGGTGTCTCAAAATTAATGATTCAAATGAAATATTCTGATGGGCTATTTAAATGGCTCTTAAAGTTTGGTAACTTGCTTATCCCAAATATTTACGGTTTTCTATTAAATGCACTTCTTGTGAAATTTCTAAAAATTCCAACTTTAATAAAGTATTTTGCTTCCCCTGTTCATAATTTATTTTTGTTTTTTTACAAATCTGTCCCGAAAACAATAATTAACAATTAGGAACAATTGACAAATAAAAAAAATTATTTCGCTACAAATTAGTTTAAGCAAAAGCCTATGTTTTTTTATTGTTTTTTTTACTCTGAAAAACCTTGTTTTGTTGAATTCAAATTATAGTATCTTTCATCCTAACTTCAATTTCCGAATTTTGTATACTTTTTTTTTTGAAAACAAGTTATAAAAATGATAAAGCAGTTTCAAAATGTACAATTTATTTTTTAGGGTGTTGCTCTAAAGTAAAAGTAAGAAATTGAGTTTCATTAAAACTGCTAACTAATTTGTAGCGATATGGCGAACAAAATAAATAATGTTTTGATTAAATAATTATTTATAATTATCAATTAATTATTAATTATAATTGATTCTTATTTACCAATGTTTTAGTGAACGTTTGTAAAAACAAAAATCAATTATCAAAAAGCGTAGAGCGCATTTTTGTTGCGTGTTCTTTTATAAAGTTTGAATAAAGCGCTCCACGCTTTTTGATCTAACAGTTTCCTATAAGACAATTAAATTATTTTATTTTATAGTTAAGCGTATTTTTAGTTTTTAAAACTATATTTTATTTTTTACTTTTTAGTCTTATCATGATTAAAAGTTGGTTCAATTCGCCCTTTTCTATTGCTCGTACCTGCAAGGCTAAAATGATTTTGGGGTGTTTCGACCCCTCTCCCAATGCCCCTCTCCAGGGCCCCTGTTCTGTAACTTTATCACTGGCGATAAACGTTTTTCAACGTCTCTAAAATTCATTCTCTTCCATAAATAAAGCAAAATTTCTTTCAAATTCAGAATTTATGAATTAATAAATTATGATCTGGAACAAAATTTCTTTTATGATGAGATTTAATGGATTTTAAAGTCATTCAAATATTTTATCGCCAGTGATAAAAGTTACAGAACATGGGCACAGGATCCGGACCACCAAAATATTGTGTTGTCACCCGAACTACATATATTTACAAATTTTCAGTTCTATACCATAATTGGCTAAAACTGATTTGGGGTGTTTCGACCCCCAATGCCCCTCCCCAGGGTCCGGAACACCAAAATATTGTGTTGTCACCCGAACTACAAAATTTAGTTTTAAGATTTCATTACATTGTTAGTTAGTTAGTTACAAGCGAAGCTAATACAAGCTTATTAAAAATATACAACCGACGCACAGTGTGGGAATTCGCTCATTTAGCGGAATTAAATTAATAGCGCTTAGAAGTTTAACTTTTTGAGAAGTCTTTTTTTGCGAGATTAATTATAAATATATCAATAATGAAATATAATAACAATTATTTAAATATCTCGTCAAATTTTTTATGTTCAGAGCTCTGAAAGTACAAGTTTTTGCCTTTCGGTGGATTAATTTTTAAAAGTACTGTCACAAAAAAAAATTTACCATTTCTTTTTTAAATAGTATTAAAAAATAAGTATAATAATGGGTAGAGGTACGATTAATAACATTTTTATAAACAATTTTGATTTACAGAGCTCTAAAAGTACACGTTTTCGGCATTTTGATAGACCTTCTTAAAAAATTAATTTCGCGTAGAAAAAAAACTTAATTCATTTTTGTTAGTAATATTTATAACTATTACATACGAAAATGAAATAGAACTAATTTTGTATGCATAATTAGCCAATTTTTTGATAAACGGAGTTCGGAAACTACATAAAGGTTAACTGGAAACATTGGGTTTTTTGCCTTTTTTGCAATACTCATCAAATTCTTTTTTGTTTCATCTTATGATGGTCCGCTATCATAAAATGAGAAAGTTATTTCATTTTAGACTATTTACAGTAGTGTTAAATTCAATGAGTCGGGAAAAGTATGTGAATTTCAAGCTTCCACCGTTTCGAATCTTTAACAAAGCGTTCTTATAGTTGCCATAAACAATAGAGTGGAGCGTTTTTGGACTTTTCTTTCAGATCACTGCGTGCAACTCATGGTTTATGCCTTGTGCTCTTCTGAACATATTCTGATACTTTTTTTTTATTCGACAATGGAAAAATAAAAATCGGGAAGCCTCTGAAGATTGCTCGTATTTCACGAAAATCGATATTTTATGAGGCGTTAGAACCCATCTAAATTGACTTAATCTTTTTCATTTCACTACCAACTGCTCATAACTTATGCTGAGTGATCTCTAGTACCAGATCTGAACCCCTATTTTGAGTCGTTAATGGAAAAAACGAAATCGGGAAGGCTCCGAAAAATGCACATTTTCGCAAAAATTCAGATTTTTTAAATTTAATAAAATCCCGCCCAGAATAAATTTCTTTTACAACTTTTTTGTATTTGCTATATTTGTGAGAACCTCATTGAACCTTATAAGCTATGGAGCACTCAAACTGAGAACTTTTCTGTAATATTGACGTCGTTTATGGGGGATTTAAGAAAATGCTACTTTGACATCCCCTGACCCATTTCAATAGAATTTTAAACTCTAATACTACACTTAAAAACTTCGTTAATAAATTTAATTTTTATATATAACACTAACCTTTGTAACTGCGTTTAATTTATGTCGATATCTTAGTTCAATCCTTAGATATTTGACATTTAGGTGTTTCCATAATTCTTGCCTATACTATTTTCTTGCCCATGCTAAATTTTTATTTCGAAGTCAAAATGGCGTTATAATAATACCGTTTAACGATTTATTTTTATGAATTTAGCAATATTAAAAACAAAAGTTTGTGGAAAACAAAAGATTGTATGGTATTTAAGAAAACCGTCTGCAGGTAAAGTTAAAAAAAAATTAAGCATGGGCAAGAATTATGGAAACACCTAAATGTCAAATATCTAAGGATTGAACTAAGATATCGACATAAATTAAACGCAGTTACAAAGGTTAGTGTTATATATAAAAATTAAATTTATTAACGAAGTTTGTAAGTGTAGTATTAGAGTTTAAAATTCTATTGAAATGGGTCAGGGGATGTCAAAGTAGCATTTTCTTAAATCCCCCATAAACGACGTCAATATTACAGAAAAGTTCTCAGTTTGAGTGCTCCATAGCTTATAAGGTTCAATGAGGTTCTCACAAATATAGCAAATACAAAAAAGTTGTAAAAGAAATTTGTTCTGGGCGGGATTTTATTAAATTTAAAAAATCTGAATTTTTGCGAAAATGTGCATTTTTCGGAGCCTTCCCGATTTCGTTTTTTCCATTAACGACTCAAAATAGGGGTTCAGATCTGGTACTAGAGATCACTCAGCATAAGTTATGAGCAGTTGGTAGTGAAATGAAAAAGATTAAGTCAATTTAGATGGGTTCTAACGCCTCATAAAATATCGATTTTCGTGAAATACGAGCAAACTTCAGAGGCTTCCCGATTTTTATTTTTCCATTGTCGAATAAAAAAAAAGTATCAGAATATGTTCAGAAGAGCACAAGGCATAAACTATGAGTTGCACGCAGTGATCTGAAAGAAAAGTCCAAAAACGCTCCACTCTAATAAACAAATTTATTCTATCTTCAGAAAGCAAGACATTGTCCAAGCAACGAATTATAAATGACCAAGCACTTGATTATTAACTTAGGTATGAAAACATGAAAACCCTGTTTAAAAATATCGATAAACGTTATGAAAATTAAAAAAATTTAAATTATTTAAATTTTCTTATTATTACTGAAACGACCTTTAACCGATATAATCTTTTTTTATTCCTTGGTAGTTTTCTTTTTTAATTTTTCAAATTACTTAGTTCTTTTTTGCTCTTACTCTAAATTTTGGATTTGAACACCCTGTATTTCTGTTATAACTATTTTTAAATGAAATTCACTAGCCTATTGTTTTTTAAACACCCTGTGAACTAATTTATAACATAGCTAATCAAATCCTAATAAATTATTCAATTTTGACGGTAGGCCATCTTTTTTTAGTTGAATAGTCACTTAGCAAAATCGAAAAAAAATATATTATAACATAATTGGGGTGCCAAATTTTAGTGATTCTTGATAGATAATAAATCAAGCTTTGCATTGAATATTGTCTCTTAGCGGAATGACGCGGAATAATTAAAGTTTTGCTCTAACAAAAGTACAAAAATCGGAAAAAAATTTGTTTTTAACTTCAATCACCAAAACAAAAATGTGAAACACCCTGCGAAATAAAAAATTTATTACATAATTATACCTTGATATTTAGGAAATATAAAAAAATAAACCTTTTATTAAAACTCACACCAAACGCACTAGAAAAAATTAAGAGCTAAGTAATCTCTTCTAACAAATAAACAGAATAAAAATCGCCAACTGCAACTTCAAAGCTGTTTTTTTTTTTTGTTTACATGATCCCCATCTAGTGGTTAAGATATCTATGAGCACGCGTTTTCCGGTCCTCATAGAATCTTTTGAAGATTTCTACACCTACCCACGGACAAAAAAAAAAAAAAAAAAAAAAACATGATCCCCATCTAACAATGCTTTCGTTACTTTTTACAATCCATTAGCTTTTAGAAAAACCGGTTTTGACATCAAACAAGACAAGTCATTTTTCGAATTAATTTCCGCTAAATTCAAGAAATCCCACACTGTGCGACGCCGACGAAGCGAACTTTTCTCCGACGAAAGCAAATAAAGCAAGCAATAAAATGCACAAAAGCAAAGAGATACGTCAAAATGAGTTTCAAAATTTTCTAATTATGGCAACTTTATATAGCCACTAAAATGGTAAGCTAACGAACTTATATCCAATTTTATAAACAACCACTAAAAGCACTTTAATCAAAAATCTTTTTAAATTTTATCAAGCCCTTAAATTTTTTTGGTTTCACCAATCTGTAAATGGGAAATTTTAGAGAAATTTTTGATAAAATTGAGTTCTCCTCAAATCCCTGGAAAAATAAACTGTTTTTTTCTTTCTAATAAGTGAAATATGTGAGACAAAAAGAGAAAGCATTATTGTTGAGAAAATACCAATGTCCAATTTCATAAACATTAAAAGCACTTTTATCAAAAACCTTTCTAAATTTTATCAGGTTTCACCAATCTCTAAATGGAAATTTTAGGAAAATGTTTGTGTTCTCCTCACATCCCTGGAAAAATAAATTTTTTTTTCTTTCTAATAAGCGAAATGTATGAGAAAAAAAGAGAAAGCATTATGTAATGAAAAAAATGACAAGAAATGCAAAAAAAAACAAAGCAAAGCAAAATCAAACAAAACAAAAAAAGTAACATAGTTTAGTTTTCATTTCTTTTATTTTTAATACATAATGAATGCTGAAAACAAGAAAAAAGATAAATGACGGCTAAACAAAAACTCAACATCTAATCCACAGATGCTTTTGGAAAGTCGGAACATAATTTTTGTAGCAGCATCTTTACAAAAGCAGAATGGATTCCTGCGAACCCGGAATACACTTTCACGGCAAATTACTTTGTTTTTCATTTATAATCCAGTCAAATAAGGGTTTCACCTCGGAATGAATGCTAATAGAATTTTTTTTTGCTCAATATCTTCGTTTTGGCATTCTATAACATTCCTCAAAAGTCTAGAAAAATCAAATGTCCGCGAGTCGCGATTTTCAAGGTCAAAGCGCGAAAGGAGATTTTCAAAATTAGCAATAATAGACAATGGTATTATATACACATATGATACATGTCTTCGAGGTATTTTTTAATGCTGATGCCAAAAAATCTAAAATCAAGACAATCTGACGTCTCTGAAAAGAGTTATACCAGTTTTTCATCTGTCAACCCATATTATTATAACAGTTGCAAACTTACTACCGAAAAACCCTTAAAATGTATGGTAGAGGAACCAAATTTTGCATGAAGGTTTTCATATCCATTATTATTAGGAATCAAAAAATGCAATGAAAAAAAACATTCATATCTATGAAAAATAGGTATTTTTTGAAAAAAGGGGAAATTTTGGGATATGCACTAACAAACATCCTGGTACAATTAGTTGAGCTGTGCTGTAGAGTTTTGTATGGAAACAAAATTCGGATAAGTATTATATTCAAAGCTTTTTAAAAGAAATTGAATCTGGTAGGTACACAAAAATAATATCTTACGGGCAAGACACTGCTTACCAGCAAATAAAAGAAGCAGCCATATATCTTCTATTTTTTTATATGATGAAGTGAATAAAATATGTTTTAAATAGGGAAGCTTTCTGTGGCCTTGCTGTGTGGAGGTCAATTCTGTTGAAAAAATTCGTCATCGGCAAAATGTTAAAGAAGGATATCATTTCTCAAATCTTTTTAGTTTTTTGCAATGTTCCAGTTCAATACATTCGTCTGATAAAATTTGGTGAATTTTGTTTGCTTACAGAATATAACAGTATTTTGTACATACTAAATTTGCTAGATCTGTTGCATTTATTGAAACAACTATCAATTTGTTAATCATCAATGGCCAGCCAATTAGAGAAGCAATGTAAGCAACCTTATCTAAGGCAATTTAAATATTATTATTAAATATCACTTAGGGCTAATTTTTTGAAAAGTTAGATAAACCTAAGTTAGAGCTTATTCCTAGGAATAAAAGTTTTTTTTTATAGTGACATTTATTCTTCTGATAGTCTATCTGAGGATTGAAAAAGCAGGGCTTAATCTAATAAATACAACTGAATGTTTTTTATATTGTAAACCGCTGATTAATACCTGAAAACGGACGAATTCCAAAATATCGCCAAAATTATTTTTTTTGTTTTTACTATTTTAATAGAGGTATTTTAAATTCCCATACAATTTTAAAACAAAATTTAAAAAAAAATTATATTTTCAAATGAAATTTTTTTTACAAAACTTTGCGATTCGTTTGTCTGAGGTTAGGAAGACTTTTAATTCAAAAGTTAAAACTGTTATTAAGTAAAAACGATCACAACAAAAAACATTACTGTTAAAAAAAAAACCAAGTTCTCCTATGTTGAAGTTATGCTGGCACAAAAAGTACTGAAATGTAAAAGTGTACCAAGTTCTAAAGCTTGGCTTTAAATTTGTATAAATAAAATGTTTATTGTTTGCTTGGCAATTTTTCAATTAGCTTTAAAAATCGGTAATATTAAGAAAAATTGTCAAGAGAACAATCAACATTTTATTTATACAAATTTAAAGCCAAGCTTTTTTTTGCAAGGTATTGCTGTAGAACTTAAAATCTCTATAATTGATGAACACTCAGAGAAAATGGGCGGTTACCACGCCCCTTGTCTAAAATTCTCAAATTTTAAATTTTTTCTTTTGTTTAAACTACCAGGTCTACTATGCTACCAAATTTTAAGGTTCTACGACAGTTAGAAATGCTCTATAATATTTGATGAAAATTCAGCAAAAATGGTCGGTTGCCACACCCCCTATCTAAAATTCTCAAATTTTAAATTTTTTATTTGGTATAACTTACTTGCTTTACCATTCTACCAAGTTTCAAGATTCTACGATAATCAGAAGTGCTCTAAAAAATTTGATAAAATTTAGTGAAAATGGGCGGTTACCACTCCCCCTGGCTAAAATTCTAAAATATAATTTTTTTTCCTTTATATAAATCACCAGCTCTACCATTCTACCAAATTTCAAGATTCTACGATAATCAGAAGTGCTCTATAATAATTGATGAAAATTCGGCGAAAATGGGCGGTTACCACGCCCCCTGGCTGAAATTATCAGATTTTAAATTCTGTTTTTTTGTATAACCTACCAGCTCTACCATTCTACCAAATTTCAAGATTCTACGATCGTCAGAAGTGCTCTATAATAATTGATGAAAATTCGGCGAAAATGGGCGGTTACCACGCCCCCTGAACTGAAAATCTCAAATTTTCGATTTTTTCCTTTGTATACACCACAAGTCCTATCACCATGTACAATTTCAAGTTTCTACGATAGCGGGAAGTTCTCCATAATTTTGATGATCTATCAGGGAGTCAGTTACGGTTTTCGCGATTTTTGAAGTCCTATATTTTAGAAACTACTCATCGTAAAAAGCTGAAATTTTGTGAGAAATTTGGGTTCGGCCAGCTCAACAAATGTAGCGAGTTTGAATATTCTGGCATCTTTGGTGTGGAAGTTAGAGGGGGGTCGAAAATGGCCTGAGTTGTTTCCTGTAAATAAGGGTGTAGTGCCAAAGTTGCTAGAGAACTTGGCTGGGCACTACCGTGCCCCTTGATTTTTATTTTAACTTTCTGGGCTAGCGGAAAACAATGAACAGTTGTTTTAAGGTAAACTATTCAATCGAAGTACTCGTACAGTACATTTTATTTTTAGGAGAGGATAGCCTCAATTGGTCAAAATTAAAGCCTAGTACGCTGCTGATAAGAAACGAAAAATCCCATACAAAAATGAAACAACGAAATGGTAAACCAAAAATGTCGTTCAACTTTTCGTTCTTTAGTAGGTACGCTGTTCGGTACAACGAAATTGAAAGTCTAAACTTCTTTTTCGCACACAAACAATTGCCGGGGACATTCATTGTGTGTGGAAAAATGACATTTTGAGTTTTTTTTGTTTGTTTTTGTTGTTCATTTTGTCATTGCATGTCTTTCTGCGATGCGTGTTTGCTTTTTTTTCATTTATGTTTTGTAATTTTTGAGTATTTTTCGGTCCAGATTTCGCAAGCATTTCGTTGTCTTAGGGGAGACCTATGAAAAATTTCGTTTCACATCAGCAGCGTTCTAGGCTTTACATTCGGAACTTTTCGATTCGAAATGCAAGACGCACAAATTTTAATGTTTAATAATTCAAAAAGCCCATTTTCAGGTTTATGCCTGCTATCAAAACTTATGAAAAAAAAAAAAAAAAAAAATTGGCATGACCCCCCCCCCCCAAGAAGCAAACCTGTATACGCCCCTGGTTGTGTTCAAAATATTTTTTTTTGTGTTTGAAGTCAGTTTGTGAGAAAATTGCATTTATCGCTTAAACGATGGAAGATTGTCTTTTACTATCATATGTTTTTTTCCTTAAATCCCATTTTAAGGTTTAAAAGCCTGTTAAATGTTCAAAAGTCCTTCGTGAAATCGGCCATTAAAAATATGTCAGTTTTTTAGCAGTAATGTACCTAATATTTTATCTTTTTCTTCCATCATTGAAATTCCCCTCGCAACTTCTAAGCTTACGAACAAATTAATAATCATTTTTATCAAAAAACAAAACCGACATCCATGGACCACAACTGGGTTTTATGGTTTTTCAAATAGTTTCTATGCCCAGAACTAAACGAAATTGAAATGGGATCACACTGCAGCCACCAGCTTTCCAATTAAAAAAGAATTATCAAAATTGGTACTCAGTGCAAAGTTATGAGGTACCTAACAAACATAAAAAAAAATACAAACGAATTGAATACCTCCTCCTTTTTGGAAGTCGGTAAAAAAATGTCAGTACCTACTATAGATATCAGTGTTACCACTGGATATTTTTGAAAAGTGGCAAAAAAGGTGGCACTCGAAGAATAAAGGTGGCACATTAAAATAATAATAATCGAACACCATATTTGTATGAAAATTGTCTTCAGAGAAAAAACATCTCACCAAAATCATAATATTTGAAGAAAACACACAATTTAAAGGAACATTTTTTTATGATTTATTGTAACTAAAGTGGCACAGCGGTAACGCTGATAGATATACAAAGCCCGAGACTCTTCTTTTCAAACTATCCTTCTTTTTTCCACTTATGTGCGTCTCGCACGTTGCGACTTGCGAGTTGCAAATAAAAGCAGACATACTACATCAAATCTAAACTCTGTGTGTGTGGGACATTTTCCCTTATTTTCTTTTTTCTCTTTCTGTATCTCGTGGGATAAGAGGATAAGACTATAAGACATGTGATAGAGTTAGAGTAAGTGAAAAGTGGTGTGGAGTGTGGACTGTGGAAGTGGATGGTAAAAATAAAAACAGCCATTGGTGGATGGTGGGTTTTCTTTTCGTGTGCGGTATTCAGTTTTAATTCATTTATGCTCCCGTTGTGTTCGGTTTTATTTTATTTTATTAAGGAAAGTCTCGTTAATAGGTACATTTTTTATTATGAACCCCTAACCAAAGCATGGGCTATATTTTATAAAAACTTAATTCATTTGGAATATTCGTGTTTTAAATAAAACTCAGTGTATGTAAATGAATAAACAAATAATTATGCAGTGAATGAAATGCAACAGAAGTATATAGCTTTGCGTCTTACATTAATATTTAGTGTTTTTTTCATAATTCAAAAGAGAAGCTAATTTTGTTCTTTTTTTCGATTGAATTTAAAGGAAAACACCAATGAGTCACATCTATTCTCAGTAATTTCCACCCTATTAAAACTAAGTGTTAAAAAAGCAGATTGAACTTACCCATAGCACTAACCCAAAAAAAAATATAGTATTCAGTTTGTAAAACCTACTCGTTGTTTATGTTACGTATGTAAAAGTGGAAAAAAAGAAGATGAAAGTAAAGAATGAAGGGTTGTTCTGAACATAATTTGTAACACACACACAAAGGTACATTTATTTTTTGAATGCAATAATTTTTTTCGTACAAGGAAAAAGTATATGTATTTGTTTTTGCTCTCCGTTATGTTAAGTACGTATGTTTAGTGTAAATTAATACGAACACTTTTTACTGTGAAAGACTTTTAAAAAAGGATTTTGCCTATTTTATCTGGTTTTCGTCATTAGAAAAATGGATTTCTACTTCTACATAACCAAATGTATGTATACCTATAAATTTTGATAAACTTTTTTTTTTAAAAAGATTTTTTTAATTTTGTTAACAGAATATTTTTATAATAAAAACTTCTGTCAAATGTAAATTCTGGGGGATCATTCCGTTATTTTTAAAATGATTGTAAAAAAAGCCATAATCGATTTTTTGAAGAATAGATTGCAAAAGAATTTTAAATGAAAACATTTATCGATTTTAAGCAAATTTTATTTTTGAACTCATTTGTATCGACTTCGATAAAATTGTATCTTCTTTTCCATGCCTGATATGTTCTTACCTTCCTAGATAGATAGGTAGTGTTTATTTAGATTGACTATCTCCCATCATAAATGTGTGAAAGGGAAATCAAAACAAACTAATTTTTACCAGGGGGGTCATTCCGTATTTTTAAAATGATAGTCAAAAAAACGATAATCGTTTCAAAGTAAGAGAATCTTTAAAGCCATTGAATAAGAGTTACAGGAAGGGGTGTTAATCACATTTACAGAGTTTGTGAGTGAAGCCACAAAAAATTAAATTTTAGTTCATCTGACAAAATTTTTACCTAATCTGTCAAATTTCGAGCGAGTTTTCCAGGGACGAACTCACTTTTATTGGTTATGATAGGGCGATGCAATCATTGATCGCCAACGTTTCAGACAAATATGATGGATGATGGATAAGACGATTAAAAAGAAAAGATGATTAAGAATCTATTCCAAATATTTTTTTTATTTATTATAATTTAAAACAAATAATCAAGTCAAATTGAAGAATGTGATTTAAATATTGTGGTGACCCAACACTGGCAACTTCCTGAAATGAAATAGAAACAACACGTGAATAGTTTTCAAAATAGGATATACCTAATCCTATCCTATCCTTAATATACCTATTCAAAATATAGCTAACTCCAAGCGGCCGTCATTAACGGACTTACACCACGAGTCAA